>NC_080752.1:54807603-55109277 GCF_020826845.1 Diceros bicornis minor
GTATGTTTTTGTCTTGTTGATTTGTAGGAACTCCTTGTGTATGTATGATATGGAAATAATCAGTTTGAAAGTTATAAATAACTTTGGGGGTGATGGATATGTTCATTCCTGATTGTGGTGATGGTTTCACAGGTGTATACTTATGTCAAAACTCATCAAATTGCACACTTTAAATACGTGCAGTTTATTGTATGTCAATCATACCTCAATAAGGCTGTTTAAAAAAGAAAGTTATATAATTAGTAATATGTTTTCTCTCAGTTGTCCTTTTTCTTTAAACTTTATTTACTTTTTTCATCATATAAAAGTTTAATGTGTCAATTATTTATATTCTGTTCTGGAATTATCTTAGCTGTGTGACTTAAGCAAGTTACCTAACCTTTCTGTGCCTCAGTATTCATACGTAAAATGAGGCTGAGAGTACCTACTGCATAGGGCTGTTGTGAGGATTAAATGAATTAATACACATTTAAAGCTCTTAGAATGATAATCGCCACAGGATGCCATGCAATAACTACTAACTATGACCATTGTTTGGGGTCTCATCTCTTGCTTAGGAAAACCTTCTCTATCTCAATATTATAAGGATATTCTCCTTTATTTTATTCTAGAAATTATATGGTTTTTAACGTTTAGGTCTTTTAATCTATTTAAAAGGTACTCCTATAGATGGTATGAGGCAGGGGTAGAATTTAATTTTTTCCCAGTGGATAGACAGTTGTCCCAATATTATTTATGGCATAACCCATCTTTGCTGCACTAAGTTGAAGCATCATCTCACTTAAATAGTAAATTCTTATGTACAAACATGTCTGTTTCTCAACTCTAATTGAGCCCTTTGCTCTATATGCTTATTCCTCTGCTAACGATTTCCACTGGTAAATTATAATAGCTTCTCTCTAATTCTAATCCCATCATAATTCTTGGTGACTTCAACATTCAAGTAGACCATTTTTCTTATACCTTGGTCTCTCGGTTCCTTGATATCTACTAGGATCTGGTCCTCCACCCTACCTCATCCACTCATGGCTGTGGTCATGCCATAGACTTAATCATGACCAACAACTCGGACATCTCTATAACCCAATGTAAGTAATTCATCTCTCTGATCACCACCTCTAACGTTCCAGCTCATTCCTCTTGTACTTCTGCTCTAACAGTTCTTCAGCCCACCAAGACCTCCAATCTATGGACCCGTCTACATTTTCACTGTCCCTGTTTTCCACGCCATCCAGCTTAGAGCCCGTGGCTCATCATCATAGCTCGCTCAACTCCCTTGCCCCTCATTCACTAGGGCAACTCTCCACCCTGACTAACCCCAGTTCTCCATATGCTCCCTGTTTTTCCTGTGCAACTGAATGAGTCTGGAGAAAAACACAAGACGTGCTGACCAGGCTCATTTTAAATTCATGGCCACTAAGCTCAGGTGGACTCTTTGTGTTGCAGGTAAAGATGAATGTCCTAATCCGTTCACTCTCCTACTCTCCCATTTAACACCTTCTCATCTCTCTTCGAAAGACTTGAACAGCCACTTCATAAAAGAAAATATCCAAATGGCCATTAAATGTATGAAAAAGTGCTCAACCTTATTAGTCATCAAGAGAATGAAAATTGAAACCTTGGTGGGGCATCATGACACACCCATCAGAATGGCTAAAATTGAAAAGATCTATGACAGCACCAAGTATTGACAAGGATGTGGAACAACTGCGTTGCCCCTGCTAGTGGGAGCATAAATTGGTACAACCACTTTGGAAAACTATTTGGCAATATCTATTAAAGCTCAATTTATGATTACCCTGTGATCTAGCAATTCCACACCTAATGTATATACCAAACAGAAATGCATACACTTGTGCACCAAAAGACATGCTCAAGTATGTTCATAGTGATATTAAGTATAACAGCACAGAGACAGCTCTGATGGTCTAGTGGTTAAAGTTTCACTGCTTCAGTGGCCCAGATTTGCTTCCTGGTTACGGAACCACACCACCCATCTGTCAGTTGCCACGCTGTGGCAGCGGCTCACATAGAAGAACTAGGACTTACAACTAGGCTATACAACCATGGACTGGGGCTTTGGGGAGGAAAAAAACAGGAAGATTGGCAACAGATGTTAGCTCAGGGCGAATCTTTCCCCGACACACACAAAAAAAGTATAATAGCACAAACAATAAAGAATCCAAATGCCCATCCATCAAGAATAGAATGGATACAGAAATTGTGGAATAGTCCTACAAGGGCATACTATATGTCAATGAAAATAAATGGACCGTTGCTAAATTCACCGCCTCACAAACAATGTTGAGTGAAAGAAGTCATACTGCATGATTCTACCATATAAGTTTCCAAAACAGCAGAATTAATTTATGGTAGAATTGTGGTTACCTTGGGGAAGAAGGGGCAGGTAATGACTGGGAATGAGGGGCCTTCTGGGGTGCTGGCAATGTTCTCCTTCCTGATCTAGGTAGGAGTTATGTCAATAAATGAACTTGTGAAAACCTACTGAATTTTGCATTCATGATTTGTGCACTCCTCTCTATGTATGTTATACTTTAAGAGAAAGTTATTATGTATGTGTGCATGTGTATGTGTGTCTACATGTGTGCATGTATGTGTGTGGGTATATATGTGTATAGATAAATATGTATATAAATATATGTATTTGTATTCCTCTCTTGACCCCACTTTCATTTCCAGCTATTACACCACTTTTCTCCTTCACTTCACAGCAAAATTCAAAAAAATTGTTTATGTTTATGGTCTCCAAGTTTTTAACCCGAACGTTCTTCTGAAATTGCTCTTATTAGGGTCACCCATGACATCTATGTTGCAAAATGCAATGGTCAATCTCAGACCTCATTGCGCTTGACCTGTCAGCAGAATTTGACACATATGACCTTCCCTTAGGCACACCTTCTTCACCTGACTTCCGGGATACTGCTCTTCTGGTTCTCCGACCACTCTGGACACTCTTCTCAGCCTCCTTTGCCAGTCCCTCCTCATCTCCCTCTAAACATTTGTGGGCTCCAGGGTTTAGTTTGTGGACCTCTTCTCCTCTCTATCCACACTCACCCTGTTGGTGTCCATTGATGAGTTTCTCAGCTTTTTCTACCTATACACTAATGACTCCCGAATCTGTATCTGCATCTCGGATCTCTTTCCTGAGAGGCGGCCTGTATCCAACTGCCAACTTGATATATTCACTTGGGCATCTCAAACTTAACACATCCCCAGACTTGTCATCTCCTCCCTTCCCTTCAGTCTGCACCTCCTCACAAAGTGATAAGCCTGTTCTACTGAGTGCTCAGGTCCAAGACCTTGCAGTAATCTTCAACTCCTCTCTCTCTCTTACTTCCCCCATCCCAGCTATAAGCAAATCATTTGTCTCCATCATTTTTCGTCACCTCCAAAGCTATTACTTTGAAGCAACCAACCTTCATTTCTCAACTGGATGATTCCATTAGCACTCTAACAGATCTCTCTGTTTCTGTCCTTACCTCTTTCTTTAAAGCAGGATCCACCCAGGACAACAGAAACCAGTCCATGAAGGAAGGTAATACTGGAAAGTGGTTACAAGGTGATAGAAGAGCCGAGAAAGCACATGGGGTAGCAGAAGGCAGCCCAGAGATTATCAGCAGCAGGAAGCTGTGACCACCTGTAGATTGTAGAGATAACAGGAAAAGGTGGTGTTACCCACACTCAGGGGCCAGAGTTATTTTGAAAGAAGCTGCAACCAAGATCGGCCTGTTTAGCAGGAGCTGGAGGGACAGAGCAGAGGCTAGTGACGCCTCCAAAGGCATCCTACTCTCCCACCAGGCCTCTTATTGGCCAGATCCTGCCAGAAGGCAGCTGACATAGGATACCTAGAAACAGCCTGCAGGGTCACTGCCCTGCTTGAGAGAGCAGAGCAGGGGGAGGGTGAGAAACGGATCTGAGATAAAGGTGCCAAGGACTAGCACCCCCCCGCCCCCATCGCCTATTCCCCCCAAGACAGACCTAGGTCTTGTGGGGCCTACAGCATAGGCAATTCAGGGGGCTGTCATTAAGAAAAAACTAAAAGATGAAAAACACTAAATTAGGAATGAAAGTAAATATTTATTTAGATGAAAAAAGAAATCACAGCAAGTTACAAATTTTTAAAAGGCAGATAAGCACCACAAACATTTGACATAATTCAGAAAAATAACACAATCTTTTTTATTAATTAATTGCCTGGCATACCTCTATATTACTTTTCCCCTATATTTTTTGGCTTTTTATATGTGTGCCTTTTTATATGACAAGATTTTTTTCATAGAAAGAATAAGAAGTCTTCTCTACTATGGCTGATTAAATTTTGATTTTTCAAATTATCATCACTTTAGAAAAGTTTCCTCTACTTTCACAACTTGTTATTGGTAAAGTAGAGTAAGTTTTTACAATTGTCAAATTTGGGAAAGTTCTATCAAGTTTCTTTTATATATGAACTGTAAGATTTCTGGGTCTTTCAAATTTTCTTGTGCAGTGATGAATTTTTAAAAATTCTGTGAGCTGACAACACTCAGTCAGGGCTCTCAGGTCACGATCCTGGGTAGGTCCACACAGTGGGTGGTAGGTGGATTCTTGGAAGCCATTCTTGCTCCAGGACAGCTGGCAACAACTTCCAATCACATGGAAAGAACTGTGAACCACAAAAATATGTCCCACTAAACTCGTACTAAAGGTATCCCCAACTCAGTTTTCCCTAGCTGGATCCCAAAAATGCCCGTGGCCATTCCAGCACTGAGAGTTGATATGGTAGAAAAATCAAGAAAGAGATCAAGTGGTCTTAACCAATCGTGAGTACAGTATCTTTTGCAAATTTTACGCAGCATATGACGAGGTGAAGGCAGTGCTGGGGTCTGGGAAGGGCCCGCAGGGGTGGAGTTCTGAAGTCTGAGCTTCATTTGCTTTGTGGTAAAGCTGGGCACCCCTGACCACGTTCCTGGTCACCCACACAGACAGAGTAGTCCTTTCAAAGTGTGAGCCGAATTGTGGGGCACTCTGCTTGGCGTTCAAAAGGCTCTACATCTCATTCAGAGTAAAAGCCAAAGTCCTTACAATCCCTTCAAGGCCCCACCACTCCTCGCTGACCGATCCCCTTGTCCCCTGCCCCCAGCTCCTGCTGCTCTACACTCCCCGGCTTTCTGCTGTTCCTCTAGCATTCCCACCACAGAGCGAGCCTTTGCTCTCCCCTTTCCCTCTGTCTGAAACTCGATTCTCCCAGACACGTGCTTGTTTTACACCTTCTCTTCCCCCAGGTCTTTGTTCAAATGTTACCTTCTGTATTAGCTTCCTATTGTGGCTGTAACAAATGACCACAAACTTGGTGGCTTAAAACAGCACAGATTTATTATCTTACTATTCTGGAGGTCAGAAGTCCGAAATAGGTTGTCAGGGCTGCATTCTTTCTGGGGGCTCTAAGGAAGAATCCATTTTCTTGACTTTTTCAATTTCCAGAGGCCACCCACATTCCCTGGCTCATGGCTACATCGCTCACCTCTCCTTCTCTGACTTTGAATCTCCTGCTTGTTTCTTTTCCCTTATAAGGATGCTTATGATTATGTGGGACCCACCTGGATAATCCAGAATCATTTCCTCCCTCAAGATCCTTAACTTAATCATACCAGCAAAATCTCTCTTTCCATGTAATCTAGCGTATTCACAGGTTCTGGGAATAGGACATGGATATCTTTAGAGGGAAGGGGCATTATTCTGCTTACCGCATCTTCCCAGTAAGACCCTCCCGATCATCCTTTTACAATATTGGTCACAGTGGGCATCTTGTCTTTCCCTGCTTGCGAAGGAATATTTCCTGTGGTCCACAGGTATGTACGATGTTTGCTAAAACATGTTTACAGCTAAAAACCTGTATCAGTCAGTGCTCTACCAGAGAAACAGAACCACTAGGAGAAATATATTAAAAGATTTATTGCAAGGAATTGGTTTATGTGATTGTGAGGGCTGGCTAGGCAAGTCCAAAATCTATAGGGCAGTCTGTCAGGATGGGCAGCCTGGAACTCTCAAGCATGAGCTGAAGCTGTGGCACACAGGTGGAATTTCTTCTTCTGGAGTCTCAGTTCTTCTCTTAAAGACTTTCAACTGATTGAATCAGGCCCACCCAGATTATCTAGAATAATCTCCTTAAATTAAAGTCACCTGATTATGAACTTCAATCACAGCTACAAAATACCTTCACAACAACACCTAGATTAGTGTTTGATTGAATTAACTGGGGACCATAGCCTAGCCAAGCAGACACGTAAAAGTGATTATTGCAGGATCCTTTATCTGGTTAAGAAAGCTTATCACAAATTATTATCATCTTATAGAGATGGTCATTTAGTTTTCTTTGTTAATGTACCACCACAGTGAATTAAAAAAATAAAGTTTAGGGGCCGGCCCGTGGCGTAGCGGTTAAGTGCATGCGCTCCTCTGCTGGCAGCCTGGGTTCGGATCCCTGGCGTGCACTGACACACAGCTTGTCAAGCCATGCTGTGGCAGCATCCCACATAAAGTGGAGGAAGATGGGCACGGATGTTAGCTCAGGGCCAGTCTTCCTCAGCAAAAAAAGAGGAGGATTGGCATGGAGGTTAGCTCAGGGCTGATCTTCCTCACAAAAAAATAAAATAAAAAAGTTTAGTTTGTAATGTTAAAATCTATGCCTGATTCTTGGGATAAAACCCATTTGGTCATGATGTATTAGTCTTATAATGTATAGCTAGATTAAATTTGCTACCATTTTATTTATGAGTTTTACATCTATGTAATTGTGATTGGGCTATACTTTCTTTGGTGTATTGTCTTTGTTCAGCTTTGGTATGTCAGAGTTAGTGGCTTCACTTGAAAATGACAGAACATTCAACCTTAGCTGATTTAAACATTGGTCCAGAGAGCTGAAGGGTCCAGGGGGAGGGCATACCTGAAGGCCTGGCTGCATCAAGGGCTCAAATGCTGTAATCGATGCTCATTTTCTCTGCATCTCTTGGTTCTGCTTTCCCCTTGTGTGAGCTTCAGTCTCAGGCTCCACCTGGCAGGCAAATGGCTGCTCCAGGATCTATTGTCTTAGTGTCAAGGGCAACTTCTTCCCAGAAGTCACTGAAAAATCTCTTGGGTTTCATTGTCCTTGACAGGATCACATGTCTGTCCCCGAATCATTTGCAGTGATTGGGGAAAAGCAAAGCTTGATGAAATGTGTGGGCCCCGCCCTGGAACTAAGGATGGTGGCACCTTCTCTGGAAGTACATGGACATAGAAGAGGATGGAGAGCGCTCCTGCCGAGGAAAATCAGGGTGTGGTTACTAGAAGGATGAGTGAACACTGAGGAGCAAAAACAGCAGATGCCTACAGAATGGATTGGGAAGTTTTCCGTCTTTGTTTTATGCTCTATAACCATTTAAATAACAGAAGTTATTTGTTCCTTAAAGGTTTGTTATAACTCCCTGTTAAATCCATTCTGGGCCTGATGCCATTTTTAGAAGTATATCTTTGATGATCTGATTTCTTATATGTATATTAGCATTTTTACCTCTTATTGAGCCATTAAGGGAATAAGTAAATGAAAGAAGCAGCATTTGGTTTTATTTACCAAGTCTACATTTGTTTCCCATTTCATTAATTTCTGCTTTTATCTCTATTAATTCCTTATTTCTATAGAGGTTTTATTTTTTTCCCCTTAGTTTTCCTTTTTCCAGGTGCTTGGATTCAATTCTTTTTCCTGTTTTCTAATGAATGTGTTCAAGGCTATATGTTTTTCTGTAAATACTGCATTGGCCTTGACATCTGGTTTCATTATATGTGCTCTCAATGTCATTCATTTATAAATAATTGGTCATTTCAATTTTGAGTTTCTCTTTAACCTGAGAGTTATATAGAATAGTGTTTTTAAATTTCCAAGTTGCTGAATTTTGGTCATATTGGTTTGCTACCCTTTTGTCATTGATTCTAGTTTTTTAACATTGAAGTCAGAAAATGTAGTCTATATGACTTCCACTTTTTGGAATTAAGATTTTTCTTGTAGCTAATTATAGACATTAAAAAAGAATGTGTAAATATGTATTCTCAGTTCAGTAAATTTTGCTATATAAATCTCAAATCAAACTTTTAAATTATATTATTTAAATTCTCCTGTAGCTTTACTTATTTTTGTTTACTTGATCTGTCAATTTCTGGAGAGGCATATAAAAATCAAGTATCACTACATTACAAGTATTATTACAGATAATTTCTCTTTGTAGTTCTAAAACTATTTCTTTCTATATTTTGGTGGTTGTTTAGTACAAAATTTACTTGAATGTTATATCTTCTTGGTAGATTGTACCTTTTATAGGTGCTTTATATTTAACCTGATACTAATATTTCTGTGCTTTCATTTTTGTTTTGTTAGCATATATTCATTTTCCATGCTCTTATTTTTAATCCTTTTTGTATTATACTTTAAATGTGACTTTTAAAAATAACTGCATTATGTGTACACATGTGTGTTTAAAAATGCATGTGTGTTTGTTGTTGAGATTTCTTTCACCCATCCTGAGAGTCTCTGTTGTTTAATGAGAGAGTTTAACCCATTAACATTTATTGTGATTTTGATATGTTTGGATTTCTCCCCTGCTTCCTGTTTGGTTGATCAAGTTTTCTTTATTTCTATTTTTTCTCTATCTTTTGGCAAGTTATATGTACTATTTCTATTTTTCTAGTGGTCTAAATTTTTAATAAACTTATTTAAACACTTTTCTTCCAATAGTATCTTAAACCTCCTCCTACCTCTCACATTTTGTTGAAACTTTATTTCTACAGTTCCAAATGTTATTTTACTTTATTTCTATACTTAAAAAAAAAATCATTTCTTAAAAATTGTGTGAAGTTTTATACATTCAATTTCATTTATTATTGAGACTCTTAGATATTTACTGGTTTCTTTCCTTCTTTCTTTCTTTTTTTTTTGATGAGAAAGATTGGCCTTGAGCTAACATCTGCTGCCAATCTTCCTCTTTTTGATTGAGGAAGATTGTCGCTGAGTTAACATCTGTGCCAATCTTCCTCTATTTTGTATGTGGGACGCCCGCCACAGCATGGCTTGAAGAACGGTGTGTAGGTCAGCACCTGGGATCTAAACCTGAGAACCCCAGGCCACCGAAGCAGTGTGTGTGAACTTAACCACTGCACCACCAGGCTGGCCCCTGGTTTCTTTTCTTTAAAATTTTTTTTTATTGTATGACCTTCTCTTTTTTGAATTTCTTTTTTGTTTTTCTGTAGTACATAATTATTTCCACAGAAGGAGTGACTGGGTAGTAAATTTTCTTTGTCCTTTGTTACCTGATAATATCTTGGATTTCCTTTCATGCTTGATAATTTGGCTGGCATAGAATTGCAAGTTCAAAATAATCCAGAAACATTGAGAACTTTGTTTTTATTTTGTAATTTAGAAATGTCACCATGATGTGTGTCTGTTTAGTGTTGTTTGCTTACTACTTGGTGGGTCTTTTTTTTTTGGTAGTCTTTTTATAGTTTGAGGACTCAGATCTTTCTCTAGCTTTGGAAAACATTTAAAAATTATATCTTTTAAATTATTTCATCACCTCTAGTCTCTCTGTTATCTCAGTCTAGAACTCCTATAAGATAAAAATTAGGTCTTGCATTTCCTTATATTTTGTGTCTCCTTGTGTTTTCACTCTACCTTCTAGGAGATTTCCTTGACTTTACCCTCATGTTTTTAATTTTCAAGGATGATTTATTTTTCTTTGATTGCTCTTTTCCAGAAATCTGCTCTTATTTTATAAAACCAAAATTTTTTGGATCTCTCTGAGGATACAACCTAGAATTCTTTTAAAGTTCCCCTCTGTCTCCTACATTATCTCCATTTCCTCTACGATGAATTATTTTGGTTTTTCATCTTGTTCTTTCTCATACTCTTAGTTTGCCTCAAATATCTGGTGACCCATGATGGTCATTTCTGATTTATAAATTTAAAATTAGGTTGATTAAGGGGCGGCCCCGTGGCACAAGCAGTTAAATGCGCGCACTCTGCTGCCGCGGCCCAGGGTTCACTAGTTCAGATCCCGCGCGCACACGGACGTACTGCTTGTCAAGCCATGCTGTGGCAGCGTGGAGGAAGTGGGCACGGATGTTAGCCCAGGGCCAGTCTTCCTCAGCAAAAAGAGGAGGATTGGCAGATGTTAGCTCAGGGCTGATCTTCCTCACACACAAAAAAAAATTAGGTTGATTAATATATTCAGGAAACTGGTATGAGTTGCTTTCATGGTTGTGTAGACTTGCTTACAGGATGGGCCTTTTCCTTGAAGGGAGGCTGTCTGTAGCTCTGTGTAAATGAGAGAGTGGGAGGGGCTTGCTGCCTGTAGGATTCCCTTTAGGAAGAGTGAGGAGACATCACATAGGCAGGCTGGGGACTCTCATGATTGCTGAAGTAAGGAAGACTTTATTCTGTGTGTGAAGTATGTTAGTATTTTTCATTCTTGAGCAGGACTGTATCATTGTCTTTTCTTTTTGTCCCCCTTCGCATGCTCATTGCAGAGATTTAGCTCTGTTCTGCTTCTCCGGCCTCAACATCTCCATAGTTATCCCTCCTGTATCAGTTATCTAGCGCCACATAACAAAACATCCCACCACTTAGTGCCTTAAAACAATAATGATTTGTTATTTGTCGTGAATCTATGGGTTGCCTGGATTCATTCTTCTGGTCCACATGGCATTGGCTGGACTCACTCATGATGCTGCATTCAGCTGGCAGCTGGGCTGGGTTGGGAGGCCTGAGAAGACTTTACTCTCATGTCTGGGTCCTTGGTGCTGGCTGTCTGCTGAGGCACCTAGTTTCTCCACCCAATGGCCTCTTTCTCCACATGGTTTTTTATCTTCAGAGCCTCCTTCTCCAGGAGGATAGGATGGACTTCCTTACAGAATGATGACCATGTTCCAAGAGGGAGTATTCCAAGAAGACAAGCCCCAATAATTGCATCGTGCTTGCTGATGTCCCATTGGCCAAAGCAAGTTACGTTGCCAAGTCCAAAGTCAATGTGTAGGGAACTCCACAGGATGTGAATACTAAGAGGGGTAGTTCATTGCCGTCAGTGTAACAGTTTACCACATCTCCTAAGGTAGATCTTTCAATTTGTTTAGAAAGCAGTCCACTGGGCTTCCATATTAGGGGCAAAAGCCACAGCCAACCATTCTATATATATGGGGAGAGGAGGGGGCTGGCTGGCCATTTGTTTATCCAACAGTTCTTTACCTGATTGTTGTACCACAGCCTGCTCCCTGTACTTGGAGTCTCTCCAAGGCTCTATTGGAAAGAACAGTTTACATCTCTTTTGCCCGTTTCTTCTGTGCTGCTTTAACCACTCTGGTTTTCTCCATAAATCGGATTCTATCTGCTTATTCTATCTTTAATGTTTTCTGATCGATTGATGCCCTGATTTCTAGTTTTCTTGGGCTGATATGGAAGTATTCTTTTTCTGTATCTTTCCATTATTTCAATGAAATTTGATGAAGGAGGGAAGGGTTTGTATGTGCTTCAAACACCATCTTCAACCACAAGAACAAGCAAAAAAATTTAAGGTATATTCACTTTGTAAAAAGGAAAAGAACGTAGTGAGATTCCTATCACTACAAGTGTGCACTCAGATGACAGGAATGCTGAAGAGAAGTGGTGGTTAGACCAGAGGACAGTGTTGCTTTTTGCCAGTTCTAAGATGTTGGAGATGCCGTCGCTTCAGCCTCTTCTTCCTCAGGAATCCAGGCTGGTGATTAACGCTGATCCTTGTGACTCAAGCACACGCTGGGTCTAGGCCTGAGCCCTCTGGAGCTGGCTTTTTAGATGGTCTAGTTCAGACTCATCATTTTGCAGGAAAGGAAACAAGGCACAGAGATGGGAACAAAGGTCACCCCTCAAATCAGCAGCAGAACTGGGATTTGAACCTGAGCCTCCTGACACCTAAGCCTGCGATCTTTCCACCACACACTTCCCTGCATCTTGCCCCAGTTTGCACCTCCAAGCACCCCTCAGAGAAGCCCAGGGTGTTACTGTCTGCAGGGACCCAGGCAGTACCCCAACCCCAGGATACCCAGAGATGAAAAATTTGAGGCTAGAGTTGCCCCAAACGAGACAGATGTCTGTCTGGCCCCTCCTCCCGAAAGGCGATTATTTGAGCTGGAGATGACAGCCGGGTTTGGATCATCGATTTTCCTTCTCCCTCCAGCACCCTGGCTCCTCCCTTGGTTATCTATTTACCTATCTATTTACGTGGGCCTTTTTTTCCCCCAATGAATTACGTCTGCAAGGCAGTAAAATGTTATGTATTTGCAAGGCCCATAATCTTTAAAAGCCCAGTGATGCCAGCTCCAGACAGCAGTGAGCTCCCTCCAGTATGTTAATCGAGAGTATTAGGGCAATAATGAAAACACTTGAGACAAGTAAGCTCCTATCAAAAGCTGAGTAATAGGGCTTCGCTGAGTGAATCACAATGCAGAAGAGATTAAGACGTCTGCCGTTGTGCAGTGTCTATTCAGACTAACAGCTGCTCCGTTTCTGATTAAAATAGGGTTGGGGAGACCTTTTCGAGCAAGTCCCCTCTTTATCCTGCACTGTCCTCACCCCATCCACCTGCACCTCCACACACGGGCACCTTCATTTGCACTTAGCCGCAGCCATTCATACAATACACACACACACAGACTAGAGTCACAAACACACATTGCATTATCACACACACACAGAGCCATAGCCGCACACACAGCCATCGGTGCTGACACACAGCTACACAGATGCCTCCAAGCATGTACACACAACCACATCCTCACACACAGGCACAGACAGAACAGTCTCTCACACACTCTTGGCCTCAGCCAATCTCTCACACGCATTAAATTACAATCTGTCACAAACGCAGTCTCACATATGCATTAAATGGCAATCTGTCACACACACGCACTTCACACACAGAGTCACAACCAGATACTCAGAGACAATCTAACCAGAGTGACAGACCCGCACATACCTGGCAGGTCATGTCCACGCAGAGCCCTAGCAAGTCCTTCACATACAGAATCACACTGTGGTCACAGTTAGTCATACACACAGCCCTTCACTGGCAGACCGTCAGGAGCCCTCCTACCCACAGAGGGCCACAGTCACAAATACTCACACCTGGTCACGTGCTCACACACGACCACAGCCCAGGCCCGTGTGCATGGAAGTGATGCGTTTCCTTGCACACAGACGCAGAGCTAGTCTGCACTCCCGCAAACCCCCAGCCACAAGTGTCCATGTCATACAAGGCACAAATACATCTGGGCACACACACAGGCATAGATGCTGGTCCGCACACCCTTCCAGATAGTGACCCTAGATGCAAGACTTGACTACAGGCCCAAGGGATGGCCCCCGAGCTGGTTCAGAGGCCTCATGAGAAAGAAAATCCTCTGGGGGCAGTCATCAGGTCTCCATTCTCCAATCCCAGCAAGGCTGTAGTGTGAAGGGGGAAATGGAATCGTTTCTGTGGAGTCGAACTCTGACCTTGAGTGGAACTGCAGATTTAGACTTAAGAAAACTCAGAGCTGCCTGAGGATAAAATGGCTGCTTCGGGAGGTTGTGAGCACTTTGTCACATGGAGGCTGGGCACTTGGCAAGGATGATGAGGAGGGACTTCTGCCTTGCACAGGGGTGAACGAGATGCCCTAAAGGTCCATCCCAATCCTGATTCTGTGCCCAAGGTTCTGTGTGTCCTCTTCCCCCAACCTCTGTCCCATCAGTGGCTCCCTTCCTCCACTCCAGATCTCCAGAGAGGAGAAGCCAGGAGTTCTGACCTTCTGCTTCTCTTCCTTCGTGTGATTTCTCTTCCAAGATCATCTTTAAGCTGATGATTTCTATCTCTTTCTCTAAACCTCTGAGACCTTGACTCTAGGCTCAGGGGGAGATGCAGGCGCAACAAGCTGGGGAATTATTCAGAGACTCAACCTCCATCTTATCCTGAGGGACCCGGCAGGGCCTTTGGAGGCTGACTTGAGTGTCTCCTGGATGGAAGGTGCTGGGTCACCGAGCCAGGAGCACCAGACCTGGGCAGCTAGAAGGATCTTTACTAGGTAGCTGATCAGTCTCAGGACAGGGTTTGGAAGGAGACTGGGGGCCTCCTGCCTAAAGCTGCACTTCCTTACCGCAGCTGGTGGCTGTATCCTACCCCCTTCCAGCCTCCTCTCCCTGGGCACCCATCCCCACCCTGGGGGGGAATCTCACTATACCTTTTCCCCCAGGCAGACTCTCCCCTCACACCTTGTGCTTTTGCTATGCTCACCCCTCCATCCTGGATGCCTTTCCTTTGCCCCCGCATGGATATCTTCCCTTCTCCAAACCCACCCACCCACCCAGCTCAAATGCACCATATTCAGGAAGCAGCATAAGAATCTCTGGGCTAGAATCAATCCTGCCCCTATTCTGTGCTCCCACAGCCATTGCTTTTCCCCTGCTAGAACGTGTACCTTCTGTCTTCCACCTAAGGGGCGGGCTCAGGCAGAGTGGGCATGCTGCTCAAGGGGGTGGGCGTGGGAGGGGCCCAAAGCTGAGTGCATGGGCCTAGTAGCCAGAAAGGAGAACTAGCTTCTTGTAGAGCAGAGCCAAGGGCATAGTTGGGAAAACAGCTCTTAGATTCAACTAAGGTGTGATTTGAGGGTCTGGGGACTGAGCCTGAAGGGGCTGGCTAGAATGGGGGCCACTGGTTGAAGTTGCCTGAAGTGGAGGAGCTTGTTATGTGGCCCAGAAAGTCAGGATCCTGAGACATACAAAGGAAGCAGGACTGGGACAGGACTAGTGTGGGAGCAGGTTCAGAGCAAGACAGAGGTGTCTAAGAAACTGGCTAGGAGCTCTACTGGGATCTGCAGCCCACCTTTAGGCACCTGTATGGATGGCTGCCTTCAATGGTCAGGGCTTAAGGGGACCCCAAGGGTCATATTCAGAGTGTGATACCAAAAACAATAGAATTAAGAAGTGAGGTTAGAAACCAGAAAGTCAAAACCTAGTCGGCCCAGAAGAGCCCTTCAGAAGGAAGATGGTCTCTTCATGGGGCCTGGTAGGATCTGGGTTCCAGGAGCTTGTCTGGGCACTTAAAGGAGCCATAAAACGTTGACACTTACCACCATCTATCACACACCTGGGTATCTGTCCACTTGTGTCTCTCCCCCATTAGATGGTAGCCTTTCCAGGAAAGACCATGTTCTATGCCTTCGGGGTCTCCTTTCTGTGCTTTGCACAGTGCCTGGCACAGAATACATTCTCAGTAAGCTTCTGTGGCATTTGAATTCTGCCTCTGCTTCTGAATCTGTGGTCTGGACTTGACCTTCAGGCCTCGCTTGGCCTCTGAAGCCACCTCCCCTCATAGCTGCCACCACGTGATCTACCTGCAGTGGGTCTCATCCCGGTTCCCAGGACCAGTCCTGCCTGGCCTGAGGCTGGAAGGGTTTAGGGCCTCCAACCTGGCCTTTGGGTGCTAGACCTCAAACATTGCCTCATTCACTGTCCACAAGACCAAGTCCTATCCCAGAACCCATCTGACATCACAGTTCTGTTGATGGAATTTCAGTCTATTTCCTGTTTATTCATCCAACAAACATTTACTCCACATTGTCATTGGCCAGTTCAATTCTCAATCTTCATCTTACCTGAGCTGTCATTACTCTATTGCAGATGATTACTTCCTCCTCCTTGAGACACTTTCTCCATTCACCTTCTGAGGCACCACCCTGGTTTGGCTTGGTTCCCCTGCTCAGTCTCCGTTTTTGGTTCCCCCATCTACCCAGCTTCTTAGTGTAGCAGTGCTCCAGGTTCAGGCCTTGTACTTCTTCTCTTTACCTGCCCTCACTTCCCCAGGGGTCTTCTCCAAGTTCATGGCTTTAGGTACTATCCATCTGCTGATGACTCTCAAGTCCCAAGTGTATTTCTTCAGCCCAGATCTCTTGCTTGAATTCCAGACTTGTGTATCCACCTGCTTCCTCAACATTTCTACCTGGAGGTCTATTAGGCATCTATTAGGCATCTTAAACTCCTGATTATCACCTCCAACCTTCTCCCTGCACAACCTACTCAAACTCGATAAATGGTGACTCTTCCAGTGCTCAGACCAAAGACCTTGGAGTCGTCCCTCTACTTCCTGATCAAACTCATTCAGAGCCACCCTCATCTCTTGCCTGGATCACTACAGTGGCGTCAGGCTGGCCTCCCTGCATCTGCCTTTGCCCCCGCCTCCCAAGTCTCTGACCACTTGCCTGGTTCTTCCCTAGCCCTTCTCTTGACATACAAACCACAGAGTGATGGCCTTGACCCCTCAGTGCCACTCCCTCTCTCCTGTGTCGTCTTGTTCCCGTTAGCCTGGCTTCTGTTCATACAATTTTGGACTTCTGGATGGTGACATCATCTGAGAAGCAACAGAGACAACTCTTCTGTTCCTGCCCACTCCATCTTTTCCATCTACCCTCTATCACTGCAGTCCCAGATTTTTGTGCCCACACTTAGCAGTCCTGAGCAAAGAGATACCAGGCCTAAATCCCATCCCTTGACCAGTACCTTGAACCCAAGAGCACAGGGGTGGGGCCTTGAGAGGTTGGAAGATTTCTTTTGTGTTGGGCCCTTACAGTTCCCATCTCCTTTAACCTTCACAGTGATCCTATGAGCAGGAATAATATCCCTTCCTACAGGTGAGGGGAAGGAGAAAAGAGAACTCACTTGACTACAGCTACACAGCTAGTCAGGATTTGAACTTAAGTCATCTGACCCTAATTCTCTTGCTTCTTCTACTTCCATGATCCTTAGAGATCAAGTCACCTTCCTCCCTACACTCCCAACCCCCCCATCCCATTTACAGAAGAGGGCACTGAAATCCAGAGGTGGGGAATGTCTTTTCCAAGGTCACAGAGTGACTCAGTGACTGAGCCCTGAGGGGTCCCCCAGGTTACAGGCTCTGCTGTCCCCCAGCAGACCCAGAGGCAGGAGGGGCACGCACCCCAAGGCAGACCCTCCTCCCATGCGGCTCAGTTCCTGACTCCCAGCCTGAGGTCCAGAGCCCTAAATAGAACACGCAGTGCCGTCTCCCTCCGTGGGGCGGGAAGGCAGCACTGGCAGTTGTGGCGGGCGGAGAGAAATCTCCCCTTTCTGTAGATTGGATCAGTCACTCTCAGAATTGATGGCAACGGCTTCATCACGAAGATCTAATGCTTTAATTATGTTGTGACATGACCTGACACGGGGGTGGCATTTGATGGATTCTCTGGTGTCATCAGCATGGCCCTGACACAGGAAAGTGGCAGGAGGCAAGGGGTGGGGGAAGAGAAAGGGCTCCTGATGGGAGATGTGTCCTCTTGGGCCCCCTCCACCTTTCCCTGCTCCTCTCTCCAGGGCAGTTCTAGCGACAGGCAGTGGGGACTCGGGGGAGGAGAGGAGCAGCTTCTGTGTAGGCGAGGGTTGATGTGCCCTTCTGTGATGGATGGGATCCTGGAAGGGGGCCCACAGTGAGTGCATGTATGTGTGAGGGTGTGTAAGCATGTGCCTAGATACAGAGGGACATGTCTGAGCAGGTGAGAGGATTCAGATCCATGTTATAGAAGCGACAGCTAAATTGCTGTCTGGCCTGCGAAGAAAGTCTAGGAGGTGAAGGGTGGGGGTGGGGCACCAGCTTGGTCTGCAGGTCCTGGGGCTGTCCTGAGGCAGGAGGAGCAGATGCATTCATGCAGCCTCTGACCCAGAGGTCCAGAGCTGGGACCCACAGAGGGAATCCCCAGGGAGGCGGATTTAGCTCAGCACGTGCCTGGCCGCAGAACTGGCAGCCCAGGGAGAAGTGAGCAACCTGTCCTGGGCGAGGGCTGCCAGGGCTGATATGGAGGGGATCCTTTCCTTGGTGGACACTTTATGACTAATGACCTCTGGGGCCAAGATTCCCTGTATCTGTGGGTGAACCGGTGAGTGTGTTTATCTCCCTCTCATTTCCCCAGCCTAGCTGCCTGCTCAGGGCTTTGGATGCCCTCGGTGTGGCAAGAACGAGAAGCAAGCTGCTCCTGTCAGCCCAAGCTCTTTGCCAGGATGCTGGCATGCGCGGCCCCTCCTTGGTCTTCTCTTCCCATCCCGTTCCTGTGGCAAGCCTTTCCTCTCTAAGCCGGGCAGGCAGTCCCAATCCTCAAGAGTGGAGGCTTGAAGGGGAAGGGAGTGGGGATGCCTGTTGATGGGGTCCCCACTGGGTCAGGCGCTGTGCTGGTCCCTTCTCGTGCAGTGCCTCGCAGGATCCTCACTGTCACCTGCCACCAGGAGCAAGTGGTTATCCCCATCTCACAGTGGAGGACAGTGACTCTCAGAGACACAAAGTTGCCTGCCCAAGGCCACACATCTAGGATGGAGTGGATCCAAATTGGCAAATGTTTGTTGAGTGACTCCTGCACGCCAGGCCTTGTGGAAGAAGCTGCAGACTCAAACTGCAGTCCCCGCCCTCAGGAAGCACAGTGCGTGCCCACAGCTCTCCATTCAATATCGCTGCTCTTTCCACTGCTCCATTCCACTTTTGCCGGGAGCGTCCAGGGTCAACAGCCTGGATTGGGGGAAGAATATCAGAGCAGGTGTCAGGAGATTGGGGTCTGGTTCTGGCTGCCTCCATCCCCAGCCCTGGTCCTTGGGGAAAGCCGAGACTGAGAAATGCAAGACTGGAGGGGCCTTTCAAGCTGTGTCAATGCTATCCTTCTCATTCCACCCCACCCCATAGTGAAGGAGAAACTGAGGCCCAGAAAGAAGAGATGGGCCCATGGTCACTCAGCACATTAGTACAGGAACCAGGATTAGGACCCTGGGCTCCTGACTCCTGGGTCGAGGCTTGACCATGTCTATACCCAGGGGTGGTACTGCCAGGCATGGTCATGAAAGGCTTCTGGAGAAGCCTTGAGCTTCTTCTGGAAAGATGAGTTGAAGAAAGGCTGGCCAGAGAGGAAATTCCCAAAGCCTGGGAGGATTTTCACAGCCCGGAGAAAGATCTGTAAGCCGTTGCCCAGCCCGAAACCCACCCAATCCCAGCCTCTGTGAAGGATGTAGAAGGCCTGACTGGCTCCGTCTGAGGTTGGACCTGCCTGGGCTGTGTCTCAGAGATGTTAAGATGGAGAGAAGGCAGGAGTTACGGCTTGGCTGTTCTCTAAAATCCTGGCATGACTAGATGCTCTGAAATGATACTTGAGGAGGAGAAGAAGGACCTCACAGAGACAGGGTGCAGCAGCAACGTATGTCTGGGCGTGCACAGAAGCAGGCGCTCACACATGCAGCCCGGACCTGCTGTCCGGGGGTGGTGGTAGGAGTTTTCAGTAGCCCCACGAGTGTGGAACTGAGGGTCTACATAGGTGAGGGCTTGTGAACAAGAGCTGGGGCAGAGAGAGGGCTGTGTTCTCCCAGAGAGGTCTGCGTCTGCATGTAACTGGGTATTCCAGTGTCTGTGGCACCACCGTGTGCCTGGGTGTGCCCTGCTGTGTGACCACTACCCAGGGCTTAGTTATGGCTGGGTATTATTGACCATCCCTGTGTGAAGTTGTTATCAGGTGTAGCCGTATCGGCCAGGCTGGTGTCAACGCCTGAGTGTCCCATGAGTGTAGCTGTGTGTGCCAGTCTGAGTGTGTCTGGACACAGCTATGTTTTTAGTGAACGTAGCTCCAGGTACAGCCATGACCCGCAATGTAACTCTGGGCCCCATTGTAGCCATATTTGCATGGAATTGTGTGGCCCTGTTTGAGACTGTCTCTAGGGTAGGCTTGGCCCTATGGCCTGGGGCTCTGGGCTGCTGGGACTCCATAGCAGGTGGCCCCCCATCATAAGCGGGCACTGTGCATCTTCCTAAACCATCACCACCAGCTGGTTTCTGGGATCTGGGCAGGGTAGGCTGGGAACTGGCCCCAAGACCCCCTTGGTTAGGCCCAGCCACCTCTGCCTCTAGATCCCTGGGCAGTCCCAGGGCTTCTCTCAGAGTTTGTGCCCAGGGGGAAGGGAAAGGATGTCATTAAAATCCTCCCTACTGAGTCTCACGGGAGGGGTCCATAGAGACATCCCTTCCAACAGTCTCATTTGACAAATAGAGAGACTGAGGTTCAGACAGGAAGTAACCTGCCCCAGATCCAATCCCAAGATTATATCGAAACCCTGAGATAAAGCTAACAATATCAAATATGCAAAACTGTACTTTACAGTTTCCAGTGCAGGCTTTAAAGTGCCCACTTGACAGATGGGTATTAACAGTACATACTAGAGCTGCCCTGGCTTGGGATTCTGGTCCTGAGTCCATCACTTACCTCATGTGTGACCTTGGGCCATTCACACCATTCTCTGGACTTCTTTTTCTCATCTGTAAACTGAGATAATTGAGGTGTTTGCTCTTCAAGCCCCCTGCTCCAGCATGGACCTTCTTGCTCCCAGAGGTTGGAGGTCAGTGCAATCTGGGGGGCTGTGTGTGCCTGCTGGGTGACCATTACCCAGGGCTTAATTATGGCTGGGTGTTAAGCATAGCCCAGAGGGAAGAAGCAGTGAACTTGGGGTCACACAGTGAACTGGTGGCAGAGACAGGATGAAAAGGAGTGAGACCTCCTGACCTCTACCAGTACCCCTCGCCTCACCCCAGTGGTGCCCACCCTCTCTCTGGGCCCATACGTGTCAGTGCCTCATTGATACAACCCCGCGGTCCTCCCTGCAGCTGTCTTACCATTTCCTGAAGTCACATGCCTCCCATGTCCATGCCAGGCAGGTACTGTGCTGGAGACTGTCCTTCCATTCCCTTGTTTAGTCCTAGTAGGAGCCCCATTTTATAAATGAGGAAACTGAGGCTTGATGGAGTTAAGAAACAATAATGGCTACTATTGAGCCTTCCTTGACTGAAGGCAAAACCATGTGCTGGACACTGAGGTGAGCAGAGGATGACTAGTCTAGCTTCCAAAATATCCCCCCGAATAGTGCTAAGCCCCACACAGGCTCTGCCAGCCTGATTTAGACAGTAATTTGCATACAATTTACCCAGAAAGCTGCACTGTGAAAAATATAATTACTTTTTTAATATTCTCACTCTGATGTGAATGCTTACCTCCCGGTAATGAATTACTTGCTTAATGAAGATAAACCTGAATTGGAGATGCACTTCGGAGAGCTGCTGGGGCAGCCGACTTAATGCCATCATTTGCAGCTGTTAATCTCTGAAATTGATGCCCTTGTTGGTAGGATCATAAATCGAGGGAAAAATCTATCAACTCCAGCACCTCCAGTAACTTACCTGGGCTCTGGTGGAGGCTCTTAGCCTCTCTGTGCCTCAGTTTCCTCATCTGTAACAAGGGTATGGGGGTAAGATAGAATTGTAGAAATGTAGGCATGGACTGGATCTTTATTTGAGAATGCTTGAGCGTCTACAGTGTGTCAGCTGAGAGCCAGAGGGAGGAAGTGATTTTTTCAGACACATATGGACTGAGGGGCTTCTGAACTAGAACTAGTAGCCACGTCTTTGCTCCCAAGTGCTGCAAGCGGATCACTTCTCCGAAATGGCCTCTAAGCTACCTCCCAGCTGCTGGTGATGGAAGAGGGAGCCAGACGGAGTCAGACCCTCATAGGAGAAAAAACCTGTGGGCAGGTGTGGCCACTGGAAACTGCCTGTTCTTGGTACCTGATGCTGACCACTTCTGGGACCAATCAGAGTAGAGGCCAAGACTCTTCAAGCGCCTTTTTCTAGCATTTTCTCAACACATACACCCAGGTTAGGACTGGGGGCCTCAGGGCAACAAGTCAACAATTTAGTGAATACGTATTTACCACCTTCTATGACAAGGTGTTCTTGGCTCTAGGGAAACAGCTGTGACTAAGACCAACAAGGTCACTGCCGCATGGACCTGAAATTCTAGAAAGTTGTGGTGATCATGTAGAAATAATAAATGAGTTAACTACTGATAATGTCAGATAGTGATAATGCTATAAAATTTTTAAATGGATAATATGATATAGAGCGATTGAGGAGATTATTTTGACTTGTTGGTCAAAAAGACCTCCCTAAGGAGGTGACACCTGGGCTGAAAACAAAATGGCATTAAGGAATCATCCCTGAAAATATCAGGAATGTGGCTCCAGGTGAGATCTGACAGGCAGGCAGGAGCCAGATCGTAAAGGGCCTTATAGGTTATGGAAGGGACTTTGGATTTTATTTTTAGTTCAAAGGGAAGCAATTGGGGGTTTTCATAAGGGGAGTGATATGATTTATTGACATTTTAAAAGATCATTCTATAAGAAAAAATGGAAAATCTTGATAGCTCTATATCTATTAAAGAAATTGAATTTATAATATAAAAATTTCCCACCTAGATGGTTTCACTGGTAAATTCTATCAAATATTTAAGGAATGAATAATGCCAATATTACACAAGCTCTTTCAAAAAATAGAAGAGAAGGGAATGTACCCCAACTCATTTTATGAGCCCAGCATAATCCTTCTGCTGGTCTTTTTTCTGCACAACTATCCCAAAGGTAGTGGCTTAAAATAATAATTTATTGTTGTTATGTCTCATGATTCTAGGGTCAGGAATTTGGACAGGCCACATTGGGGATGTCTTATCTATGCTCCACAATGTCTGAGGCCTCAGCTGGAGTAGCTCAAATGACTGGGGGCTGTAGCAATGGGAAGCTGGCTGGGCATTTTTCTCTCTCTCTCCGCAAGGCCTCTGGGTTAGCTGAGGTTCCTTCGCAGCATGGTGGCCTCAGGGTAGTTGTGTTTCCTACATGGCAGCTCTGGGCTCTAAGTGTGAGTATTCTAAGAGGCCTGGGAAGAAGCTGCAAAGCTTCTTATGACCCAGCTTTGGAAGGGGGCATCTATTGGACAAGCAAGTCATTACTGCAGCCGAGATTCAAAGAGAAGGGAATTAGACTTCACCTCTCAATGGAAAGTAGCAAAGAATTTGCGGCAATCTTTAATCTAACACACCTCTGATGCCAAAACCTGACAAAGACATTTATAAGAGAAGAAAATTATAGCTCAATGTCACTCATAAACAAAGATGCAAAAATCCTTAACAAAATATTATCAAATCAAGTCTAGAAATACATAAAAAAGAGAATATGTTATTACTAAGTAGAGTTTATTCTAAGAACGCAAAGTTTAACATTTAAAAAAACAGTCAATTAATTTACCACGTTAACAGAATAAAGGAGGAAAATCATAAGATCTTCTCAATAGATGCAGAAAAAGAGCATCTGACAAAATTCAACACCAATTCATGATTTTAAAAAAAAACAAAAAAACAAAAAACCTCTCAGGAAACTAGAAATAGAAGAGAACTTTCTCAGCCTGATAAAGGACATCTATGAAAAAACTACCAGTTAATACCATACTTAGTGAAACAATGAATGTTTTTCTCCTCTTCAGGAACAAGGCAAAGATGCTTGCTTTCATCACTTCTGTTTAACATTGTACTGGAAATCTTAGCCACTATAATAAGGTAAGAAAAGGAAATAAAAGATATAAAGACTGGAAAGGAAGAAGTAAAACTGCTCTTATTTGGAGATCCTATGCTATCCTCAAAACAACTACCAAAACTAATAAGAGAATTTAACATATTCACAGGATACAAAGTCAATATACAAAAATCAACTGTGTTCCTGTATATTAGCAATAAGCAATTAGAAAAGGATATTTAAGAAAATTATTTATAATAGCTTAAAAAGTATAAAACACTTATAAATAGATTTAGAAAAAGACACGCAAGACCTCTATACCAAATACTATAAACCAGCGTTGAAATAAAGATGACCTAAATATACTGACTGATAGACTATACTCGTGGATTGGAAAACTCAATATTGTTAAGATTTATGTTATGCCTAAATTGATCTATAGGTTAAAAACAATCTCAATCAAAACCCCAGCACATTTTTTTGTTGTTAAAATGACAAGCTCACTCTGAAATTTATGGGAACGTGCAAAGGAATTAGAATAGCCAAGAAAATTTTGAAAAAGAACCAAGTTGAAGGACTCATCCTAGCTGATCTAACGATGCACTTTAAAAGTAGTCTTTTAAAGGAGTAAAAGTAGGTGGACAGAGACCAGTTAGGATGTTTTTGTGTGAACCAGATGAGAGATGATAAGAACTTGGAGAGAAATGGAGGGCTTGGGCTACATTTTGGAGATAGAGGCAGTGAGATTTGCTGATAATTGTAGGTGAGGGGTGAGAGGAAGAGAAGAATCAAATGTGGTTTTGGCTTGAGCAACTGGGTAACAAAGATGTGACTTACTGAGATGGGAAAATTGGTGCAGAAATGGATTAGGATGAGGAGAATCAAGTCTCTGTTGTAAATGTATTAAGTTTGAACGACTCTTGAGGTCTCTATGGGGAGGTGTCAAGTAGGCTGTTGAATATATAGGTTTGGAGTTCTGGGGAGAGATCAGAACTGGAGATATGAATTTTGGAGTCAGTGTAGAGATGATATATAAAGCCATGGGACTGCATGAGATCCCCAGTAAGGGAGAGTAGATAGAAGAGAGAAGAGGACCATGGGTGGTTCCTTGGAGTACTCCCACTTTTAGAGATAAGAAAAGCAATAGGGTCTAACACAGGATCCTGGAAAGAGAGGTGGGAGGACAATCAGGAGAATGAGGTCTAGGGAAAGCCATGGGTTTCAGGGAGGGGAGATGGTGGGACATGGGAGGGGAGTAACTCACTTTGCCCAGCATCTTCCACATACCGGGCACTGTCTTAGGAGCTTTACATGCGCTCCCTCAGGACAACATCATGAAGTAGGTATTATGTCCCTATTTCATGGATGATAAAACTGAGACTCAGACTGATGAAGTGACTTGCCCTGATCGTACATCTCGGAAGCAGAGAGCCTGGATCTGTAGCCAGACCTGTCTTTGCAGTTCTTTCCACCATCTCATGCTGCCACCTTCTGCCAGTGCCTGCAGCACGGGTGCAGGATGGGGGGAAGACACTTAACCATTGCTCACCTGTAAAACGTTCACCTTCAGGGTTATGAGGATAAAGTGAGGTAATCCGTGTTAAGCACCTGGTAGTGCTTAACTGAGACGGCCCTTGAAAAACAATGATGATTGTGGCTCTATATACAGAGGACAACAGATGGGAAGTGTGTGGGTGAGGGTGTGAGGGGTGGGCAGGCTTCCTGGAGGAGGTGCAGTGTGAGCTGAGGACTCAGTGTGTCCAAACACTGATCCATGATGAAGTTTCCAGTGGCTCATGGCTGAAATGAGAAAAACAAGGACAATGTGATAGATTTTACATAAAGCTAAATGTGTTCAATGTAAAGGATTACGCTTTATCCTGAGATTATGTCCTTCCCACTTTGTTGGTATTAAAGTGTTCTTTTTATGAAATGATGGTGGATAGAGGATGATAGTTATATTTTAAATATTCTTACTAATGAAATGAAAACTTTGCAACCATCTGTCATTCACCAAACTTTCTTTTGAAGTTTTTAACTGGTCCATGAAATTCAAAGATACAAGAACCACTGACAGCTGGAGTAGAGAGGGCTTTCTAGGCTGTGTTAGGGTTTGGCTGGGGTATGTGTCCAGTGTATCTTGGGGTGCTCTGTGTGCTGCTGTTGCAGGTGTGGCACTGCTGTGTGTGCACGTGTTGTGTGTCTGTGGGTGTGTGAGCCAGCTGAGAGGTGTCTACACTGTGTGGTTAAGTCTGTGTCTGCATGTCCTTGGGTTGTGTCTGTTGAGCGTGGGTTGTGTCTCTGTGTGTATATCTGTGTAGGGAGTCCCTGTCGAGTGTGTGTTCATGATATTGAGAGTGTGTTGGAGCCCAGAGCTCAGCCCCTCACCTCCCCTGATGCCCAGGCCACAATTCCTGTTTATTTTCATGTGTTGTCTGTCTGTCTCAGGCCTGTCTGTCTCTGACTTTGCCCAAGGATCACGGCTCTTGCACCGGACACTTGGGAGTGGAGATCAGGGGAGGGCAAAGTCCTCGTTCCCCTCCCCTCTCACCCTCCCAGGCCCTTGTCAGCCTTGAGGCTCAGGCGCAGGGTCCTAGTTCTGACCTGAGGTGGGAGAGGCCTTGTGGGCCAGGCATGGCCCTCCCAAACCCCTGCTCTCAGCTCGGTTTGGTCTTCTAGAGCTCAGGAGGCCTCTCTGCCACCTCCTCCATACCCCACCCCCAGTGTCTCTTTCAGAGGCTGGTCTCGGGCTCCAGACTTCTCACCACTCCTGTGAGCAGACTGAGGTGAGCCTGGGCCACCTCTCTTCTTCGCCTGCCTCCTCTCCCACCCCTCCTGCCAGCCTCAGGTCCCCTTCTCCAGATTCGGGCCTCTGTGACGGGGCTGGGTCATGAGGAGAAGCTTCTCCCCACCACCCTGCCATTGCCACTTGGCCTCTTGGGCCATGCCCAGGAGCCTGCTGGGGAGGGGTAGGGGGGTCAGCACAAAGGAAAAATGGGTTCAGGTGGCAGGGTTTATGTGGGTGTGATGAGGGTGCCCCTGTGAGTGTGTGTTTGTGTGTCTAAGTTGGAGGACAAGAGGTGTATCCGTGAGCAAGTGGCACGTGGGTGTCAGAGAGCCGCTGAAAGTGCTGCTGTATGAGGTGTGTGCAGGACAGCCCGTGTGTGACAGTGTGGGGGAGGGGTGTGAATACAAGCTCACATTTATCAAGCGCTCACTGTTGGCCGGGCAGGATGCTAAGTGCTTTACACAGATTATCTCATCTAATAAGTGTGACAGCGTGTGAGAGGGTGAGAGAGATGGGGTGGAGAAGGGCCGATGGGTGGGAGGCTGCTGTCCGGAAGCCCCTGGCCTGTATTCCCTCGCCTCCACCCTAACGGTGCTACCCCCAGGTGGATCTGAACCAGGCCTTGGGTTGGGAGCAAACTCTTAGCCCCTCCCCATATGGAGACTGGCAGGAGTGGGGAGCAGGCTGGTTCCCGGGTTCCCAGCCCACCTCCCTGCCCTGCCCTCAGCCCCCAGGGATAGGCTGTCTTCCTCCTGGGACAGAAGGCTGCCTGATTCCTTTCTTTTCTCCTGGCTGTTCTTAGTACAGGGCCAGCACTCAGTAGGTGCTTAGTCAGTCCCTATTCCTTAACAGTGGGTGAGGCAGACCCTGGAAGACATCTGTACATTGGATCAGCCTGGGCCTTACTCTGCAAATCACGTGGAGGAAATGAGAAGCCCCAGGGGTCAGAAGCCAGGCCTCAGAAACGGAGGAAGCAATGGATGAAGGGGCCCAAGCTAAGGCCGAGATAGCTAATGGGTCATGAGATGTGAGGGAGTGGGGCTCCTGTGCCCCGTCCAAGGTCTCAGAGGCCTACCTCTGTTACCCATTGCTTTACCTCACTCCAGTCTGTTGCTGGGTTTTAGGTAAGCAAAAGTGCTTGGAAGTAAAGACTGGGGTCTCTTGTCACCCAGGTGGTAACATTGCAGGGGACTGATGGCAAGGATGCCATGGATTTCTAGAGGAAGAGTGACAAAGAAGGAGGGGAGGAAGGAAGGAAGGAAGCAAGGAAGGAAGGAGGGAAGGAAGGAAAGAAGGAAGGAAGAAAGGAGAGAAAGAAGGAAGGAGGGGAGACCATGGGCCTGAATGGAGTCTCTCCTATTCCCTGCATCAGCTACCTCACGGGGGCAAAACAGTTACTCAGAGACATGTTATAGAAGCATCAGAGGACCCCAAGCAGCAACAGTGGGGAGGGCTTGCAGGAGGAGGTGAGCCTGGGCCCTGGAGCACGGAAGGATGGCCATAGTGAGGGGGACTGGAGAGAAGAGTCCAGGAAGCAGCAAGTATGTTTGGAGGTCAAACGCACATCCGAACAAGCATATCACCTCCCACCCCTCCCCTGATTGTAATGGCAGCGGTAGCTATGATTGTTGAGAATTTTCAGAAAAATACTAATATTAGCTATCATTTATTGAGTATTTTGAGAGAAATACATTATTATTCCCACATGAGGAAATCAAGGTTCAGAAAGACAAAGGCACTTGCCCAAAGCCACGTGCAGAAGCAGCGCTGGGATTTGAACCCAGGTTTTTGGCGTCAAGTCGCATGTACTGACCCATTTATGTTACATTGCCTCCTAAGTCTCAAGCCCACCCCCGCCACGTCTCTGAAGTTGTGGCATCACCATATGCCAGGCATTCGTGCTCAAAACCTCAGTCACAGTCCACAATCCCCTCCACCACTCAGCACTTGCAGGCAGTCACCAGATTCTAAGTATACTTCCTCCTTAGGGCTGGAATCAGATAACGTGGGTTCCAACCCCAGCTCCATCACTTGTCAGCTGTGTGATCTTGGGCAAGTCACTTAACCTCTCTGTGCCTCAGTTTTCTTTACTGTACTGAGGGAATGATAACAGCGCTTAGAAGACTGTGGTGAGAGTTGAACCAGTGGATGCATGTAAAGAACTGAGCACAATGTCTGGCAGAATAGACATTCAGGAAACATGAGTTGTTCTTATTTCCACTAAACTACATGCTTCCCCAGATTGGAGCTGTGCTTATAACTGTCCTGCACAACAACCTGTCACTCCTGCCTCACCTTGCAGACCAGCAAGGCGAGCAGCCAGAAATTCCTGAATGCATCATGCTGCCTGCACTGGTCAGCTCAGGCCACCATAACAGATCACAGGCTGGGGGGCTTAAACAATGGAAACTTATTTTCTCACATTTCTGGAGGCTAGAAGTCCAAGATCAACAATAAATGTTGGCAGATTTGATTTCTCCTGAGGTCTCTCTCCTTGGCTTGCAGACGACTGCCTTCTCGCTGTGTCCTCACATGGCCTTTCCTCTGGTCTTTCCATACCCATCCCTGGTAACACTGTGTGTGTCCAAATTTCCTCTTCTTATAAAGAATCCAGTCAGATTGGATTAGGGCCCACCCTAATGGCCTCATTTTAACTTAATCACCTTTTTAAAGGCCCTATCTCCAAATATAGCCACATTCTGAGGTGCTGGGGTTTAGGGCTTGAACCTATACATTTTTGGGGGACACAATTCAGCCCATAATACTACCTTCCTTCTCTGGGTCTTTGCTCATGTTGCCTTCCTCTTTGCCTGAAACACTGTCCACATTCTCTCCTCCCTGCCCCTGAAGACCTCTTATTCATCATCTAAAACTCAGCCAGAGCATCACTGCCTCCAAGAAGACTTCCCGGCTAGACTGCTGCCTCCTCTGGGCTCCCACAGTGCACTGAACCCACCTATATCATGGCGTGCACCCCACTCTAGGAACTGTCTTTTTATATGCCTGTCTTCCCTGCTGGGGTAGGTGCCTATTGTTTTGATCTGTACAGCGTACTTTGCCTCCTCTGATAATAGCATCTTCCTCATTTTGAAGAAATGACACCCCCACTCCCTGTGGTTCTGTTGGGGCATCAAATTACAGTCCCTGCTTCTTTCCACAGGGATGAGCATATGACTCAGGCAGAGCCAATCAGAGTCCTCCCTTGAGATTTTTATCTATGAATGCTTGGTGAGAAAATGCTTCTCTTTTCTCTGGGATCCAGAATGATGTAAGCCCCTTACATTTTTTTTTTTTTTTAAAGAAAGAACACCACATATACTGTTTCATACATTTTTTTTGCTTATTTTTAAGTGTTAAAGTATTTTTTTGCTTATTATTTTAATTATTTATAAGTATTTTTCATACTTATTTTTGCTTAACAATATATCCTGGGGTAACATCCATAAAGTACTCTGTGACTTTTCTCTTTTTTACAGCTACATAATATTCCATTGTGTGGATGAACTACACAGTTCCTAATAATGAACACCAGAGTTATTTCCTACATTTTTGTTATTATAAACAATGTTGCAAGGAGCCAGATTTGCATGCATCATTTAATATGAGTATTAGAGCATCTGTAGGCTTTAACAACAAAAAGATAAACCAATTGAAAAAAATGGGCAAAGTATTTGAATAGATATTTCTCTAAAGAAGATATACAAATAGCTGATAAGCACATGAGAAGATGCCCACCATCATTAGCCATTAGAGAAATGCAAATCAAAACCACAATGACATACCACTTCACATCCACTAGGATGGCTATAATCAAAAAGACAGACAATAACAAGTGTTGGTGTCTTAGTCTGCTTAGGCTACTATAACGAAATACCACAGACTAGTTGGTTTAAACAACATAGATTTATTTCTCACAGTTCTCATTTATTTCTCACAGTTCTCGATGGCTGGGAAGTCCAAGATCAAGGTTCTGGTCAATTTGGTTTCTGGTAAGGGCTCACTTCCTGGCTTATACACAGCCATCTCGCTGTGTGCCCATATGGCCTCTTTGTGCATGTGCAGAGAGAGAGCTCTGGTGTCTCTTTTTCTTCTTATAAGGGCACAAACCCTATCACATTAGGGCCCCACCTTTATGACCTCATTTAACCTTCTACCTCCTCACAAACCCTATCTCCAAATACAGACACACTGGGGATTAGGGCTTCAACATCTGAAATTAGGGGAGACACAAACATTCAGTCCATAACAATTAGCGAGAATGTGGAGGAACTGGAACTCTCATACATTGCTGATGGGAATATAAAATGGTGCAGATGGTTTGGAAAACAGTTTGGAAGTTCTTCAAAATGTTAAACACGGAGTTATCATTTGACCTGGAAATTCTACTCCTAGGTATATATCCAGGAGAAATGAGAATGTATGTCCACACAAAAACTTGTATATGAATGTTCATAGTAACATTATTTGTAATAGCTAAGAAATAAAAACAACCCAAATATCCTTCAATTGATAAATGGATAAACACATGGTATATCCATACAACAGAATATTACTCAGCAATAAAAATCAATGAAGTACTGATAGATGCTACAACATGGATGAACCTTGAAAGCATTATGCTAAGTGAAAGAAGCCAGTCACAAAGGATCACATATTGTTTGATTCCACTTATATGAAATGTCCAGAATAGGCAAATCTATATATAGAGAAATTAGATGAGTGGTTGTCTATGGCTGAGAGAAATGGTAAGAAATGGGAGTGACTGCTAATAGGTATGTATGGAGGTTCTTTCTGGGGAGATGAAAATCTTTTAAAATAGATTGTGGTAATGGCTGCAAAACTCTGTGAATAAACTAAAAGTCATTGAATTTTATGCTTTAAATGGATGAATTGTGTGGTATTGGAATTATCTCGAAAGATCTGTTAAAGAAAAAATAGAGCCCCAGACTGGTGGGCAAAAAGGTAAGAGCATTTAAAATGGACAAATATTAACAAATTTGGCTCTATGGGGTGATTACATTTTTCACTCCCACTAATAATGTATGAAAGTGCAAGGCAGGTACTATTGTCTCCATTTCATACATGAGGAAACTGAGGCATGAAAAATTCGAGATCACATAATTAATAATATCTAAGCTATAACTGAAATCAGTACTGTCAAACGCCAAAGCTTGTGCTCTGCTGTATCTATACATTTGTTATTTTTCCAACAGTCGTTTGATCTTCTAAACAACAACAACAACAACAGCTTTTGATTGCATTTATTTTCTCTATTATTTTTCTGTTTTCTATTTTGTTGATTTATGCTCTGATCTTTGTTATTTATTTTCTTCTGCTGAGTTGGGTTTAATTTACTCTTCTTTTCCTAGTTCTTAATGTAGGAGCTGGTGACACTGATTTGAGATCTTCCTTCTTTTCCAATATAGATATTTAGTTCTATAAACCTTCCCCCAAGTACTATGTTAGTGTCATTCCACAAATTCTGATATGCTGTATTTTCATTTTCATTCAGTTCAAATATTTTCTAATGTACCTTCTGATTTCTTCTTTGGATCCATGGGTTATTCAGAAGTATCTTATTTAGTTTCCAAATATTTGGGGGATTTTTCAGATATCTTTTTGTTATTTATTTCTAATTTAATTCCATTGTGGTCAAAGAACTTACTTTGATTAATTTTAAATTTATTAAAACTTGTTTATTTAAACATGTTTTATGGTCAGAATATGGTCTATCTTAGTAAATTTTTTCTGTGCATTTAAGAATGTGTATTATACTGTTGTTGGGTGAAGTGTTTTATAAATTTCAATTAGGTCAAGTTGGTTGATAGTGTTGTTCAAGTCCACTACATCCTTGCTGATTTTCTGCCCGCTTGTTCTATCAGTTATTGAGAAAGGGATATTGAATTATCTCTGACTATAATTGTGGATTTTCCCATTTATCCTTACAATTCTATAAGTTTTTGACAGAATTTAAGTTTATATTTAAATCTTTATGTTTAAAGTGGGCTTCTAACAGGCAACATATAGTTTGGATAAAGAATCTGACAATCTTGGCCTTTTAGTTGTGGTTTTTAGACCATTTATATATATATATTTTTTTTTTTCTGTTTTTACATTTTTTACTTATTTATTTATTTATTTCCCCCAAAGCCCCAGAAGATAGTTGTACGTCCTAGTTGCACATCCTTCTAGTTGCCGTACGTGGGACGTGGCCTCAGCATGGCCGGAGAAACGGTGCATCGGTGCGCGCCGGGGATCCGAACCCTGGCTGCCAGCATTGGAGCGCGCGCACTTAACTGCTAAGCCACGGGGCCCGCCCTAGACCATTTATATTTAATGTGATTATTGATATGATTAGGTTTAAATCTACCTTCTTGCTATTTGTTTTCTATTTGTCCTATGTTTTCTTTATTCCCTTTTCCTTCTTTCTTGGATTGGGTATTTTTGTGATTTCATTTTATCTCCTTTACTGGCTTATTTAGCTATAATTTTTTTAGTGGTTACTCTTGGGTTTATAGTATACATCTTTAACTTATCCCAGTCTACTTTCAAGTAATATTATACCACTTCATGTATGGATAAGAACCTTATAACAGTATGCTTCCATTTCTCCCCTTCCAGCCTTTATGCTATTGTTGTTACACATGTTATTTCTACATATGTTATAAACCCAGAATACTTATTATTTTTTTTGCTTTAACCAAATTATCTTTTAAAGATAATTTTTAATAAGAAAAAAAGTATTTAATATTTTCCCCCATGGTTACTATTTCTAGAGGTCTTCTTTCTTTTGTGTAGATTCAGATTTCCATCTGGTATTATTTTTCCTGCTGTCTCAAGGACTTCCTATAACATTTCTTATAGTGCCTATCTACTAGAGATTAATTATTTCAGCTTTTTTTATTTTGGAAAAAGTCTTTATTTTGAAATATATTTTCATTGGGTACAGAATTCTAGATTGATGGGGTTTTTCGGTTTTGTTTTGTTTTTTACATTCTGTACTTTAAAGATGTTGTACTACTGTCTTCTGACTTGAATTGCTTCCAAAAAGAAGTCTGCTGTCATTTTTATCTTTATTCCTTTGTATATAATGTATCTCTTTTCCTCTGGTTGCTTTTCAAATTTTCTCTTTATCATTTGTTTTAAGCAACTTTATTACTATAAAGTTATAATAATGAACTTGCCTTGGTGAACTTTTATTCATGTCTCTTGTGCTTGATGTTCATTGAGATTTTTGAATCCATGGTTTATAATTTTTTAGAAATTTTCTGACTATTATTTATTCTAATATTTTTCTGCTTCCCTTCTCCTCTGGGGACTCCAGTTACACATATATTAGGCTGCTTGGAGTTGTCTTACAGCTAATTAATGACCTGCCCATTTAAAAATATATATTTTTGTCTATATATTTCATTTTGGATACTTTCTATTATATGCCTTCAAATTTACTAATCATTTTTTTCCTGTGTTATAAAATCTGCTGTTAATCCCATCCAGTGTATTTTTCATCTCAGACATTGTATTTTTTCGTCTCTAGAAGTTCAATTTGGGCCTTTTTTCCAGTCTCTACTTAACACGATCAATCTTTACTCTAGCTTCTTGACCATATGGAATATAGTTCTATTGTTTTAATGTCCTTGTATATTAATTCTATCTTCTGTGTTATTTTGGGGTCTGTTTCTGTTGATTAACTTTTCTCCTCATTATGGGTTGGTTTTCCTGCTGTTTTGCATGCATTTTGGTTGGATACCAGACATTGTGAATTTTACCTTGTTGTATGCTGGCCATTTTAGTATTTCTATAAATATTCTTGAGCTTTGTTCTAGGATGCAGTCAAGTTACTTGAAAAGAGTTTGATTCTGTTGAGGCTTGCTTTTCAACTTTATCAGGCAGGACCACCACCATTTTTGCCCACCACCGAAGCAATACCCTTAAGGAATCAACTTGATGCCCCATGATTTAGGAGGTTTTTCAATCTGGTTGGTAGGGATACAAACCATTTCAGGTCTTATGTGTACTTTGGAAATTGTTTCCTCTGCTCCTTGGGATGTTCTTTCCTCAAACTTGGGTAGTTTCTTCACATACAAGTGCTGTTCAGTATTCAGTTGAAGGCTGGAGGGGAACTTGCTACAGGTCTTTGAAGCTCTCTCTCTGTGAAGCTCTCTTCTCTACAGTTCTCTGCCCTGTGAACTCTAGTCGCTTTGGCCTTTCAAGACTCCCTGCTCTGTCTCCTATACTCAGGGAGACAGCTGGGAGTCTGCTCCCTGTGCTGCAGCCTGGAAACTCTCCCCAGGCAGAAGCTGGCAGTCATAGGGCTCACCTCATTAGTTTCTCCTCTCTCAGGGATTGCTGTTTTGTGCTGCCTGATGTTTAGTGTCTGAAAACTGTTGTTTCATATATTTTGTCTAGGTTTTCAGTTGCTCAGGACAGAGGATAAATCCACTCCCTGTTATTTCATGTTTCCAGAAACCCTATAACTACATTTTCACATTTAATTATCATGATAATCTTATATATTAGGTATGATTATCTCCATTTTACAGATAAGGAAAATTGAGGCTTAGAGAATGAGTTATAGTATAATAGAGCTGAGAGGCAGAATAATGTAACAGATAAAAAGATGGATTGTGTAGCCAAACTTCTGGGTTTGACCCTCAGATTCCCCGTTTATTAGTTGTGTGACCTTGGCCAAATTATTTAACTTCTCTGTGCCTCAGTTTCCTCATCTGTAAGAATGGAATGACAATAATAATTATAGGATTGTTATGAGAATTAAATGAGTCAATATATAACTGGCACATCATTACCATGTAAGTATTAGCTATTATTATTGAGGCAGAATAGATAAAAATATCTAGAGCTGAGTGACAGGCAGATTCATTTTGAATTCTAGCTCCATCACTAACTTACTGTGGAAACTTTGCCATGTGTATCAGTCAATGCTCAGTTAGAGAAGCAGAACCACTAGGAGATTCTAACTAGAACCTTACAGAAAGGGAATTCTGGGAAATGTAGTTCAGCTGAGCCGAGTGGACACATTGCAAAGCCACCACACTACGCTACTTAACTGCTATGAGAATCCAGTTCCTCGTGTGAAATGAGATAATAATGCCCCTCGTTGGGTGAAATGAGATAGTGCACATGAAGCACTTGGCACGTTGTCTGGCACAGGGTGACATTCAGTAAATTGTTCTTACCGTAGAAGCCAGGATCCCATAGCCAATAACTGCCAGAGACGTGATCTGTCCACAAAGCCTGTTGCTCTTCCCACTTCACCACCCTACCTCCTGGTGCTGGGCCTGGAAGTATGGAAACATATAAGATGGTCCCTGCCTACAGGATCCCACAGTTCAGTAGGGGATAAGCCAGGGGCACAAATAAGTGTAATATAGGACTAGAAAAGGAAACAGTCACTCTTATTGGGAGTCTTCTACGAGAAGGCTGACTTTGAGCTGGATTTCCTACACGGGGAAGGGGAGAGGAAGGGATCCACGGTTTACTGCATACCTACTGTGTGCCAAGCACTGTGGCAGGCAGTTTATGAGATGATTACATTGTGTCATCAGAATTGAAAAATGAGCTAGATATTATTATTATCCCTGTAATACAGATAAGGGAACTGAGACCCAGAGAAATCAAGTCCCTTGCCCTAGGTCACAGAGTGACCAGATGACAGAGCCCCCAAGTCCCAGAAGATGGCTAAAATGGCAGTGGAAGCTGCAACTTGGTGTCTATCTTGCGGTCACTCTGGAGATGGGGATTCCCCTGAGCTCAGAAGCTGGGGCTGGCTCTGGAGCCCCTCCCAGGCCTGCCTCTGCACCTGTGTGTGCCCGTGGGTGGCGGGCGCGGTGGTGGCTGCAGTGCCGGTGGTGGTGGCAGCCGCGGGCGGGTGGCAGCAGGGAGACAGTCACACCTCGCTGTTTTGTAAACTGTTTCTCACAGCTTGTTTGTTCCGGGTTAGGGCTGGAGCGGCACCGTATGGAAGTGTGACTCATTGTTTAATGTGACAGCTCATTAGCAGAGCTTGTTGCTGCCTCTGATTTCTCTGCTCTCACTAATTGGAGAGCCCAGTGGGGCCCTGGCTTCCCGTGAAGAACAAGCCAGTCCCCTGGGGCTCCAGCTGGCCCTTGCCCCTCTGGCTCCCTGAGGAGGCTGCCCCATGCCTGTGGGCACTGGTATTACTCAGACCGGGTTCAAATCCTGGCTCGTCCTGGCTGTGTAACCTTGGACAAGGCTCCTTGTCCACTCCTCCTCTCTGAGCCTCAGTTTCCCTACTCACCTAATGGGGGAAATGGTAGCCACCTCACCTGGGTGGGTGAGAGGAATAGTAATAATATGTGTAAAGTCCCCTGGTGTGTAGTAGATGCTCAATAAGTGGTTATCGTAGTGTTATTATTAGACTGGAACCTCAGGGAACCCCTCTGTTCTGACCTACTTGGGGCAGCCCCCCACCCCTGAGGTGCTCCAGAGGCTCCAGATGTGAGGGCACATTCCACTGTAGGTAATCAAAAAACACTTCTTTCTTCCATGCTTAACCCCTCCTAGGGCAAATCCGCCAGGTTCTGTTCACCCTCGGCGCTCCCAGAGGAGGCAGCACAGCCCAGTGTGGGACTGTCCTGGCCTGCCCTTGAGTGCAGGTCTGCTTCCCTGGAGCATTCCCTCAACCCCAGCTCTCCTCTTCGAGGCCACACAGAACACGTCTGCTCCCTCGGGCCCCTGACCATCCTTTGCTATTCAGAGACAATGCTCATGTCCCCTCTCCAAGTCTTACCTCCAGGTGGAACCAGTTCAGGTCCTTCAACTGTCCCTTCCGTGACATAGTTCACAGGGTCACTGAATACAGCCCCACTGGACCGTGATGTCAGCGGTGCCCCTGGAGTTGCGCAATGCTGTGGCCTCATTCTGAGTCCCTTCCCCACCCTCCTCACTCTCTCTGGACTTGCTCCTCCCTGCCTGCCGGCCTCTTGCGATGTGCGGTCTAGAATTCAACTTAATCCTCCTCTGCACAGAGGATGGCAGCCACGTCTCCTTCATTTGAGACCTGCGCTGTCCAATTGCAATATAATGTGAGTGCCACTTGTGTAATTTTAAATTTTCTAGTATCCACCTTTAAAGGAAAAGGAAATAAGTAACATTAACTTAAAACTATATTTTATTTAACCTAATATACCCAAAATATTATCCTTTCAATGTATAATCAATATAAAAATCATTAATGAGATAGCTTAAACTTTTTATCATATAAAATCTTTAAAATCTGGAGTGTTTTCCCACTTACAGAACATCCCATTTGGGACTAGCCACGTTTCAACTACTCGATAACCATGTGTGACCAGTGGCTACGGCGTTGGACAGGTGAGAGGCTGTTCTAGACTCTACCTCTATTCATGTGGTCTGAACTGGCTTTAGTGTAGTTGCCAACACATCACTCTGATTCAGGACGAAAGAATAATCTCGTGCCTGAGGGTTAGGGCCTCTGGCTATGAGGAGATCTGGGTCCCAGTCTTAGTTCTATCACCAGCTCACTGGATATATGACTGTGGATAAGTTGCTGCCCCTCTCCGGGCTTCAGTTTCCCCATCTGACAAATATGAGGGGAGAGGAAAGAGATGCACCGACTCTACGTCAGGAACTCTCCGGGGGATTCTTCATGTGTTCTCCCACGTGTTTCTCAGGAAAGCCCTGTCGTGTGGGTTTTCTTATCTCTGTTTCCCAGGTGAGGAAACTGAAGCTCAGAGAGATCTGACCCCTTCCCCACCTTAGAGGCTGTGGATTCACCTGGCTGGTGGGCTGGTTGCTCCTTTCTTCCTGGCCACCATGGATGCCAGTGGGGCTCAGTTTCAGGCAGGCAGCCCCCAATCCTCTCCCCTCCCTTGTGGTGACTCTCAAAAAAAAAAAAAAAAAAAAGACAAAGGACAGGAGATGGCAGTGTTTTGAGGTGTGTGTGCAGGTGGTGGTCTGCTAGATGGAAATGCCTCCATCTGCTCAGGTGGTCTGTCTCTTCAAAGCTGTCCCACCACGGTGAATGAGGCCGGATCCCGGCCCCTCCCTGTGCTTGTTCCTACTCCACTAGTACGTATTCGAGTAAAGCCCAGACATCACATCGCCCAAGGAAGCTCCCTTCAGCTGCTTCCTTCCTAGCTCCTCCAATCCAGCCACTAACCACAGACTTCCTTTCAATCCCAGAGCCATCATCTGTCACCTGTGTGACTTTGAGCAAATCACTTTATTTGACAGAATCTCAATTTCCGTGTCTGAGATAGGGGAGTATCCCCCTTCCTCACAAGGTTAGTGGGAGTAACAACTGAGACAATATTTGTGAATGTGCTTCGCTCGGTACTTTATATAAATGTTAATTGTGACCGAATCTTTACAAGTCATTTTAAGAACCACTTAGCTTTACTCTCCTGAACCAGACCTCACCTGGGCTCCTCTTTCACACTCTGCATAGCTTTCTTTCATCTTACCCAGCCATCTGGGCCTTCTCAGGCAGGCTCCCCACTGTCCTCTGAATGGAGAGATCATCCGCAGATGACCACTTCTCTCGGGGAGAGCATGGGATCACGGGCCTGGAGGGGAGCTTGGCAATCACGGCTGGCAATCATGATGGTACCCCATCACCAAGCTCAACTGTCTTCAAAAATGACAGACATGACTTCTGTTGTGAACCTTTCTAAAGCATATTACACCCTTCCCTGTGTTCCCCCAAAGAGGATACTTGACCTGAATTTAACTTTTTTTTTGATTCAGGATCATCCTCAGGGCTGGACATTTTTCTATTAAAATGAAGAGTGAGAGCACAGTGACAGTGCTCACTGTGTACCGGGTATCTTATAAAGTGATGTCATCCAATTCTTATACGATCTTGATATAAGGTCTGGATATTATCCTCTTTTCACAAATGAGGAAACTGAGGCTCAGAGCTGTTTAGAGACTTGGCAGGGCCTCGTGCAGAGGGATTCAGCCCCTCCCTACCTCCACATTGCCTCTTGACGGCCTTCAGGCTCCACTTGGAGGGCTCCCGGCTGAGTAGGGGTTGTTATGGGAGCTTGAGAGGTTGGCTTCCCTTGTGGGGGCTGGCGGTATATATGGAGGGGCAGCTGCTGCCTCACTTTTTGGGCTGCACTGGTCTGAGAAAGTATATGCTATAGCACACGCTTTTAAACTTTGCTTTCTTGATCTGTCTATTTGCATTTGCAAACATTTGCACTATTTACTAGTTCCTTCTTTAACTGCTCTCTTCTCTTGGCTTTCATGAGTCCACTCTTTCTTAGCTCTCTGGCTGCTCCTTCCCAGAATCCTTTGCAGTCTGCCCTTGCTCTGCTCCCCTTAATGTGCTGGTGTCCTTCAGCATCCTCCTTTGGCTCTCTGCTCTCTTCACATCTTGCTCCACATCACCCTCAGGGTCTTAGCTCCTCCCGTGGTTTCACCATCGCTGTGCCAAGGACTCCCAAATTCATGTCTCCTGTCCACACCTCTTCCCAGAGCTCCGGGCTGTATATCAATGCCTGCCCAATGCACGTCTTCTCTGGCTGTCCCACAGGCACCTCAAACTCAGCTTCCCCAAACTGAATCCGTCATCTTCCTCTGAAGTTCCCACCCCTCTTGTGATCTCTGAGGGGCTCAGTGGACCCCTCTCCACCACCTGAAGGGATTATAGAGTACAGACTCCATGCTAAGTGATCCATGGCTCTCATTGATCCTCAGTCAACCAAGAGAGGTCGCTATTATTTTATAGTCATCCCCATTTTGCAGATCAAGGTGTGGTAACAGCAGTTCCTGGCACATAGGCACTTGACAAGTGCTGGCTCTTTCTTATGGCTTTTGGGTTTTTAACAGTCTAGGCTGTGCTCAAGCCAAGCCGGGGTACCCAGCAGTTGTTCCCACCTGGGACATCTGTAGGGGTCCAGCTTGCTTTGTGACTCCAGCATGACAAACTGGATGCTCAGGCTGGTTCCTTGTTCTGAGATATCTCATCCTCGGATCCCTCCCAGCCCGACTCCAGACCTTGCCCCAAGAGGCAGCTGCTGTGCAGAATTACTCAAGAACCCAATTTTGGGCATTTTAGCCCCATACATGCCCCCTTTCTCACTCCGAGTAACAGCCAAAGGACAGATGATGGCAATGTTTTTAGGTGTGTTTCCAGGTGGTGGTCTGCTGGATGGGAAGACTTCCACCTGCCTGGGTATCTGTTCTGCCTCTCCAGAGCTGTCCTACCACGGTGGGTAGTTGTGAGGCCAGGTCCCAGCCCCTCCCCTTGTCTGTTGTTATTATCATTCTCATCTTCACAAGAACCCTGTGAAGTAGATATTATCAATGCCTTTTTTTTTAAAAGGAGATATAATTGACATATAACATTGTATTAGTTTTAGGTGTACAACATAATGATTTGATATGTGTATAGATTGCAAATTGATCACCACAATAAGTTTAGTTTAACATCCATCACCTCAGAGAGTTACAAAATTTTTTTCTTGTGATAAGAACTTTTAAGATGTACTCTCTTAGCAACTTTCAAATATACAATACAGTACTGTTAACTATAGTCACCGTGTTGTACATTACATCCCCAGGACTTATTTATCTTATAACTGGAAGTTTGTACCTTTTGACTCCTCTTCACTCATTTTGCCCACCCCCTACTCCCTGCCTCTGGCAACCACCAGTCTGTCCTCTATATCTATGAGTTTGGTTTTTTTAAGATTCCACATATAAGTGAGATTGTACAGTATTTGTCTTTCTCTGTCTCACTCATTTCATTTAGCATAATGCCCTCAAGGTCCATCCATGTTATTGCAAATGGCAGGATTTCCTTTTTATGGCTGTATAATACTCCATTGCATACATATACTGTAATTTCTTTATCCATTCATCCATCAATGAACACTTAGGTTGTTTCCATATCTTGGCTGTTATGAATAATGCTGCAGTGAACGTGGGGGTACAGATATCTTTTCGAGACAGTGATTTTGTTTCCTTTGGATAAACTCAATGTCTCTTTATAGCTAAGAAAACTCGGGTTCAGGGAGATGAAGTGACTTTCCCAAGGCTTAGAGCTAGAGCTGGACCTAAACAAGGCCAGTGGGGCTCCATGTGTGTGTTCTTTCCATGTTCAGTTTGAAGGTTATCATTTGGTTAAGGAGAGTAAGATTAAGTTGTTCTGAAAATGACTTATAAAATGTAGGCATCAAAGAGAAAAACGACTGTAAGGATTCAGTCCCAATGAACATTTATTCAGAGGACTGGGTGAGGCATGGTCACATATATTGTCTCATTCTTACTCCCACCAACCTTGTGAGGAATGGGGATTCTCCCTTATCCCAGACACGGACACTGCAATTCTGTCCAATGCAGTGATTTGCTCACTCACATAGCTGACAGGTGACACTCTGGGATTGAAAGGCAAGTCTTTGAGACTCCAAGCCCAGTGCTCCATTCTCCCATGAGACTATGTTCGGGAGAGGAGTTGGGGAGGAAGCAGATGAAGGGAGGGATCCCTGGGCAGAGTGAGGTCTGGAGTTTTACTCTAACATATGGTGGTAGAGCAGAAACAGGCACAGCAATCCATTCCCTTGGACGAGGAAACAGGCTTAGAGAAGTACAGTAACTTATTTGAAGCTACACAGCTAGAAAGCGGTGATGTTGGTATTCAGCTTGAATTTATCTGACTCTTAGGCCTTTGCCCAGGGTACCACTCCACATTGTGGTTGTCAAAGCCACACACCTCCTCCTTCTGATAGTCTCCTCTCCCAGCCATAGCCTGAGGTCCATTAGGAACTCCGGATCCTTTTCTCTCAGGTAGGAAGACTTGAGCCTCTCTGCCTTATAACTCCTAATAGTGCTAGGCACTGTACTAGGTGATTTACATGCACTACTTCATTTAACCCTCATAACAAGCCTGAGAGGTAGGAACTACTATTATCCCCAATTTAATGATGAAGAATCTGAAACCTTGAGAGGTCACACAGTTAGAAGCAAGGAAACTAAACTGGAATTTGCATCAGGGACTGACTCCAGACTTGAGTTCTTACTGTTACCCCCTTCTACTTTTTCTTGCCTGGATTGGGTATAGATTTCACTCTGAGGTTTATCAGACCAGAGCCCAATTCTCCAGCTACCTTTGTCCCTATCCATAAATTCCTGTCTGTCTTAAAGACACCACTCACCCCCATCACCCTCACTCACCATGGATCAAGTCCTACTAAACTTGGGGATTTCCTTGGCCATTTCTGTACCTTATCTCCAATTCTCACAATTCGCCTCAAGGGAGGCAGTGTTGTCTCCATTTTCCTGGCAGTTGAGGCTCTAGGGTCTCACAGAGTGGGCATCAAGGTCGAAAACCAGATCTCTCTATCTCTAAGACCCAGGCTCTTTCTACTCTTTCCACCTGGGAGGCCCTGGGGGAGCCTGGAAAAATCTCCCACTTAGAATCGTGCTGGCCAGCTCTGCCTCAACTCAGGTACCTCACAGCATCTCAGGGACACAGTTCCCATCCAGGCAGTGGCCTTGATGCTTTCCAAGGCTCCCTCCTGATCTCAGAGCGTGCGGTCCTGTCCTCATGACTCTGTCTCAAGGCCCACAGAGAGAACAGGTCCAAGCTCCAGCTGGGGACCAGCCTCCTGTGAGTGGGGCTGATACTCGGGCAGCTGGGACAGCTCCTGTGTCTCCAGAGGGGTCACCAGTCATGTCCCTCCTCACGGGAGGTCAGTTCACCCAACTCTGGTTTCCCTGGGCTCCTGGAACCTTTCCCAAGGCCCTCCCCATTAGACTCAGTGTTCTCCTGCTCTCTCCACTCATCAGGCCTGTCCTGAAGCAATGGAGGCAAAGAGATCAGGCTGCTGGCGAGCTTTTCAGCTGGACTCTTCTTGAGGCGCTCATTCATTCATTCATTCATTCAAGTATTACTGGAGGACAGGCATTCTAGCCACTCTCTTCTTTTGTTCTTCATTATTTTAAATTTGTTATAAAAATATCAAACAATATAAAACTATATAAAGTAAAAGGGGAGGCTCTCCCCAACTCTCAACATCTCTCTTGATTGGAACTAGCTAGTCCTAACAGTTTTGGGGAATCCTTCTTATATATAGAACTTTCTATATATGTGCATACACACATGCAATATAATGCACATGTGCAGTATGGACAGAAATAAAATCATATTACCCCTGGTGCCTGGCACGTAGTAGGCACCTTGATTTTGTCATCCTTCTTCACTTAATGTTATATTACAGCCATCTCCCTGTGTTAGCATATGGAGGTCTACTTATTCTGTTTAAGAGCTACACAGTTTCCCTCTGTGTGGTTGTGCCATAACATAATCTCCTCCGGATGGCCTCCACTGTTTTCCTATGACAGCTGTGGCTGTCACTTCTTGAGTGCCTATCATGTGCCTGTCACTGTAGGAGGCCCTTTACGTACATGTTTTTATGGATATGTCATTCTTATTCTTGGATACCTTGCTTGGCATCTAATAGCTGCTCAGAAAATCATTGGAAGACCCAGCTCAAACGTTTCAGCTTTGTGACGCCTCTCATGTGCCCCTTCCCCACCCCCCTGCCCCCCATTCAGGTCCTGTGCTGGGCCTGAGATATGAGTAAGACAAAGACCCAGAGCTAGAGGACCTCACAGACTGAGCAGAGTGAGCAGATGTGCGAGCAGATAATTACAGCTGAGGGAGAGGAGAACGAGAAACATGTACTAGGAACAGAGGAGGAAGAACTGATATATCCACAACGGTCTGGGAGGCCTCTTGGAAGAGGTGACAGCTAAGCTTTTTCAGAGGATGCTAGGAGTTTGTCAGGTATGTGAGGGTGACGCCTCGGTTCTGTCTTTACCCTGCATGTGACTTACTTCTCCCGTCTGTGCTTCCCGCCATCATCCATCATTCATGCCACGTCTACTTCCAAAAAAGAGGCTTAGGGTAGATTCTGATTTTTATAAAATGACACATACAATAACAATAGGACCATTAAGGGAGGAAAAGAAGTAAGAGTTTTATAATAAAATGGGAGAAGAGAATGAACCGTAAACCTAAACTGGGGATAGTGGCTGCCATCGAATTCAAGAATTATCTCAATGCTTCCCAGCAGGCAAAAAGGACTGTACCTGCTGCACTGTGGGGCCAAAGAGCCAGTCCAGCCCCCTCTGTAGAGCCAAGTCCCCTCCTCTCCACACTGGCCCTCGGTTTGTTCCCTGTGTTTATGGCTCCCCGTGTACTGGGCTGGGCAGTATTTTGAATTGATCTTTAATTCCAACTCTTTCATCTGACTAAATTGGATTGAAAGACTGTGGAGCCAACACTTTCGGAGGACCTACTATGTGCCACTCTTTACAACCGCCCTACTCTGGGATATAAGCAGAGGAGAAACTGAGGCTCAGAGGAGTTAAGTGGAACATCGGCAGGGCTGGCCCTGCGGCCACATCTCCTGACCCCAGCACAGCCTCTTCATGAATTCAGCCGGGAGGGATCCGAGGATGAGATGTCTCAGAACAAGGAACCAGCTTGGGCGTCCAGTTGCTAAGCTGGAGTCACAGAGCAAGCTGGACCCCTGCAGATGTCCCGGTGGGAGCAATTCCTGTGTACCCCGTCTTGGCTTGAGTACAGCCCATTTAATTTACGAATTTAGGCTGTTGAAAACCCAAAAGTTGCAAAAAAAAACCAGCACTTGTCAAGTGCCTACTATGTGCCAGAAACTTCTGTTACCACATCTTTATCTGTAAAATGGGGATGATGATAAAATAACAGCGACCACTCTGGGTTGATTAAGGATCAGTGAGAACCACGGATTACTGAGCATTGAGCTTGCGTGTGATCGGCCTTTGTAAGTATTCCTGTTATGATCTCTGTCATTATTATTAGCATCCTCACCGTGGTCCTGTGAAATAGGGATTCCAGTGCTGCCTTATGGCTAGGGAACTGAGGCTCAGGGAGGAAAAGTGCCCACAGTCCCAGAGTTAGAGCCAGGAAGCTAACGCAGGCCTGGAGGGCTCAACTCCTGCGCTCTCTCCACATTGAGGAATGGAGGCCAGGAGATAAAATGAAGGCTCAGGACAAGTGTGCAGAAGGCAGCCAGGCTTGGGGTGAGTGCATATGGCATTAGGTCCCTCCACTGGGTGACGGGGCTCCAAACAGCAGCTGCAGAGAGAGCTTGGATGCACACAGCTGGTCTGGGTCCTGCCGCTAGAGTTGCCGTCATGTAGTGGGGCCGTGCTTGGACCATGCGTAGCACCCAGAGGAGCAGTAGAGAAGTGGCTGCAAAGCAGGCTAGGGCTGGACCCAGGTCCCAGGGCCCTGGGCAGGGCCAGGCCACCTGTGAGGGCCATCTCTTGGCACCTGGGGGATGAGAGCTTAGCAAGGGCGGGATGACATCGTTTGCATGGACCACAGTTTTGGCTTGTCCTCACTTAGTCTAACTCAAGTATTAAATTGCAATGATTAAAAAAGTAGAAGTTAAAGGTGCAGGCTGAGCATGTTTCACAAAACACGGAGGGGAGAAGGTGGCATGTCGCATCCCTGCTCCCCTGTCAGCACACTTGGCCTGGGCAGTCTGGGCCACCCATATTTGGTAACACCCACCTGTGCAGGCAGCAACCAGGTGAGAGAAAGCAGTTGTAGCCATGAAAGCTCCGGCTTGGGGTTGGAAACTCTGGCTTAGCTCCCGGCTCTGTGACCTGGGGAAAGTCATTTTACTTCTCTGAGCCTCTGCTGCCCCCTGTATAATACCAACCTCTCAGGGTTAATTAAGGATCAAAGGAGAACCATGAAATCACCTAGCATAGAGGCTGTACTTCGTAAGCACTCGATTAACATTCTTATTATATTTGTTATTATTATCATTCTCACAACAACCCTGTGAGGCTTCCTCAGCAGATGCCACCTCAGTTTCCCCATCTGCAAAATGGGGATAGTGCTATGACTCCAGAGTGTGGCTTTCAGGATGAAATGAGAGGGCACACGCAGCACAGTGCCCGGCACCCAGGAGACCTTCTATACTGTTCACCTCCTCTCTCCTTCTATCAGCTACCTCTGCTGGGCTGGCTGCTCTGATTATCCTAATTCACCGGGAGTCCACGGTCTCTCTTGCCGGAATTCCTTACACTGTAGGGACAGTGTAAGGCTGACAGTCAGGCTGAGGAGGTGGTGGTGTTTGCCCAGGGGACATGGGGCAAGGCCAAGCTGTGGGCCAGAGAAATACTTACAATTCCTTGGAGGTTACACAGCTCCTTCTCCACCATGTTATCTCCTTTCATGCTCATGCCTACTCTGGGGTAGGTGTTGTGAGCTCCATTTTGCAGATGGAAAAACTGAGGTAAGTGACCAGTCGTGGGTCACACACCGAGTCCTTGATAGGGCTGGCACTTGCTGCCTCCCTCCGTAGCTACCTGCCGTCCAGCGCTGGGGCTGGGGCTGTGGAGGAGAGAAGCTGCAAACCCAGGGAGCCGTGGGTGGGTGTCCGAGGGCTCCTCACAAACGCGGGCTCACTGGCTTGGGAAAGTCTGCTGCCTCCATGGCCTGGTGGGCCTGGGGGGATCTGGCAAGAGGGGGCCAGCTGGAAGAGGCAATGTTCTCCTAGAAACCTCACTCCCTTTCCTAGGACTCCTTCTCCTAACAGTCATGGCTCTTTAAAATTCCAAACTACTTTAGTATTTTGCAAGGAATTCTCAGGGCTCTGCAAACATCAGCCTCAGACTGAAACTTTGAAATCATCTGCCCCAGGCCTCCCACCCATTTGACTAATTAGAGAAGGGATCCCCTGAGGAACAGAGAAATGACTTAGCTAAGAGCAGGGCCAGTGCAAAACACGGCAGCCCAGTGTTCCGATAGCATCATTGGATCAGCGAGATGACAGGCGGGGTCAGGACAACCCAGAGGAGAGGTCACATGGGCAGGACAGGACAGGGCAGGGAGGCCACAGTGAGATGCTAGTCTTCTGCCAGGCTCTGCTGTCAAGTCCTCACTTCATCTTTGCCCTTCCACATTCCTGGTAGGTCAGGGGTTTTGTCCTGACTTTAGGGTAAAAAACAAGACACAGAGAAGTCCAAAGTCAAACAGCTTCCAAGCGGAGGAGGCAGAATTCAAACCTGGTCCCGCCCATCTCCAAATCCTACACCTTTTCCATTACACCTCTTGTACTGGGTTGAAGAGTGTCCCCCCCCTCCAACATTCACACCTTACCTGGAACCTCAGAATATGACCTTATTTGGAAATAAAATCTTTGCAGATGTAATTGGTTAGATTAGATCATGGTGGAGTAAGGTGGTCCCTAAATCCCATATGGCTGGTATCCTTAGAAGAGGAGACACACAGAGAGGAGAATGCCATGTGAAGACACGGAGAAGAGACAGTGAAGAACACCATATGAAGACGAGGCAGAGACTGGAGTGACGTGTCTACGAGACAAGGAGCCCACCAGGATTGCCGACAACCACCAGAAGCTAGAAGAGGCAAGGCAGGATTCTCCCCTAGAGCCCTCGAGACAGCATGGCCCTGTCAACACCTTGATTTCGGACTCCTAGCCTCTAGAACTGTGTGACAATAAATTCCTGTTGTCTTAAGCCACTTTGGTACTTTGTTACAGCAGCCCTAGCAAACTAATGCACCTCCTTCCTGTAGTACAGAAAGAGGGGTGACTTACAGGCATCATGGATCTGAGGGGTGGTTGCGTTGAAGTTTAGAATATCAGGGCAAAGCCAAGATGGAGAAGGATGAAGGGAATATACATCGGCCTGACATTTGCTCTGTGCTGGGCACCTACACCTGTGATCTCCATCATCCCCCACAGGTAAATATAGCCATTCTCATTTCACAGATAAAGAAACTGAGGTTCAGAGAACGGAAGCGATTTGCCCCTAAGCTCATTTCCCCCTGCCTCTAGGTGCCGTGCAAGAAGCAAACCCAGACTCCAGTTTGAGACCTAAGGAGGTAGGCAACTCACTTCCCTTCTCCAAGCCTCACTTTCCTCATCCAGGAAATGGGAATGATAGGATCTGCCTCTCAAGTGTTTGTGAGAATGAAACGAGTTCACTCTGTCATTCAACACAGACTTATTGAAGGTCTCTGTGCTCTAGGTCCTGGGGACACAGCAGTGGACAAGATGGGTGAAGTTCTTGCTCCCAACGAGCCAGATTCCTCTGGATAATGCCTGCCAGGTGCTCTGCAGGGACTGACACTTAGTAAGTACTCAATAAACATATGGGGATAAGAATATAGGATTGAATGGGATGGTATGCGTCACGGGCTTGTCCTATAAGAGGAGCTCCCTTCAATGCTAATTCTCTACCACTGTCCGTGGTGGCTTAGCCCCTTGGCCCAGGAGGACAGAAGGTCCTTTTGGCCTGGGCGCCAGCAGTCGCTGGTCCAAGCTGCTTCCTCAAAGCCACAGAACTCTCTGCCCCAGGCATGGACTGTGGAGGCAGCGGAAGGAGCCCTGGGTCTTGTCACGAGGGCCCTCCTCTGCTGCACTGTCCCCCTAAGCTACACAGCCCCAGCTCAGCCCCACCCACTCCCTGACACTGTCCCTGGGCCAGGCCTGAGCCTGCCCTGGAGGCTCTCCCAGCTGTCCTGATGTCCCCTCTGGCTTCTGCAGATGCTCCCCCTTTCCACCCCTGGAGGCCTCGTCTGGGCACCAGCCCATCCCCCCAGAGGCATCCCCGACATCACCCCCTGTGCTATTCTTTTTTCCTGACAACTGTGGCATCAAACGTCAACAAGGCTCTGCTCAGCACCTCAGGTGGGGGCAGAGGGATGGTTCTTGATAACCGTGTGGTTTAGAGGAGGGTCCTCCGAGCCACCCATGAGGGGCTAGGAATGGCTGGCCCTGGTCTGGCTCTGCTCCCAACTCACTGTGCTGCTTTGAGCAAATCTCTGCCTCCCCAGACCTTGGTTTCTCTGAGTCATGAAGGGAGACAGCCCTCTGTGCCTTCAATCGGACACAGACAAAGCCCTTTGGGGACTGGGAAAATGCTGGGCAAGTGGCAGTGGACTCCCTTGAGAGCTGACTTTCTTCTAAGCGGGCTCTGGAAGGGGATTCTTGGGGGCGCAGAGCAGCTATGCCCATCAGACCTCCGAGAAGCCCGTCCTCCTGTCCTCACTTGCCCTGAGAGAGTCGGGACAGCTGGCACCGAGCGCTGGGGAAGCGGGCTCTGGCGGGCCCTGACAGCTCAGCAGTGGCAGCAGCGGAGGTGGCAGTGGCCTCAGCGGCAAGGGCTATTCTGAGAGCTGGGAGGGGCTGGAGAGCTGACACTGGAGGAGAGGAAGCAGCCGGGCAGGAGACAGTCCTGTGAGGGTGAGGGGAGTGTCACTGTGACCAGGGAGGGTGTCTGCCAAGGGCTGTGTGCCTTGGGAGAGCTGTGTAGTGCGTGCTCTTCATTGGGAGGGGACGGACCATTGAGGTACTGAGGCACGTACTGGGATTGTTTGAGTGTACGTATACAAGTTTTGTGATCCAAGTACGAGTTGAATGAGGAAAGCACACGTGTGTAAGTGAGTGAGCAAGTGAGTGTGCGTGCACTGGAATGCGAGCGCGTCTAAGTGCATGGGAAGGTGTGAGCAGAAGCAAACGCCTGTGTGTGGAAGGGGGAGGAATGCAAGGGTAAGCAAGTGGGGGCTTGTTTGTGAGCAGGAATGAATGTGGGAGTGGTAGGGAGGGTAAATGGGAGCTTGAGAGCAAGCGTGGGGGAGGGGAAGGGACCTAGGAGACATGGGGCCAAGGGAACATAAGAAGGTGTAGGTCTGTGCAATTGTAAATGTAAGTAAAAGGGATATATGCAAGTGTACGCATGTGAGGGAGCCAGTGCGTGTGAGTGGACGTGAGTGTGTGCATGGAGAGAGCAGGTGGGACAGTGTGGGTTGGGACAAGCAGGAAGGAGAGATATGTAGGATCATCAACATCAATAGTAATAAAAACGGCTAGCATTGATGGAGCACTTCCTCCAAGCCTCTGTTGACATTCGTGATCTTATTGAATTCTTCAAATATCCTAGAAAGTTAGTGCTCTCATGATACTCACTTATAGATTAGGAAATAGTGGCTTTGAGCATTTAATTAACTAGCCCATACTCTTAATCACTATGTTATACTGCCTCATAATGAATGTGTGAGCAGAGGCCAAGTTGTTAGTAAAGAATGAGTGTCAGTGTGCGTGGTAGGTGTGAGTTTGGGGGAGGGAGGGCGGGGGTCTGAGTGTGCCAGACATGAGTCCCAGAGGAGAGTCCAGGCAGCAGCTGTGGACACTGGGGCAGGGCAGAGTCCTGAGCAGAGCCTGAGTCAGCCTCTGGGGTGTCTCTGCCAACCTGGCTTCCCAGCCCCACAGTGGCAGCCTGTGCCAGGGCCCCCAGCTAAGGATCCTCCTGGCTCTGGTATGGCCCCCAGCAAGCCCCAGTCTCACAGAGCAGGCTGGGCCAGGGCTGAAGACTGGCAGGAAGCCTGCCCGGCCTCCAAGGTACCTAAGGGGGCGGCCCCCAGTGTGGGCTCCCCAGGCAGGGATGGCATATGAGAACCATGGGAGGGGGGGTCCAGCAGTGATTTCAGGCCCCTTGTGACTTTAAACAGAACCACCTGGAGGGTGTGTGTATGTGTGCAGAGTGGGGGGCAGCCAACGGTTCCTTTGCCCACCCTTGCCTTTGGGATGTGACTCAGGCAGATGCCACGCCAGGCATTTGCAAGCTGGGCCTGCTCCCACCCTGAGTGGTGAGGAGAGGCCCCTCTAGCCCCACTCCAACCCTCACCTTTGGCCCTACTCCTCGGGACCTAAGCTGGAAGGAAGGAATTTTTGAAAGGGCTGTCTCCCATGGCCCGGGCCCAGCCCCTTCCACTGCTCAGAGAACTCTGCAAGTTGCAGTCTCCAGCCTCCCCAGGAGTGTGGTACTGGCTGGTGAGCTTGGGATCTAGTCCTGGCCATTACATCTGGGCAAGTACCTCCCCACTCTGGGCCTCAGTTTCCCGATTGGCAAAAGAGAACTATTGTGGTCAAGGGACATAAGGTGTTGCTGGCAGAGCAGCAAGTGGCGTGGGCAAGCAAGGAACAGAGACAAGTGTTGAGAGCTGGGGTTAGAGAAAGTGTCAGGGATGAGTCAACATTTGAGCTGAGCTTTGAGGAATGGGAGAATCTCTGATGAGGGCCTTGAGGAGGGGAAAGGGTATTCTAGGCAGAGGGGAGATACCCTGAGCAAAGACTGGCAGGTGGAGCAGTAGCTGGAAACCTAGCCTAGGGCTCCGTGGGATGAGGTCATGGGCTGCCCAATTTCTCAGCCAGCCTCTCCCTTCTGAGGCCATTAATATGATTAACATCTGCTTCCTCCACTAGCCTATACAGTAGGGACCTCATCTGTCTGTCACCGCTCTCCCCATAGTGGCCCGAACAGTGCCTGGTGCATCAAAGGTGCTCAATAAACGCCTCTTAAATGAACGAGAAGCTTCTCTCCAAACAGGATGAACTTTAGGGCCAGCGCTTGTTCCAACAGCCCCTGCAAGAGCCTCCCACGGACTTTAGAACAGTGGTTTGCAAAGTGTGGTCCCGGGTGCATCACCTGGGAACTTATTAGAAATGCAGACTTACTGCTCTGGGGCCCAGCAACATGTTTAACAAGCTCTCCAGGTTGATTCTGCTACACGTCAAACTTTGAGAACAGAGGCTCTAAAACTATGTTCACAAGCACCCTAAGAGCCCACGAAGAACCCATTTGCAGATGGAGAAGCTAGAATTTTTGCAAAGCCTGGCCCCGAAGCCGGGTATTCTTGACTCTTTCCCCTTCCCCAGCCCAGTCTGGGGCACAAAGGACAGCTCGATCATCCGCCCCACCAGGTTTCCAAGACGGAAACGCCAAGGGTCTAGAAACAGGGGGCGGGGCACTCCTCCCAAGAGTAGAAGGCGGGGCCAAGTGCTCTGAGCCCCGCCCCATCCCCGTTGCCCCGGGAAACCCCGGGTTGTAACAATAACCCGCTGATGCGCTTCTGGGAGGGATCCTGCAGAGTCCGTGGGCGGGACAGCCCTGCTGCGGACCAATGACAACGCTCGGGCCCCGCCCCCGCTTCCCCCTCCCCCAGGGCCGAGCAGGGGGCGGGGTCGCGCCCGCCGCTCCTCCCCTGCTCCGTAGGCGGCGCTGTTGCGTCCAGGGGCTGCAGCGGGGTCGCCTGGACCCGGGAGCCCCGCGCCTCCACCCGCAGCCCGCAGGCGGGGCCCCCGGGCGGGCCGAGGATTCCGTGGCCGCTGGCGGGCACGCCCCGCCTCCTCCCGCGCCGGGCACGCCCACTCCCTGTCCCCCGCCCATCCCGAGGTGCAGCCGGCGCTGAGCGCGGCAGGCGCGGGAGCTGGCGCTGGAGCCGGAGCGGCGGCGGCGGCGGCATTCACGGGGCGGCGGCGGCGGCGCGGGCTCCGGCACGAGCTCGGGCTCCGGCATGGTGCAATCCGGCCTCGTCCCGGGAGAGCGGGGCCCGCGCGCGGGGCTGGCGCCGGGGGAGCGGCGGCAGCGACGGTGGCAGTGGTGGCTGCAGGCGCAGGCAGGCGGCAGGTGCTAGAAGCGGGGCTGGGCGAGGTGTGTGCCCGCTGGGCTCCGGGGCCGCCGCCCCCTCTCTGCCCCCATCTTTCCCTCCCTTTGGGCTTCCCAGCGCGTCCAGCCCCCCGTCTCCGCGCCCCAGACCATGGCGCCCCGCGGTTGAGCCGGCGCCGCCAGGGACCCCTCCCGCGGGCCTCCCCGGGGCGCGCAGATCCCGGAGCCGCCCGCCCACCCTCCGCGGAGCCTCCCTCCTCTCCTCGCCCGAGCCGGGCAGGACCATGGCTGCGAAGCTGCGAGCGCATCAGGTGGACGTGGACCCGGACTTCGCGCCACGGAGCCGGCCGCGCTCGTGTACCTGGCCCCTGCCGCAGCCCGACTTGGCCGGCGACGAGGACGGAGCGCTGGGTTCAGGGGTGGCTGAAGGCGCCGAGGACTGTGGGCCGGAGCGCCGGGCGACGGCCCCGGCGATGGCCCCAGCGCCGCCGCTGGGCGCGGAGGTCGGACCGCTGCGGAAAGCGAAGAGCTCCCGGCGGAACGCGTGGGGGAACCTGTCCTACGCCGACCTCATCACCAAAGCCATCGAGAGCGCCCCGGACAAGCGGCTCACGCTCTCGCAGATCTACGACTGGATGGTCCGTTACGTGCCCTACTTCAAGGATAAAGGCGACAGCAACAGCTCGGCCGGCTGGAAGGTGGGGGCGTCCGGCTGTGGAGGGGGCTGGGGTCGCGGGCTGGGGCTTCCAGGCTGCTAGGTGCGTCCAGGCTCCCGGCAGGCGGTCGGAGGGAGGCCCTGGGGCACCCGCAGGGACATGGAGTGTGTGCCTAGGGTGTGGGGCCGGCCAGCAGACAGGCGCGGGCGTGCTGGGAGCAGCTGTGTGCGTGCCCTGGATGCGGGGTGGGAGGTCTGGTGGGGTGACAAGGGACTGCCGCTTTGAGGCATGTCGGAGGAGCATCCCACCCCATCCTTGGGAGCATAGCAGAGGAGCCAATTCCCAGGCCTCGGACGTGGGGGAGCCCCTCTTACCCCTGCGAGTTTGCTTTGTGATACTCTTGCCCTCTCCACCAGATCACCCTCCTTAAAGAGCTGGAATAATGACTTGGGGCCAGTGACTGCTTTCCCCCCAAATCTTTCCCACTGCCCTCCCTGGAGCTGGGCCCCGGGTGAAGAGTGCGACCCTGGGCCCACAGTTCTTCCTGTGGTGCCAGGAGTTCACCCTAGGGCACCAGCCAGCCTGGGGTGGGGAACTGGTCAGGTGACCTGGGATCTGAGTTCTCCATGGGGCAACTGCTGCCCCCTTGCCTGGATCAGCATGGTGAGCTGGTGATGATCTCTGCTGGTGTAGGGGCAGGGTATTGAGGGCTGGGGATCTGTCCCTGCCCACCCCAGGCTGTCAGTCTTACACTTCTCTGGCTTTCTGAGCCCAGATGCATTTGGTGGTGGGAGGAGGGGCAGGGGCACCCCAAGGAGGCCTCAGTGCCAGCCAGTGGAAAGGGGGGCGCCATCTTGCGAGGGGACAGGGGCTTGACTGGATTGTGGCCTCCAGACCCTCCTCTGGCCATCTTGTTGGGGAATGGGGATAGTCGATGCCTTTAGGGGAGAGGAGGTTGGTGGGAGGTGCTGTGCCTGGGGCCTGTGAGCTGTCAGGCTCCCTATGGGAGAGGGGTCCCTGCAAGGGAGTCGTGCCTACGTGGAGGGAGGGGGCTGTGCATGGTGGTGGCTGCAGACAGGGTCAGAGGAAGGAGGTGTGCCAGTGGAAGAGGGGAGGCTTGTGGATGTGGACAGCTCTAGATGCCCAGAGGCTGCTTTTTAGGGACCACAGTGCTCTGACCCGGGAGCCATGGCTCTCAGGCGTTGTGCTGGCAGCTTCTCTGTCTCTCTGTGGCCCCTGTGGGGTGGGGCCACAGCTTGGAGGAGCAGACATGAGTTCCCTTCCCCAGGCTTTCTCCTGTCCCCTTGGGCTCAGCCCAGGCCAGAACATTTATTCCTCCCAGCTGGGTCCTGCCCTTGGGCTTTGCTCCCTCCTCCCTCCCTGCTCCCCATGCACTGTCCCACCTTTCACTTCTCCTTTTGGATATATTCCCTGTCCTCAAGGGCACAGTTTAGATGCCTCTTCCAGGAAGCCTTCCCTTAACCCTCTTTAGCTAGCTTAGGACTCCCTCTTCTCTGGCCATCTCCCTATCTGTTATAGGTCTCATTTCCCTTCTCTACCCTGCGTTTGGAAGACAGTGGCAGTGTCAGAGCAATCTCTGTGCCCACAGCACCCAGCATAGAGCTTGGCAACAAGGAGCCACCGGTGCATGTCTGGTGAAAGAGTGAAGAAATGGGTGGATCATGCAGAGGATGCTGAGACCAGGGAGGGTACTGTGGGCCAGGGTAAGCCAGGAGGGCTTCCTACAGGAGGTGGAGCTCCAGCTGGGCTTAATAGATTAGGTATGATGGGGGAAGATGGCAAGAGGGGACGTGAGGCTGGAAGCTAGGCGAGAACTGCACTTCATTGAGGGTCTCAGGGCCAAGTCCTGTGCCAGACACCTTCAGGCATCTGTGCCAGGTGTCTCCTTTAATGCTCTCAGCAGTCCCTAAGGTGAGTTTTACCGTCACCATTACAGAACTGGGCACTGAGGCGCAGAGTGGAGGAGTGAACTGCCCAAGGTCACATAGTCAGTTGGTGGGAAAGCTGGACTCCAGTCCAGGTGTGTCTCCCTCCAAGGCCCCACAGAGCCTCTGGAATAGTATCCTGCTGGCACTGGCCGTGGGAGTGGGGCGCTGACGGCTTTTGCACAGGGGCAGGTCTAAATCCTAGAACGTGATTGGGAATGTGCTTGGAGATAATTTAGTCCCATGTGTTCATTTCTCAGACTGTGAGACTGAGGCCCCGGAAGGGGATGGGACTCTTCTCAGGTCGTCAGTCAGCTGTGAGCGGCAGGCCCTGGATGACGGCCCAGGTCTCCTGCCTGCCCATTGGATGCGTTTTCCACTGCACCATGCTGCTGGGGACACACTGGTTCTCCCTGTTCCCCGGGCTCAGGAAGGAAGGAGCTCTGGAAGGCTTGTCCTGGACTGGGGCATTGGAGAGGGTGCTTCAGGCTGGGGTTCCTGACTTAGGCCCTGGCAGAGACCACCCAGGCATTGGAGGAGGGCTGTTCAGATGGGCGTTTCCCATCTCATGCTCTCAGTGGCTGTCCCCCTTGTACCCCACCCCCAATCCAGCTCCCCGTGGAGCTTCCTCCTCCTCATTTGTGCCCCCCCTGCCGCTTGTTCCTCCATTCCCAGTCAGTCCCTCCAGGGGCCTGGTGGAGGGGCCATCTCCAACTCCCAGCCAACCTCTGGTTAGCAGGGCCTGTGGTACGCTCAGGTGCCAGGGCTGGGGCAAGGGGCCCATTGTTCCTTCCTCCCTCCCCTCTCCCACATAAGTGTTGCACTTGAATCCCCAGGGGTGTTAGACGGAGTGGGGGAACAGGGGAAGGCACTGCACCTGCCTTCAGGATGCATCAGAGCTCAGCCAGTTCCACACCCAGGCCCTGTGTTTTACAGGCAGGAAGGGCGCAGGGAAGGCAGGTTAGATCCCCTGGGAGCCAGGCAAGCCCTCACAGAGAAGGTGGCACTTGATCTGAGCTGCCTTCACCGGGTGGGGGGGTGCGCAGAATTTGAGAGAGTCTTCCAGGGGCTGTTGACTGCATATGGAAAAGCAAGGAGGTGGAATCATACATGTTGGGTTTGGGAGATGGTTGGGCGTGCCAGGCTGGAATGAGGGCTCCTAGGGATGGCAGGGAGGTGGCATGGGAAAGGCGGAGTGGGCCAGATCGGGACAGGCCGCTGTGCTTGGCCTTTGCCCTGTGGTCCCAGCTGTGGCGTGCTGCGGAGAGGAAGTGGAGGAGGCAAGGTCAGCAGCAGGCACAGGGCACTCAGCAGGCTGAAGCCTGAGGAGGGGCTGGGCTTGGTGCTGGGAACTCCACCCAAGAGGCTGGCAGTGTTCCCCTCAGGGCGGAGGGTCTCCAGGCCTGGGACGGCGCTTGGACAGGAGGTCCCCCTCCCTCTGCAGTGTCCTAGTAGTGTTTATCTCCACCATCCAGGTAGAGCCTCCCACTTCCTCTCAGATGCTCCAGCCCCACCTTCCCTAGTGCTGGACTCCTCCCGGAAGCCTTCCAGGCTGCTCAGGGTCCTGGGACTCCTTCCACTTAGCGCCTCTGGAGTTGTTCTGCCTGCTTTTGTGTTTCCTGGCTGCCAGCTCCCCTGGGAGCTCCCAGGCCAGGCCTGGGCGCCTCCCATTTCTGTCCCCAGGCCAGGGCGGGGTGGGGAGCACAGTGGATGGGGAGTTTCCCTCTCCCTCAGGGCTGGAGCAGCCTAGCTGTTGGGGGGTGGGATCTGGAGGGGTGGTGCTACCCCCATCTGGCCCAGGCTGGCCAGCAGGTCCTAGGTGGGAGGGAGGCTGGAGGGAGGGACTGATCGGAGAGGCCAGGAGGAGGGTCGTGCTACAGCCGGGCTGAGCAGTGCTTGTGAGCGCAGAGGGCTCCCCTTCCTTCCTCCCCCCAGCCTGCTCCAGCAGGGCTCCCTCCTCCTCCTTTGTCCTCCGGGGATCCCCAGCTCCAAGGGCTGGTGGGGGTTCGGGAGGAGGCGGTGTGAGCCTGGGTTGGGGGGTGTCCTCACCCCCCGCACTGCACGAGCGGGGGGCTGGCAGCTGCCCGCCTCCTGGGCACGAGCCCGTGCCAGCCGCTCCTAGCACAGTTGCTGGCACGCCCGGCAGACTCCCACGGCCACCTGCTCACACCCACCCACGAGCGCTGGCGCGCTGCGGGCCCTTCCGGCTTCCTGGGCCTCCCGGCGCCCCTCCCCCGCCGCCGTGCTCCGGAGCCCCCACCCCGGTCCTCTGCGCCCCGCCGGCCCCTTCGCTCCCGCCAGCCCCACCGCCCTGGCCCCCATCCTCGCGCAACTTGGGGAGCTCAGGAGGCGGGGCGCCGGGAGGCCCCTGGGGTAGCTGTGCCGCTGTAGGGGGGAAGGGGGGACCAGGAGGCAGGCAGGCAGACAGACAGACAGACAGGGTGAGGGCCCCGCCTGCCACCTGGCGCCGCTCCAGCGGGACGATGGCGGGCAGCGCCGTGCCAGGCGGTAATTGCAGACAGACTAATTTAAAGAGATGAGACGGTTATTTTTAACTCGTGTTAAGGTAATGAACGGCGCGGGGGGTTTGCGGGTTCGAAAGTTCAGCACCTCCCAGCCCCCACTTTCTGCGGGTTGGGGCCCCCCTCTCTGTGTGCCCTGAGGACTCCAGCTGCAGGATTCTCTGGAGTGGGGGTGCTCTACCAGAGAGGAGGGAGGGCTGGGAAGGAGACGCCCACTATCCCAGGGCATATCCCATCAAATCCTGGCCACCATCCTTCTGGGTGGGTATTAGCATCTCTGTGTCCCAGGTGGAGAAGTGACTTGCCCTGGGGTCACATCCCTACGAAGTGGCAGGCCTGGAAATTGAACCCCCTTCTGACCCCAAAACTCAAGCTTTTTCTATACCATTGGGGCTGGAGGGGGGCTCTTGTGTTTGGATTTTGAAAGGGCACAGGATTATTCCTTGCAGCCCACCTTCTCCGTCCTTTGAGTGGCAGCCGGTGGTGGCCACCACATGGGGTCCTGGAGCTGTGGAAGCCCCTCTTTCTGTGTCCTCTGAGGGGAGGGGGTGGTCATAGACTGTGTGTATGGATGTGAGCCTCTGGGATATAGGTGCAGCAGCCATAGCAGGGGGAGCCCCCTCCTCACCTCACTTTCCCCCCTATTTCGTGACTGACTCACCAGCACCCTTTGCCTATTTGCAGCCTGTGGGCCTGCCTCCTAACTTGGGGGTGGTACCTGGGAAGCAGGTACACACTGGTGCCCACTCCTCCCACCTCCAAATCAGACTTTGGGTCTCTAGGGGAAGTGGGGAGTCACAGAGCCCAACACCCCCTTCCATGCCTCCTTCCTCAGCTCAGTCCCTTCTCACACACTCCCAGTGACTGAGAGCTCATGATCTCTGACCTCTGAGACTGCCCATTCTATTGCTAGACAGGTCTTAAAGTTAAGACGTCCTTCCTTCTCCCGGCAGAGGCCCATCTCCCTGGAGCATCGCTCAGGGTGTCCTAGTTCAGCCCTTTGGGGTCAGTTGGAGCTGTGGAGTTGGGAGTAGGTGAGGGGTGGACAGAGCACCTGTAGGAACCTGATCCAGGTGTGTGAGCTGGAGCAAAGCTCTTTGCATTCTGGTCCTTGGTATTCTCCCCAGTGTCCAAAGGGCCTTAACTCGGTTTCTGGTCCTTTCGGCGCTGTGACTGACAAATCCTCTGGTTCGGGAACCACGAGGGGTTAGTTGGCATGGAGGGCACAAAGTACCGATAGGACTTCTCACGGGTGGAAGCGTGTGAGTGTGGGTGTGGATGGACTTGAACTTGGGGCTCCTGCTTGGAGATGCCTACCCTGCCCATGGCGTTACCCAGGTGGCAAACATACTCTGGGCTCAATGACAGGAGTGCTCATGGCAGTCCCAATTGGCCCCCAGAGCGGGCAGATGGGGTGTGCAGGGTGTTGGGTGGGCATTAGCTGAGGCTCTGGGGCCCGAGTAGGGCGCTCAGGGGGATAGCTGGATCTGGAGCGCCCCCCTTCCTCCTGGCACCCTGGTTACCGTGGAAACCAACTCCTGTTTGGGAGGGTTTGGCTGTTTGCTGCCATTCCCCACCCCCCACCCCATATGTGGAGGTGGGAGGGGGGCCAGGTGGTGTGTGGGGGAGGGGCCTCCCACACCCTCCCCCCAGGGCCTCCCTCTTTGCAGAGAAACCTTTCTGGTCTCTAAGAGGGGTGCTTCTTGTGGGAAGGGGAACACGAAGGAAGAGAATTAACGTCTGGGTGCTAGGCAGTTAGTTGGACACTTCACATAAATGCTCTCATTTCATCCTCCCTGGGTCCTGCCAGCTATGTGTTAATAGCCCCATTTTGCAGTTGAGGAAATGGAGGCCAAGAAAGATGAAGTCACTTGGCCAAGGCAGCATGGCTGGGATGAGGCCGAGCCTGGATTTAGACACAGACTTGTCTGTTTCTACCATGTTTCCCCATGTCCCAATGCTGGTGCAGTCTCAGCCCCACACACCAGCCAGCCCTCCTGCTCCAAGGCTTGCTCGTGCTCCAGAACGATCTAGGGCTCCTCAGCTCCCCTGGGAGCCAAGCAAACCCAAACTGCTCTGTTTGGACCCCTGGGCCCTCTGCTGGCCTTGTCTAGACCCTGCCCTCGCTCCCGCTTGCCCTGCCGCCTCTGATCTCAGGCCACCCTCACATTGCCGCCTTTACACCTGGCCCTGGAGTTCTTAACCCACACCCACTGTCATTGTCACATGCTCACCAAGGCAGCTACTGACTCATGGACTGATCCCTTGGGACACCCCTCAGAAAGTAGGCGGGGTCTTGGGTAGTTTGAACAAAGACCTGCCTCCCAGGTGATTCTGGAACTCACTGCGTCTCCCTGAGAATTCCTCCCTTAAATCCTTAGTTGTTGGCAAACCTGGCTGATGATCAGAGTCACCCAGAGGCTTTAGATAATACAGGTTTCCAGTCCCCATCTCAGACCCTCTCCATCAGACTCTCAGCGGGTGGGCTTTGGAATCTATATTTTAACAGGTCTGTCTAGTCATGGGTCCGATTCTGAAGCAGTGCCTTAGATGGTAGCGTCTCAGGCTCCACTTGTCCCTCCCTTCCGCTGCCCCCAGTGTGGACCAGCTTCTTCTCCAAGCAGGCTGCCCAGGTTGAGCCCACTCCTCTCCTGCTCGCTCTTTTTGGATCCTCCAGAGACTTGAACCCCATGCAGACAGCTTGAAGGGACTGACCCCCATCCCCAACACATTCACTCATCCCTCACGTCTTAGGAATCGCGCCATATAGAATGTGGATGGAGAGAATGCAGCTGGCAGCCAGGGCTGATACGCTGTGCCACTCAGAGCCTCTGGCCACAGGAGGGAGGGGAAGTGATGGTGTAAATTCTCAGGAAGCCTCTCTGCACCTAGTAAGGTGAGGAAACTGAACGTCACAGCCCCTGCTCTCTGAGGGCTCCCCATCTGGTGGAGGAGACGTGAGCACGTGTACAGCGCAGTGCTGTTCCTACAGGATCCAGTCCAGGGGCTTCAGCGTGACACTCAAGGCCTTGGCCACCTGGCACCAGTCAGCCTCTCCAGCCACATCACTCACCGTCTTCTGACCCTTGCTGTAGCCACACTGCACTCTTCCAGCTCAGGATTCAGTCGCCTTATGCCATTACGTCCATGCTTTCCTTGAATTCTCATAGCAACCCTGTGAGGCTGGTACTGTTACTGTCCCCGTTTTGCAGATGAGGAAACTAAGGCTGAGAGAAATAAAGTGGCTTTCACAGTATCCCACTGTAAGTGACAGAAATGAAACTCCCCAGGGCTAACTCCTGCCTAGCCCATTGCTCTGGCCAAGACATTCCAAGCTGGCCTCCGCTTCCACCCCTGTCTCCAGCCCCATCATTGCCTCTCTGCTCTCCCTTGGAGTTTGGCCCTGAGGCTTCCAGCCTGGGGCGTGGCTCTGGGGTCCCTGGCTCCCTTTCTCAGAGAGCTCCCTGAAAACAGGGCCTGACCGGCCTGATATTGTCCCACACCGCACCCCCCCAACCCCATCTGTAGGCCCCAAGGCTGATGGCAGCTTCCTCCCTCCAGGCCTACACCCATTGTGTACCAACTGCAGTGCTGCTCAGGGGAACGGGACTGGCTCCCTGACTTTGAGGTGCCCAAAAGTCAAGCTGGGGAGATAAGATGAGGACTCCAGATTTTGATTCAGGATAAAGACTGCTCAGGGTCACGGTGGAAGGCCAGATAATGATCTATAGGTGTTTGGAGGTGGGGGAAGGGAACCAGACAAAGGAAGTCAACCCTCAAGACTCTTTAGGAGCCCCACAGAGTCTGGCTGTGTTGGCCAGAGCCCACCAGGACTTGAGGCTGGAGAAGCAAGCAGAGGCCTGACAGTTAGTGGCCTTGAATGCCAAGCTGGGGAGCTGGCACTCCAAGCTGTAGGGGATGGGGAATTACTCTGGCAGAAAAATCCCTTGACGGTGGTGTGGAGGGTGGACGAGGGGAGAGACGGGCGCTGGCACCCAGTGTGGGACTGGTAGTGGGGTCCAGGGGAGAAGATGAGCCCGAGAGAGGGTGGAGGCCCAAAAAGTCCTAGATGCCAGGCCTGAGGTGCCATTCAGCACCCTTTGGTGCTTCAAGGATCCCGGAGGTGAGGCAGAGTGGTGTTAGGGGTCTTGGACACAGGCAGGGAGGAGCTGATCATAGCTCTGTCACTCACCCTGTGTGTGGCCTTGGGCAACTGTCCCCAAGATATCAGGAAATATCATGACGGTTATTCATTGCTCTGGGAAAGGAAAGGAACCAGCACTGCTGTGTCAGGTGGGGGTACCTGGGCCCTGATCCCTAAAAGACACTGACTTGTCCGTGTTGCGGGAAAGGAGGTCCTTCCTCTGATGCCTCCCTTTCTGTCCCTAAGGTGTCAGATATTCAGGATGTCCAAGCTTTGTCCTGCCCTTAGGTTAACCCACTGCTTTCTAGCCTCCAGAGCCTTCCCCATGGCCTTGGGAGGCAAGCAGCCAGGTTTTAGGCTCTGTATTTTTAGAGATAAAGGCAGTGATTTGCTCAAGGTCACCCTTGAACCCAGGGCTGCCTGCCCCTGGGTGCCTGCTTCCCTTTGCCCATTGGGAGGCTGTGTGACCTTGGGCATGGCCATTCCCTCTCTGGCTGAGTCCTATCTAGAGATCTGAATTCCCCTCCCCCAAGACTCTGGGAAGCTGTGATGCCTTCTCCACCTCTCCTGTCCCCTCCCCCTGTCCTCATCTGGCCTTGCCTCCTCTGTAACCTGAGCTGGGGCTGTGGGGGAAGGGGCTTGCCCTCTGCCAGAGGCACCTGCCAGCTGAGCAGATGTGAGGGGATGGAGGCCCCCCTCCTCCCCCAGGGCATCTCCGGCTCTTAGCCCGGCCAGGCTGGGGCTGGGCAGGCAGTGCTCAGCACACGTAGCCCTGGCCCCTGGCCTCTGGACCCAGAACTTGCCCTGAGCACTTGTCCCTTTTCAGCGGACGTTCGTGCTCCAACATGTCCTGCAAGGACCTCTCAGTATCCAGGAGAAGACAGATGGCAGATGAGGGCTGGTGCCCGGTTTGGGTGGGCTGCCCTGGGCTCCTGGAGCCCTTTGGCATGGGGACAGAGGGCCAAGGGCGGCCCCTGGGGCAAGGCCAGTGTCTGCGCGGGTGGCCATGCCCCTGGGAGAGCAGATGGCTCTCTTGGCACCACACCCATTCTGCCCTTTTTCCCCTCAGGAGCTGGCCTGCAGGGCTGGGGCACAGCTGCTGGGCCCTCCCCAGAGCCAGGCCCAGGGCAGGGCTGGGTGAGGTCACCGCAGCTGCTCCAGGCCTAGGGCAGGGGTGTGGGGAGGTGCGGCCTGAGGGAGGGAGGGCGCTCTGACTGAGAAGAGACAGGGAGAAGCCTGAATGGCTTTGCATTTAGGGATCCCCTTTAATCCCAGATGAAGGAGGAAAGAGTGTGGAGGTGTGGCTGAGCCATTGCGGACAGCCCCCACCCCCACCCCCGGCCCACCCTGGAGCTTCTGCCAGGCCTGGGCTCCTCCCTAGAGGCATCTCAGGGTGGGAGGAAGAGCAAGGGCGGCCCTGGGTGTGAATTCCTGCACCACCACTTACACGACGTGACCTTGGGCAGGTCAGTTTGTCTCTTGGAGCCTCAGATGCTCCTCTGTAAAATAGGGATAATAAACCAGCTCGGAGGGTTGTCACAAAGACTCAATAGGGTTTTAATTGCTGAGTGCCAGCACAGTGCATGGCACCTGGTGAACGCTCAGTAAATGGTAGTTTCTTTGCTTCCTCACTTGGCTGGATTCTCTGGAGGAGCCAGGAAGTGCTGAGGAAAAGGAGGGAGGTGGCAGAGGCAGCAGGAACGGGAGGGGAGACCAGGATGGAGGAGGCAAGGCCTGGAGCTCTGGCCTGAGGTTTTGCTGAACAGAAACTGCACAGAATTGCCAGGCCTGAGTGGTTTGTGGCTGCTGAGAGCTCCGTCCTATGGTTGACTGAATGTGAGCCAAGGGTTGCCCCAGAAAGTTCACGTGGGGAGGCAGACTCATAGACAGTTATACTCCAGTGTGCAGTTAGATTTCTGCAGTAGCACTGACGTGGGAGCAGCTATCTTTGGGGCTTGCAGAGGGCACTAGGAAGATGCCACAGAGCTAGCCTTGTTGGAGCAGCAGGAACTGGTGGAGGAGAGAGAGAGGGAAGGGCAAAGGGAACAGAGTGCAAAGGCATGGAGGTGTGAGACGTCCAGGGTGGCTGGAGCCCCAGATGGGCTTAAGGGAATGGAGGTGATGAGGCTGGAGAGCGTCAGAGGGCTCTTGAGTATCAGTCTGGAGTTGGACCCAAGCCTGTGGGTGATGAGCAGCCACAGGCTTTTGAGGGGAGAGCTCGGACTTCTGCTGCTGCTTTGTTTGCTGCCCAGGCTGGGTGTGTGGGCTCTGCTGTCTCTGGGGTAGGGGTGGGGGATGCCAGGGCCTATCCCTTGAACTCATGCCTTGCTTGGGACATTTGGTTCCCCCTGCTGCCCACTTCTGTTCCACTGCTGACCCCAAGCCCACCCACCTGTTGACACCTGCAGCCCTGATGCCGCCACCTGCCCTTCTACCCCTCCTCCACTACAGACACTAGTACCAAGGATTTGCACGTGGCCTCAGGCCCTTGAGGTCATCCAGGTCACCCTTTCTGCCAGGTGAAGCACCACAGCTTCACCTCAGGCAGCAGAGCAAGTGACCCCCGGAGAGTCTGTGGCTCTGTCTGAGACAGGTGTGTGTTCCTGGGCCAGACTGGGGCCCCAGAGTGGGGTTGGGGTAAGGGGTGGGACAGGGGCTGCTCTTGGGGCTCTGAGACAGGGAGGGGTTGAGGTTCATGACATGTGGGATCTCATCCATGGATGTTGGGATTGTTACCTTCTTTTCCAGGGGAGGCCCAAGGTCCCATGGGTGAAGTTGGAATTTCAGCCACTGCCCTTGACCTTTGTTCTTGCAGGAAGGGAGGGAAGGAAGGAGGGAGAGAGGAAATGGGAGTCATGGTGGGGATCCAGCGCTCACATAGCCCCACAGGTGGTGTCTGCTCAGGGAGGCATTAAAGGGAGGAGCTAGATCATCATCCCCATGGGGTAGGCAGGTCAACTTCCTGAGGGAGGGGCTGGGCTGAACCTTGGACAGTGATAGAACCTGGAGAGGTGTCCATACCTGGCTTCAGGCTTGAATGGATGGACACAAGACCCGGGACTGAACTGGGAGGGTCCTGGAACCACCTGGTGCCAGGGAGGCCAGGAGGTAGCACAGGGCTTGTGGTGGGTGAGGGGCACAAGACTTGGGTCTCCTGTCTCTTATGAAAGCCAGGAAGCTTGGGCTTGAGAACCAAGGCAGGGATGGACACTGAGGTGGGCAGCGGGGCAGTGTCCCCCGTCACACTGAGACCCAGACCTGGCTCCATCACTTCCCAGCTTCATGGCCTCAGGAGTCATTTAATCCACCCAAGCCTCAGTTTCCCCCCTTTGTAAAATAGCACTACCTATTCGCAGGGCAGTTATCAGGATTAAAAGAAGAAATGTATCAAAGAACCTAGCCTGGGTCTGTCATATTGTAGGTGGTGCCCTTCTCCTGCCTCAGTATTTGAAGCACGTGGCGGTGGTGTGCTAGAGCTGGCTTCCACTGGCTCATGAGAGCCGATCGTGCACACTTCTTCCCAGTTCTGCGCTCAGTGACGTCATGCTGGCAGCTTAAAATTGGCTACGATGGGAGTATCCATGCCACAGAAATCAGCAAAAGCTACAAGTCAAATCCTGGAGAGCTGGAGGAAATCCATCCTGTGGGCCCTCTTTAGCCCTAGAGGGGACAAAACGGGAGGTGGGGCAATGGTGGAGCACTGGCTGGGCCACGCAACCTAGAACTCAAAGGCCGTGGGCCCTTTTGGGCCTGGGGAGATTGGACATAGTCATAGCAGGAGACAGCAAATGGTGGAACCCCTTTCCTCTCCACACTCCCCCCTCCCCACCTAGAGATCTGGTGGGCTCTGGCTGGAAAAGTAAGATTGGATGAGGCTGAGCTATCAGAGAATGAAGCTGTACTGGGAGGAGAAATGAGGTTGTACTGGAAGATAAACGAGGTTGTACTGTCAGGGAATGAGGTGGTACTTGGAGGCAAGGTGAGGCTGCATTGTTAGATAAATGAGGTTGTACTGTCGGGATGAAGTGTACTTGTAGGAGAGATGACGTCCTGCTGGATCAGTCGGGTTGCATTGTCAGAGAACACAGCCACACCACAGGAGGAAGGAGATCCTCCGACTTGGAGAATAAATGAGGGTGTCCTGCTGGATAAATGAGGGGGCCCGTCAGGTGAATGGAGTGCTGTTAGCAAATGAGGTTGTACTTGCTGGATAAATGGGACTGGTGTGCTGGATAAATGGGGTTGTGCTGTCAGATGAATGCATTACTGCTCGTGGGCGAAGGGTGTCCTGGGAATAGATGGGGTTGTCTTGCTGGATAGATGAGGTGCGCCATCAAATGGATCAGACCCTGTCCAGGAGGGAGGCACGGTCAGCAAGGATGAGGTTATTCTGTTCCCACTGGGGCTCACGGAGTGTCTTCTCGCCCAGGTGGTACAGTCTGTAAGAAACCTTGGCCCCAGCAAGCCCTAGGTTACTCAGGTCTATCTGGGGAGCAGGAGGGAGCAAGGTGGGGGGCTGGGGTGGGCAGCTGCATTGTTCACCCTCTGAGGCCTTCTTCCCCTCTCACGGAATCCCTCACTGCTCTCTGCGGTTCCATCTGTGGATCACACTGTTCCTGACTTCCTCCACCCCATGCTTATCTCTCCTTCTGACTATGTTCCCTTCTTTCACCCCAGTTTGGAGAAGCTCGTATCATGTGCCAGCTACTCTGCCCAGTCTCATTAATTCTCCCTGCAACACAGTATTCCCCCTTTACTCTCTCATTCATTCATTCATTCCTTTGACATTTAGTAAACGCCTAGTATGTATCAAACACATGGAGTACAGTAAAAAATGGACAAAAATCCCTCATGATATAGGGAAACCAGACAATAAATAATAAATACAGAATATAAGTAAATTATATATTTATATATAACATATATTAATTTATTAATTCATATATATATAAATTAAATATTCATTTAGACAGTGATAATTACTTTAGAAAAATGTAGAGCAAGGTAAGGGGGCCCAGAAATGGCAGGGAAGAGGAGCAGTTGTTAAGAGTGGTCGGGATGGCCCTCGTTGCAAAAGATGACATCTGAAGAAAGACTTGAAGGAGATGAGAGATCGACTTGAGTGTCTGGGCGCCCAGTGTTTCTCTGAGACAGAGGCCCCAAGGTGTGACCATGTCTCGCAGCTTCAGAGCAGGAGGGAGGGATCCAGCATTTAGGGGAGGAGTCTGAGAGGTCATGGAGGGGCTGTGGGCTATGGCAAGGCCTCTGTTGTTTACTCTGAGTGAGATGGGGGCGTCAGAGGGGTCTGGGCAGGACTGGACGTGATCCGGGTTATTTGAAGGACCACTCTGGCTGGCACGTGGTGGAGGGCTGCAGGGAAGCAAGGGTGGAAGCAGGTAGCTGTGTGAGGAGATGGAAGTTCAAAGCATCTTGCCCCAGGGTCGCACTGCTTGTGAGTGTTGGAGCCAAAACTGGGATCCGCATCCAACACCAGAGCGCATGCGCTTTGCCCTGTGCCAGCCTCCTCTCCCTGGTGGGTGAGGCCCCAGGGGACTGGCCTCCCTGGCCCAGGTTCTGAGGGAGAGTGGGATGGGTGTGGAATGTAACCCACTCTCCGTTCCCTCTGCCCGCTGAGGGTCTCCTGAGGCCCTGAATCAGGAAGGTCTATCTCCCCTGGGAACCTGCCCCAGGCCTGCATGGAGGTATGGGAGATGGGAGGCCCCAGAAGTCGGGCCCAGCTCTGGGCACCAGGGGAGCGCGGGCATGCTGGGGCCGGGCTGTGGTGGCGGGTTGCTAGGCGACTCCGAGAGGGAGCCCTGGTTACTGCTGCCTGGCAGAGGCATCTCCCTCCTCTGCCTCCCTCACCTCCTCTGTGGCCTCTGGCCTCCCAGGAGGCCTTGTGGGTGAATTGTGATCTGCGCTTGCCATTGGATGTTGGCCGGGAGGTCTGATTGGTACCAGGTGGCTGGGCTCTGAGGAGCCAGCCTGGGCTGCAGGGCCTGGGCTTCCCTCGTGGGGCACAGCCCTGGTGTACACCTGGTGCAGAGCCTGGCTCAGCAGTGAGGGCCTAGGTCCTTGTGCAGCTCTGGGCCACCTCCTTGGGTGACCCTGGACAAGGTATGGCCCTCCTCTAGGCCTCCTCTCTGCCCCATCCATCTGGCCAGCAGAATCTCTCCCCAGGGGCCTGGTTTTCTGTGCGAGTGCAAGGGAGGGTGCTGAGCCGGCAGGGCCTCAGGTGCCCCCACCCCCACTCCCTGATGGCTTGAGTGTGCAACACTCAAGTTTTGCATTAGATTCCATTAACTGAAAGAGTTCCACTACTTTGAAAAAAAGTTTGAAAACCTCTGGGCTGGATGATTCTAAGAACTTTCAGTGTCAAACCAAAAAGGTCCTCAGAGTACAGCTGGCCCATCTCATCAGTTTACTGGTAGGGAAACTGAGGCTGGAGAGAAGGAGGGACTTGCCCCAGGTCAGGCTTGCTGGAATGGATCAATCCCCAGGCTGAGGGTCAGGGGGCTTGGGCCTGAATCCCTGCTCTACCACCAGGTCCTGGGTGACCTTGGGCAAATCCTTTCTTCTCTCTGGTTTGGACCAGCCATTGTTTCAGGCTGGGGCTCAAGCTCCCAGGGGTACCTGGCTGGGCAGGAAACAGAGTGGGGAAGGATGCAGACCTTCCTAGGCTCAGAACATGTGCTCTTGGTAAAAGTCTAAAACATTATTTTTATATTCAGAAAATTTGGACGTATTATGAACTACAATTCAAAATTCACTTGAACTCTACAAACGAATCACAAGACATATAGGAAATTTTGACCTTGTGACATGTCCCCAGTCTTTCCATGCTGCCAGCTTCTAGGGATAGTTTACATGGAAAGTTTGAGAAGCACTGGAGTACTGGCTTCCTAAGATTCTTTGGAAATTCTCTGACTCGTTTCTCTCTCCCGTGGTGGAATGCGATGTCCTTTAGACTCAGGGTGAGATTAACCTGAAATCAATACCTGGCTCTGCCACTTAAACTGTGTGACCTTGGCAACTTACTTAACCTCTCTGAGCCTCACTATCCTCATCCTTAGATAGGGATCACAATCCCTGACTTGTATGGAGTTTGACAGACTGATCACATGAGATAAAGTAGTTTAACGCTTATATGTCTGAACAGGCAGGTCCTGAGTAGGTGCTGGTACTTGGCAATGTCCTTCCTCCTTCCCCCCCAGCACTCAGAACCAGGCTGGCACATAGGGACATTGATAAAGACGTGTTGCCTTACTGACCTCCAGGTGGAGAAGCTGGGAGGTGGAGCTTCTGGGAAGCCAGAGAGTTCCATAGGGGAGAAGAACTGAGGCCTCCTAGTCCCCTGAACACAGGTGTGAGGGAGGGGCTGGGGAGCCAGGTGCAGGGGCGGGAGCAGGAAGGGGGTATCTAATTGAGGGAGCACCACTCCCTGGGGGTCCAGCTCCCCTCCTCTCAGGGCCCCAGGAGAAGCCAGGCAGGGCAACGCTTGGAGGGGCCTTGGAGCCCCAGCTGTCACCTCCTTAGACCAGAAAGTGCCAGAGATAGGGAGCCTGGGCCCTGAAGACTCAGGGCAGTACCTGGAGCTGGGGGTGAGGGGTGGGAGCATACCCTGGGCAGCAGAAAGGATCCCTCCTCCTGGAGACTGGTGGGAAGGAGGCGGGAGGGAGAGCCCTCACGGATCAGTGGTTATGGTTATGGGTGGATTAATGAGTTAAGAGCAGGTCCGTGAGCTGGGCAGATCTGGATGGAGTGGTACCTAGCACTGCTGCCTGTGGGACTGTGGGCAAGTTACATCATGCCTCTGGGCCTCCGCTCCCTGGTACATGAGATGGGGTAATGCCAGCTTCCCCGGGTTGTTAGTGCCCAGCACAGTTATGCTCAGGGTATGATATTAAGGAGGTAGAGACACAGCAGGTCTGTTGGGTGACCTAAGAGGTGAGGTCTTCTGGCCAGAGTGAGGGATTTAACCAACGTCTATGAGCACCTGGGTTCACCAAACACTTACCCACACACATTATCTCAGGTAATGATCTAACAGCCTTCGAAAGTGGTTATTGAATGTTGCCCATTTTTTTCAGAGTTCACTGAGGCTCATAAGAGATTGAGTCAACAGCCCATGGTCACATAGCTAGGTGGCTGAAAAGAGCCAGGCATCCTGCCCAGCCCTTCTGATACCCAAGCCCATGCTGTTTCTGCAGCAGTTACTAAGCTGGGAGGTCAAGGCCACCAGGTGGCAGGCCCAGCAGAAGTCCTACTCCTCCAGGTTCCTGAGGGGAGCCAGGTCAGTGGAGCTGTGGACTCCCCTGCCTTCTTGGCAAAAGCAGGCAGTGACATGGGGATCACTAGAGACTGGCAGAGTAGAAATTTAGAAGAGGATATGCAGGGGTGGCAAAAGTGAAGCTCAGGGAAGTAGGAAGGAACAGCAGAAAGGGCCATGGAGCCTTGGGCAAGCCACTTCACCTCCTGAGCCTTGGTCTTCTTGTCTGTAAATGGGGATTACGGCCACCTGCTTTGTGGGGATTTTGTGAAGGTTCCACCGAAGCAGAGCTACTCTGCTTCAGGTGGGTCAGGAGGGAAGGGTGGGCTGCAGCCCAAAGGGCAGGCTGGAGAGCTGGGCTGGCCTGAAGGTGGGCACCAAGCAGAGATGGGGTCTGAGGTCTCCACGGCCAGTGGATGTGTTTTGAGGGGCTTGCTGGGATCCACGTCCTCTGTGGAGGTCCCAGGAGCTCAGAGGAGTTGGGGGAAATCTCTGCAAAGTCTCGGGCCTATAGCCACCTTGGGGACCCCCAGCTTATTCTGCTTTCCCTGGCCAGGCCCTCCCAGCAAAGGGTTAACAGTCTTCTCTACCTGCAGTTGCATTTTAAAGACACGAAATTAAAGCAGGTAATTTATTCTCCCCACACACGAAAGAGCAATTAGTTCTAAACAGGGCTTAATCAGTCACCGCGAGATTGATTTCTGGAGCCCTGGGTTTTCGGGCTCCTGGCGCCATGCCAGGCTGGGGAGGGAGGGGGGCAGACAAATGAGCCGCAGCGGCATGAGCCCTTACATAATCTGCCGGGGGCCCTGGCAGGCTGGCCAGCTCCAGGCGGCGCTGGGCTGAGCTGGGGAGACGGGGTCCTGCTCCCCTGCTGCAGGCCCCTTAAGAGTCGCCCTCAGGTTCGCCCATGCTTCCCGGGAAAGGCCAGGCCCAAGGCTCGGGTCCCACCCTCTGGGCAGTGCCTGTGGGGGGCGGGGGAGAGGATGGGTGTTCGGGTTAGTCCGACCTGGGGACTTACACCTGTTCCCCCAACCCCATTGCCCCCTTCTCCCTTCTGGCTCTCTCCTTTCTCATCCTCTCACCTCCTTCTCTGTTTTCTCCCCCCTCCCCGTTCCCCACGGCCTCCTCACTTCCCACTCCCCCACCCATGTCCTTGTCTCCGGCCACAGAACTCCATCCGGCACAACCTGTCGCTGCACACCCGTTTCATCCGCGTGCAGAACGAGGGCACCGGCAAGAGCTCGTGGTGGATGCTGAACCCCGAGGGCGGAAAGACGGGCAAGACCCCGCGGCGCAGGGCCGTGTCCATGGACAACGGGGCCAAGTTCCTGCGCATCAAAGGCAAGGCAAGCAAGAAGAAGCAGCTGCAGGCACCTGAGCGAGGCCCCGACGACAGCCCCCCGAGCGCACCAGCCCCGGGGCCCTTGCCTGCCGCGGCCAAGTGGGCCACCAGCCCGGCCTCACACGCCAGCGACGACTATGAGGCGTGGGCCGACTTCCGCGGTGGCGGGAGACCCCTGCTAGGGGAGGCGGCCGAATTGGAGGACGACGAGACCCTGGAGGCCCTGGCGCCATCGTCGCCGCTCATGTACCCGAGCCCGGCGAGCGCGCTGTCGCCCGCGCTGGGTGCGCGCTGCCCGGGGGAGCTGCCCCGCCTGGCCGAGCTGGGAGGCCCGCTGGGTCTGCACGGCGGCGGCGCGGGGCTGCCCGAGGCCCTGCTGGACGGCGCGCAGGACGCGTACGGGCCGCGGGCCCGCGCCGGGACGCCCGCCTACTTCGGGGGCTGCAAGAGCGGTGCTTACGGCGGGGCCGGGGGCGGGGGCTTTGGGCCGCCGGCGTTGGGCGCGCTGCGCCGCCTGCCCATGCAGACCATCCAGGAGAACAAGCAGGCCAGCTTCGCGCCGGCCGCCGCGCCCTTCCGCCCCGGGGCGCTGTCCGCGCTGCTGCCGCCGCCGCCGCCCGCGCCCAGGCCCGGCCCGGTGCTGGGAGCGCCCGGGGAGCTGGCGCTGGCGGGCGCGCCCGCCGCCTACCCGGGCAAGGGGGCGGCCCCATACGCGCCGCCTGTGCCCTCGCGCAGTGCCTTAGCCCACCCCATCAGCCTTATGACGCTGCCCGGCGAGGCGGGCGCCCCGGGCCTGGCGCCGCCGGGCCATGCGGCCGCCTTCGGGGCCCCGCCCGGCGGCCTCCTGCTGGACGCGCTGCCCGGGCCGTACGCGGCCGCCGCTGCCGGGCCGCTGGGTGCCGCGCCCGACCGCTTCCCGGCCGACCTGGACCTCGACATGTTCAGCGGGAGCCTCGAGTGCGACGTCGAGTCCATCATCCTCAACGACTTCATGGACAGCGACGAAATGGACTTCAACTTCGACTCGGCCCTGCCTCCGCCGCCGCCCGGCCTGGCCGGGGCCCCGCCCCCCAACCAGAGCTGGGTGCCGGGCTGAGGGCCGCTTCCCGCGCCCCGGGTGCCTGCCCCGCCCCAAGGGGCCTCTGTCTTCCCATCCTGATCCCCGGGACCCCACCCCCGATTCCAGCTCCGCGGGAGGATCCAGGAGGCAGCCCCAGCCCAGCTAGAGACATCCCTCAGAAGTTGACCGCTGAAGGAAGTGGTGGGGAGGGGCTGGGGCACCCCTCCACTGCTGCCCAAACTCCTGAGACCCACTCCTTCCCCCGGGGGCAGGAAGTCTGGGAGTGGAGGCCGAATTCCGGGCTGGGTGGAATGGCGAGGAGCGAGGTGGGCCGCGCTGGTCGGGGAAGCCAACCGGGAGATGGGGCAGGGGGCGTCTCCGAATCTTCAGTTTCATTTGTGGGGCCCTCGCCATGACGAATCGCCCACCCCAAACTGCGGTCTGGTTCTCAATTGACACTTTCCTACTGGTCTTAGCCTCACCCACCCCAAGCCAGCAATCCCCTCCGGAAAATACACTCACACCTACCTGCTGTTCACCCTGAGCTGTCCTCTTTCAGCCCTAAACCACCTCCCACCGCCAGGGTTCAGCCCCTCCCACCCATCCTTGCCGGCCCCAGCTTCTCCCCTCCTCCGTCGGAGTCAATCCCTCTTTCCGACCTCCCCATCACCCGCTAGTGCTGGTCTCAGTCTCTCCAGCGGGCCTCAGCTCCCATCCACCCCACAACCGACACCCCTTTCTCTGTGCCAGTGCTGGCTCCTCTCTCCCATATTTATAAGTGTCCGGTCGGGGCGGGCTGTGGGCGCGGCGTCCCTGGCGCATGTCGTAGGCAGTGTACCGTGGCCGTGCCGTCAGCGTGTGCGTGTGCGTGTGTGCCGTGTCGAGGCCGTGTAGAGTGCATTGTACAGCATATTTTCATGAATAAAATTGTTTTAAATATTTCCCGCGCCTTGGGCTAGCAGGGGGCGTAGCAGCAGAGGAGGAGAGTTGGCAGGGATCATGGGGGTGGAGTGTCCCTGTGCCTGAGCCCCTACTGTGGCTTTGCCTCTGAGTATGTGTCAGCATTCACTACGTCTGTCTGCTCAACACACATTGGTTAAGGGCCTAGTGAGTTCCGGACGCTGGAGATGTGCCTGTGTGGAGCTCTGCACCTGTTTCCGTGAACATGTGCATGCAGGAAGTTTCTGGTTTGGCGAAATTCTGTCCTGAATAAGCCTCAGAGATTGGAAGAGAAGGCACAGATATTTACTGAGAACCTGTTAGTGTCAGGTCATGTATTAGGCACGATTTTTGTTCCCGATATACAGATGAGAAAAAGGTCCGAGAGGGACAATGGCTTGGGAAGGCAAGGTGGGGTGGAAAGGAGGCCTTTGAAGGCACACAGACATCTATTTGAATCCGTTCCCGGCGGTTTACTGGCTGTGTGACCATGGGCAAGTTTTTAAGCTCTGTAGCCTTGCTTTCCTGGCCTAGACCACAGGATAGTAGCACTGATTGCATGGATTTCTTCTAAGGAGTAAAGGAGAAAAGGTATGTAATGTGCTCAGCAGTGGTCCTGCACTCATTCATTCATTCATCCACAGAAGATTTAGTGACCAACTGTTATGTGCCAGGTCTTATACCAAGCACTGGGGCTGCCACAGAGAACATCACAGGCACAGTCTCTCCCCTCAAGGAACTTCGAGGCTCGAGGGGGACGTGGATGAGTAAAGAGGCGATTGCAGGTCAGAGCTGGAATGAAGGGAGGAGCCAGAGGGCTGCTGTGGGAACGAATGACACGCTGCACCCATCCCAGGCTTGAGGAGTCAGGGAAGGTGCCTGGAGGGGGTGCTGTCTCAGCTGAGCCTTGAAGGATGAGTTGGCCTTGGGAAGGGGAGGGATTCAGACAGAGGGAACGGCATGGTCAGAGGCCCGGAATCAAGAGATCATATGGGTTCCAGAACCAAAGGCAGTTTAGTGTGATGGAAACTCAGAGATAGAAAGGTTACTGATGACAGGGAGGCAAATGGGCTGGAGGGAGCAACAGTGGGAGGGAGTCAGTGGCCAGGCCAGAGGTGCTGGTGGTGACTGAAACCAGGAGGGATATGGGAGGGCAGTGGGGCTGGAGCGGAAAGGAAGAGGTCACATATATTTTGGATGTGGGGTCATTGGGACTTTGTTGTGGATTGGACATGGGGGATGAGGGAGAAGGAAGAGTTGAGTGATACCTGGTTTCGAGTTGGTGACCTGGGCAGACAGAGCCCTTCCCTGAGATGGGGAACATCCCAGCAGGAGGAGCCCCGGGGAAGCTGGTGCGTTCAGCCTCAGACAGGCTCAATTTGAGTTGGGTACTACGGGAACCAGTGGGATGTGGGAGGGGTGTTCAGGAGCATGTATATTGTGTGAATGGCATTGGCCCTGGCATTGGCCGACATGGTAGCCTGGAGATGTCCCCCTGGGTAGTGAGGTCAGAAGCCCAGGAAGGTGTCTGGGCTGGAGAGGCTCAGAGAACCAAGGGCACAGAGGCTGTCATGGAGGTGTTGGGAGTGGCCTGGGGGTGGTGCAGAATGGGAAGAACAGGGGATCCAGGTCTGATTGCATGGATACCTTAGCACACCTTGGCACAGGAAGAGGAACCCACTGGTTGAGAGGGAGCCGCCGGACTGAGGAGAAGGAAAACCAGGACACTGTGAGCTCCTAGAATCTGTGCAAAGAGCATGGTCCTAGAAAGGAATGCCCAGTGCTCTTACCCGCAGAGCCTCACTTTCTTGTTCTGGGAGATGGGACAGTAGCACCTGTCTCAGATTTGTTTTGAAGAGCAAATAAGATTGGAATTATTCTCTGAGGTCACACAGCTGGCAGGGAGCAGAGCCGGGTTCCTGCCCGCACTGTGGACCTCCAATGCCCAGGCTCTCCTGCAGCCTCCAATGCCTCTGGGGAGGTGGCTGTGACCACAAGAGCAAACGAGCTCTGAGCCAGCAGGACATGTACAGGACTTAAAGGTGGAGGGCGAGACCTCACTGTGGGGTGTGGTAGCTGTCCCTGCCGGGTGGGGAGCACAGAGAGGCTGACAGATCCTCCCCTGGGACAGATGCCCCAGCCCCACCCCACAATCAGACTCCGGATGGTCCAGCTGGGTCTGGGCTCCATATGGGCTGCAAAGCTGCCCCCACCCTAGGCTGACCGAGGGTGGGCTGCTGGTGTGCATGTGCAGGTCTGTGTGTGTCCATGTAGCCCCATGTGCCTCTGCCTGTGTGGGCCTGTGTGTGTGTGTGTGAGTGTGCTGGGAGGGGGGCAGGCTGAGTGATGGTTGGAGCCTCCCTGTCTGAGTACGCACATGCCTGAGCGTGTGTGTGTGTGTGTGTGTGTGTGTGTGTGTGTGTGTGTGTGTATTGAGAATGACAGTGTATCCATCTCTGAGTAGGCTCACATGTGTGCCCGGGGCTGTGGAGTCCATGCTTGTGTGAGTTGTGTGTGCTGCATGCCTTCCTCTCTGGGTGTGTCTGCCTGTCTTGGCGCACACGTCTCTCCGGGTGCACCAGAGCTGGTGTTCCCCTGCCAGGAGTGTCTTCTGGGCTGCTCTGCGGAGGAAGAGGAGGGGAGCAGAGGGACACTCCCAACCCTGGGATGTGGCCAGGCTTATGAGCAGGGAGCAGTGAAACCACCTCAGAGTAACGACTGAGCTCTGCCTGGCTCAGGCCAGTGGTAATTCTGGAGAGAGCTTCTGTCCTGCTGAGCCCCATCGGGAGAAAGGGGGCAACACCCCTGCAGCTGGGGGTCTGCGACTGGCCCTTCCCCGCCAGCCTTGGAGCCCAGCAGACGAGCCCCCCTCCACGCCCACTCCCTGGGAGGCGTCTGACACATGATTTATTCATAAAAAGCTATTATTTGTGCCAAAGAAGAACTGAGCTGCTGGCTTTTTAAGTGCTGATAATGCTCTCAGCCTCCTTGCCTCTCCTCCCCTCCCCTCTTCTCTCTCACCTCCTTGGGACTTCCCACCCTTCCCTCTCTCCTTTCTTCCCACTTCCCCTCCTGTTCCCTCTCTCTATTCCTTTCTTGTTCTCCTCATACCTCCTCTTCGCCCATTTCTTCATGCTCCTCCCTTCTCACCCCACTCACGTCTCCACATCTGCTCTACAATTAGGGGAATGAGGCAGGGTCGCAGGAGGCTCAGAACCAATTGTCCCAGATTGGGGAAGGCCTACACCACCCTGGAACCCGGTGTACCCCAACCCTCCCCTCGGCCTTCACCTCTTCAGGACTAGGGGAATGTTGGGAGGAGGGGGAGCAGGCTGAGAGTGACGAGGGATGGGGTGGTTTCTGGAGGCTGTCATACCAGCTCCCCCTATGCTAAAGGCTGTGACTTTTGCCCCCCATTAATAGCACCAGCCCCCCAAATAAACATTCAGTCTAAAAAACGTGCACTTGCTATGCAAATGCAGGTTCAAGGGAAACTCCTTGGCCCCCTTTATCCCTTAAGTGTGCCCCGATAGAGAAACTCGGGAGCCACTGTTATTCAGGTGATGCCGGAAGAGGCTGGCATCAAGGGAAGCTCTTGGGGCCCCATCGCAGAGCTCCCTCTCTTTCCAGACAGGAGGTAGGAGAATGAGTATCACAGATGTGAGCATGGACATGGACACACTCAAGGTTCTTAGAAGCAGACATCACAGATCCACATGTGTGTGCCCTCATGCTCGCACGTGCACACGCACACACACAGGCATGCACACAGCCACACACCTACGCACACAGATGGAGAGTCGTTCCTCCCTGAGCACCTGCAGCGGGGGCTGAAACTCTCCCCATTTGGATACAGGTTCGTTCATTCATTCATTCATTCACTCCATAAACTTTACATGCCACCCCTCTGTGCCAGCCCTGGTGCTGGGTGCTGGGGTGGCAGAAATGAGCGTGATTGGGCCATAGGGAGGGGGACTGGAGCAGGAGGCTACTGCAGGCCCTCCCCTGCAGCCTTGGGCTAGGGGTTTGGCACCCAGCAGGCAAGGGGTTAAGTCATTTGGCATCCAGAGCTGGAGCCATTAGGCCTCCTAATTATGAAATTATCGAGGGCCTCAGGTGACTGCTAATTTCACACACACTGTTCCTCTCACGGCTAATGAACGCCCGCAGAACCCACGCCTTGTCTTTCCTGCTGAACGGTGACCTGCAGATAATGAGCTCAGGAAGGCAGACAGGCGGCCGGCTGGGTGGGTGGAGTGCCAGGCTGAGGAGGGGGCCGCTTGCCCTCCCGGCTCCCTTGCTGGCTGCCAGCCCCCAGCGAGGACTTCAGGGCCAGAGCCCAGCCCACAGTCTCTGCAGGACAGGCTAGGCCAGGGGCCCTTGGGAGCGGGGAGGGCATCAGGTCATATGACCCTGGAATGAGCTTGGGGGTGGGAGGAGAAATGAAATGCAAATGCTGGAGGAAGACCATTTCTGCTTGATTCTGGGGCCACGTAGGAGACATTTTTTAAGGGTGAGGGGGTAACGACAGCTTAAGGGGTGGGCATTGGCAGTGGGGGCACAGTCATACCCTGGGGCTGGCATTGGTGATGACTCTGGGGGATGATGGTACTGATGATAGTGGCAGTGTCAATTGGCAAGGTTGCAATGCTGCTGCTGGTTGTGATTTTTAAAGTTTTAATTCTTTTGAAATTAAAAAAGTAACGTGAAAAATTACCCTGCAAAATAGGAAGGAAATAAAAGTAATGCATACTGGTTGCAGTCTTAGGTGGGGGCAGACCAGGAGCCCAGGTCTAGAGGTCATGTACCCCCAAATGGGGACGCAATGGACACTTCAGGCTGACCACCAGGTGGGCTTGAAGGCTCTAAGACCTGCCCATGGGAAGGACCCAGCCTCTGCCCCACGATTCACCAACCTGGTCAGTGCCAATTAAGTGGCAGTGTGGCGAATGAGGAGAGCAAGGGGGTGAGAGTCATGGTCTGGTGCCTGGGCCCTCTGTTCTAGCTTTTTCTGTCCTATGGCCTAGAGCAAGCTCCCTTCCCTCTCTGGGCCTCAGTTTCTCTGAGTAAAGGGGAGGGTTAGACTAAAGCTGTGTTCACAGAGGGGACAGGGCTGGGATCCTTAGAGGTTGTCCGTATTCAGCCTGGAGTCCCCATCAGGGACCCTCCCCCGAGGCAAGCACCCTAGGCCAGGGACAGGCGAGGAATCGCCTTTGCTCCAGGTTTGTGCATTTGTGCACGAGGTGCCCAGGTGAGCATTACTCCATCCTCAAGAGTAGAGGGGCGGCCTGGCTTCCCACAGCCTGGTTGTAGGCTGTGTCCTCTGTCAGCAAGTTCCTGCTCTGCCACCAACTGGCATCTACTTCTGCACCTCAGTTTCCCACCTGTCAAAGGGAGGTAATAAAAGTGTGAACTCACCTCAGATGCAACAAAGATCTCCGAGGTTGTAGCTGTTACTGTGTGACCCGGGCCTGACCAGTTCTCTCCCCAGGTGCCCACAGGTCTCTCCCAGGCAGCTAGCTCCATGTTGAGGGCGGGGAAAAGTGTCTGTGCTGTGGGTGTTCCCCGGGGGGAGGGAGGGGTTGGGAGGGTGGGAAGGGCCCGCCCCTGCACATAGGCACACACCCCTGCATCTTGCACATCCCTGCCAGCCCTTTGAATGTGCCATCCCATTGATCCACGCAACAATGTGAGGTAGATACTTTTATTATCTCCATTTTACAGATGAGAAAATTGATGATTAGAGAGGTTAAGTGATTATCCCAAAGTCACACAGCTAGAAAATGGCAGATCCAGACCTCAAAACCAAAGTCTATGGGCCCTTGACTATTATGCTACACCTTTCCTCCACGTGTCATACACAAATGCCCAGGGACATGCATGCCACATACACATACATCCCCAACCAGAGAGTTTCTCATCTCCACGTCCCACCTGCATGCACACAAACACACGTCTGCCCTCCCCTGCGCTTAGGCATACAAACCCCGGCACCCAGAGATACACTCGGACGGGAACATGTACCTTATTAGTAGACTTGCGAAAATTCACATGTACGTGCCCGCCTGCAAGCAGATGTCCACACACAAACATGCAAGGCACACGAGAGCATGCATAAACACACGCGAGTTCACATTTGCACACAAACACACTCACCCAGGAAAGTGCGCGCACACAAATGCACACCACCGAGTGCACAGATGGTAGTGTCACCCGTGCACATGCACTGACATGCAAACACATAGGTACACAAGAAATATCTTCAAAGGAGCATTTAGACACACATGTGCACATATGTGTGCCTGTGTAGATGCATGTCCTCCACATATGAAGCAAAGCACACGGGTACTCTCACAGGCACACACAGGCACGGGGTCACACGGGCCCAGGCACCCTGGTGCAGTTAGGTGAGCAACCTCTTGTACCGTAGGTGTGATGGATGGCCCCACGTCCTAAGTGACTATCAAAGTGTCGTGGTGTGCGAGGCACAAACACCAATTAGCTGGGCCTTTGAAAGCATCAGCTTGTTAGAGGGGAAGCAGAAGAGGCTGGAACTGGCAGAAAACACAGAGCTATTTAACTCTCGTGGGGTGGGGGTGTGTGTGCTGTGGAAAGTCCTTGGGGCAGAGCTCCCTCCTCCACTCTGCACTTGTTAGTGGAGAAGGACCCTCACGAGGGGCCTTGGCAGGCGGCTTTGATGCTCCTTGAAAGCGGGGGGTGGGGGGGCAGCCTCCTGCCAGCTCTGGGCTGGCGCTGAGTGAGCGGGGGCTGCGCCAACTGGCGATCAATTTCATGCACATCGTAAACCTAAGTGCTTTCTGGAGAGTGGGGCAGATTGCACATAAACTCCCCCTTCTGTCCCTAGCACACGGGTGGGCGGGTGAGGCAGGGGCTCTCCCGGGTAGGCAGACCTCTGCCAGGCTGCAGGAGACCTGGATAACCTGGTCCCCAGTAGGAGGTATCCTTGGGGACATAGGGAGTTCTCTCAGGAGGGCTGGCACTTGTGGGGGCAGCCGGAGATGTGGACAGCCCTGAGGTCTGCCAGACTCTGCTCCCTAATGGCTGAATGGCTTCAGGCAATCAGCTTCTCTGACCCTTGGTTTCTTCATCTGTAAAATGGGTTGATGTAAGAATTAAATGAGTTCCTGTCTGTGGCATGATGTGTCACAGAGCTGAAGAACCTATGCGCATGAATGAGGTCACGTTTGCGTTTATTGGTATGCCCAAATGATTCAGGCTCTGAGTCCCCCCATGCTCACTGCAGGGCCTCAGGCCACCCCCCACAGTCTCCACTGTTTCTGGCAGGCTCCGGAGGTGGGGTCTCACAGGGGCCCACAGACCTGTCTTTCATTACTGCAGCCCACCCATCATTCTTCCAGCCTGGTCCTGACCCAACTCCCGTTTATGCACGCCTGCCACCTTTGAACATGTTTGACAAATCCTCCCCACCATTCCTCCCATCATGACATATCAATACCAGGCCAAAGAGTGGCCTCTGGGTGTTCTCCAAATCCCCTGTTGTTTGGATGCCACAGCGGTTCTGGGCTCTGCATCAAGGCCAGGGCAGCAGGGTGAAGACGGGGGATGAAAGGGGTAAAGGGTAGAGGGGACTGTGCTCCTGCTCAGCTCTGGGCCTTGTCATCTGGGCCCCAAGGAGCTGTGCTTGTGCTTATCATCTCTCAAACACTCTCATGAAATCAGTTTCTTCAGCTTCTGCCTTCGCCCTGACCCTGGAAGCTGAAATCTAAGCAGGGGCTCAGCTGGGGAGGGCTCCACACTGCCCTCATTCCAGGAACCCATACAGTGGAGGGGTTAAGAGCAGTTCTGAAGCCAAACTGCCCAGATTCAAATCCTGGCTTTGCTATTTACCAGACACACAATGTTGGGTAACTTATCTCTGCCTCAATTTCCTCATCTGTAAAATGGGGATGATGGTACCTACCTCATAGGGCTGTTGTTGTGAGAAATAAATAAGTGAATGTTAGTAAAGTGCTTGGAGTGTTACCTAGCACATAGCAGCACGATGTGAATGTTTCCTGATAGTATTATGACGATATTAATGTTATGATATTATAACCATTGTTCCTGTTTCTCCTGTGCCCTTTTCAGACTCTCCTCCCCAATTCTTACTCTTATAACAACAAAATCAGTCTCCACATTTATTAGTGGGTTCAAAACAGAACTGGGAGTGGGAGTACGACAGAGTTACTACAGTTCACAACTCCAAGGGTTGACTTCCACATTATAATGTTTGTCAGTGCCCCTCCCCCCTGGAATTGTTCAGAACCCAACCTGAGCAGCTGAATGTAGCTATCTCCTTTTCTCTCTGATAATGGAGCCCTGCTGTCTTAGTCTGCTCGGGCTGCTATAACAAAGCACCATAGACTGGGTGGCTTAAACCACAAACATTTATTTCTCACAGATCTGGAGGCTGAGAAGTCCAAGAACAAGGTGCCGGCAGATTTGGTTCCTGGTAAGAACCCTTCCTGGCTTGCAGACGGCTGCCTTCTCGCTGCTTCCTCCCACGGAAGAGAGAGAGAGTGCTCTGGTGTCTTCCTCTTCTCCTAAGGGTGCTATTACTACCATGGGAGCTCCACTCTTATGACCTCATCTAAACCTAGGCCCCCAAATGCCTCCACCTCCAAACACCATCACATTGGGGATTGGGGCTCCAGTATGTGAATCTGGGGGCGCACAAACATTCAGTTCATAACACCTGCCCAGCCAAGGCATCTCATGGTCAGGCACTCACAATGAGCCTGGCATACAGTAGGCACTCAGGAACTAGGGGTGGACCTTTTGGTAATTAATCCTCATCACCACCCTGGGAGGAGTAGATGGTTATCCTCAGACTAGAGATGGGGAAATTATACTCAGAGGGCTGTATTAGTCAGGAGAGGAGAGGCTATGCTGTGGTAACAAACAACCCCTAAATCTCAGTGGAGAAACACAACAAAAACTTATTGTTTGCTTATGCAAAGTCTCCTGCAGGTCCGGGCACCTCTCAGGGCTGCTGTCCTTCATGGGGTGACTCAACTTTCCATGCCACTTTGATCTTGAGGATCCACCGCCTCAAAAGAGGCTTTCTTGGTTGCTGCAGCAGCTGGAAGGTCATGCACCAGCTCTTATATGCTTTGGCCGGGAAGTGACCATTTCACCTCTGTCCACAGGTCCTTGGCCAGGAGCAGTCACACGGCCCACTTACCAAGAAGGAGCCTGGGAAATGTAGGGTTTCGTGTATGCAGGAGGAGGGCCGGGGTGATTCTATGTGTCTAGGCATGGACAAGACAAGAAGGGCCCGGGAACTTAGAGTGAGAGGGAGTTCTGCCAAGTGGGGCAGAGAGGAGAGGCTTCCTTGGAGGGGACTGGAGCTTGGCTTTGAAGAGGAGGCCAAGACAGATTTAGCATGGATTAGGCAAAGAAGAGGAAGAGGGCATTCCACGTGGGGACAAAGGAAGAGTAATCACCTGGAGGTAGACAAGCATAAGATGCCTCCAAGGAACAATGAGAACATCCTGGCTTGAGTGGTCTGTCTAGGGAGGATGGGGAAGGTCAGGGTGGACTTTCAAGGCCTTAGAGAAAGAGAAATATTTTGGAGGCAGAATTGATGAATCTGCAGTCCATCGTCACCTCTATGTGGATAAGGTGGGAGAAGGGGCTCTGGTTTGACTTGCAGGTTTCTGGCTTGGGAAACTGGGAGATGAAGGCACCAGTCATCAAGCTGGGGAAGCCAAGAGGACGAGCGTGGTGTGGGTCAGAGAGAAAGCTTGGTTTGGGCCACACTGGGTTGGAGATATCCAGGGAACATGCAAGGAGGGGCCAGGAGGCAGTGGATAGTTGCGTCCCAAGCTCAGGAGAAAGAGCTGGGCTGGAGTGGAAGATCAGAGGTGTAGGCACGCAGATGGTGACTGAAGCCTTGGGCACGGATTATATTACCCAGGGGTCACGTGAAGGGTGAGCGGAGAAGGGGACCCGGACAGAGCTCTGGAGAGCAGCCTTGTGAGAAGGGCAGAGGAAGAGTCCAAGAAGGTACCAGCCAGAGGGGTGGAGGCAAAGCCAGGAGGCATCGTGGGAGCACGAGAGAGCTAAGAAGAGAAGAGAGGTCAGTTGTGCCTGACGCTGTCCCGGCATCCAGATGAGGAATGACCGTGGGATTTAGTGACAAGAAGGCTGCTGGTGACCTTGGGGAGGATTGTTTCTAGGGCATGAGGGGTATAGAAGCCAGCTTGGAGTGGGTCAAAGAGCAAATATAGACAACTCTCAGAAGCTTCTCTAGAGGGTGAGGAGAGACTCAGCCATGGTGGAAGAGGTTGGGCTGTCAAGGGAAAGTATTTCTTAAAATTATTTTATCATTATTATTGGTTTTTAAGAAAAGAGAGACTTGAATGTGTTGAGAGCTGACGGGAAGGAGCCAGTAGGGAGGGAGATGCTGGCGATTCAGGGTATCCCTGGGGGGTGGGGGGCAGTGGAGCGGAATCCAGGACTGGGGTGGTGGGTTGGGATTCGTCTAGAAGGTCAGCCATAGGTGGGCTGCTGGGGCAGGGTCAGCCATGAGGAAGCCATGGAGAGGGAGTTGGGGAATGACAGACAAGTAGCTGAGGCTCGAGGGTCCCAGATCGAAAACATGGTGGGGTGGGGGTGCGGGTATAAGACCCAGGAAAAGGGAGAGGTTAGGAGTAAAGGTATGAGTTGGAAAAAGAGGCAGAGCAGGGGGAGACACGGAGAGAGAGATAATCAGAGACATAAAGACACAGAAGGATACGAAAAGAGACAGAGAGGGGAGGACGAAAGGCAGGGCTGAGGCTCAGGAGGGGACCCCTCAGGAGAGACCCCTCCGTGCCGGCACAGGTGGGACTGCTGTGGAAAGAACGTGTGCTTTTCTCAGGGGACCCTGAGCCAGAGCTCAGATCCTCTCCCAAACCCCACTGGCGCCCAGCCCAGGAGTCCACCTGACTATAGCCATGCAGATGCCCGGGCCCCTTGCTCTCTGGGGTCCAGGGGTGGGGAGGGGCTCTGCCAAGCCCTTCCTCCATTACAGGAGCGCCGACCACGCCCCTCAATGCCTCCAGTCCTGGGCAGAGGGCAGCCTGGTCTTCACTGGGGCAGTCCAGGCCTCTGGGCACCCCACAGGCATTGGGCCCCAAGTATAGACAGGCCCTGAGGGAGACGAAGGTGGCAGCCAGCCCCCTGCCCCCCACCTCTCATGGCCCCAGCCCCAGGCCCTGGTCGCCCCGTGGGGCCTAGGCCACCCTGACATTCACCTAATTGTCTTCCCGCTTTGATGAGTGGCTCCGCAGAGGCGCCGCCACGGATCAAATTAAATGTGAGCTGAGCAGGCAGCCCTGCTGATGAGACGGGAAATACCACATTTACATAGCCCAGACCCAGGCCCAGGAGACAAAGGTCCAGGGGACCAGGGAAAGACGGAGTCAGAGAGACGGAGACAAGAGATATGGGGGTGGGGAGAAGGAAAGAGATGGCATAGAAGGTGGGCAGGGCACCATCCAGAGGGTCCCAGTCACTGCTGCTGAGTGACAGGCGGTGGGGGAGGAGGGAGAGCAATACAGGTGGAGGTTCTTGCCACCCCCAGCAGGTGACCTCCACCACGCCATGCCCAGCCAGCTGGCCCTGGAGGTAGGAAGGTGGCCTGGAGCCCAAGGTGCAGCTGAGTACCCCTCCTGCCCCACTCCCAGCTGGGTCTCGGAGCAGCTCCCCTCATCCCACCCCAGAGCCCACAGCTGGGCCGCAGCTGCTTCCCTCAGCACAGCCCTGGTGGGTGCAGCCACGAGCTTCCCCTCAGTTCACGTGGGGACATTCTGGCTGCCCCAGAAAGGGTGTGTGTGGTGCGTGTACAAATGTGACAGCGAGAGTGCGATCACGCGTAGCACCAGCATGGGGTCTTCTGGGTGCGGGTGCAACGGCTGTCACTAGCCCTGGGCACTTGGAGGACATTAGTGAGCCAGGTCTTCCCTCCGCTCAGTTTGGCCCAGATGTTCCCACTCAGGGACTCCGAGTCTGGGTGCAGGATGTGGGGCGCTGTTGTTCAAGTCACGGTGACTGTGCCAGCAGCCCCTCCTGCTCCTGAAAGCACGTTCCAGGAGCAAAGCACTGTCACAGCCTCAAAACAACTCTGTGACGAAGCCACTCATATTCTCCCCACTTTACAGAGAAGAAAACTGAGGTTCCAAGAGGGGAAGTGGCCGTGGCTTGACTACCTAGAAAGGGCACTGCCCAGAAGTGAACCCAGGACCATCCTACTCAGTCCAGTCGGTCCTTCTCTGCTCCATCTTCTGTCTGTCTCTCTGAGCATCTGAGGCCCCTGAAGGCTGGGTCTGGTGGTCCCACAACACTCAGCACTGAGCCCTTGTGCTTAGTAGGAGTTGAGAAGGACTTATTCATCCCTTCCTTCAGCTTGCTATCCAGGTTCCCTCCAGAAACACCCCCTACCCTCCCTCTTCAGCCTCACACCTGGGCTGGACGCCTGGGATAGTACTTTCACCAGTAACAGGGTTTACTGAGCACATGCCATGTGCCAGGCCTGAGGCACGCCCTTTACGTGTGTGTCACTGACCCCTCACTTCAACCCGAGGCAGGCTGCACCATCGTTAGCCTCATTTGCGAGATGTGGAAACTGAGGCTCACACAGATCAGGGAGAGGCATTCTGTTACGAGTTAGGCTCTATTTGGGTACCGTCTCCTTTTCCCTGAGAGTCCCCTCCCTCTGTCACCGACACAGACCTAGCCGTCCAGGGAGACAGAAGGGTGTGGAAGGACAGGCTTCCCGTACTCGAGGGCGTGTGAGCTCGGGGCCAGGGCCCCCAGGACGCTCTACCCTGTGCCAATGTCTGTCAGGTGGTGTCTCCACCTCACCTCCTCGACTCCTCACAAGAGCTCTACGACCTGGGAATGAATATCCTCCCATTTTAGAATGAGCAAACCAAGGCTCAAAAAGGGGAAGTGACAGCAAGTCAGCATCAAGGCTAGTTGTGAGGCCCAAGCGTCCAAATTCCCAGCTCTTTCCAGCACCCAAGACTAAGCAAAGTTTGCCCCTTGCTTTCCCCATGGGAACTCCCACTTGGGGCTCCCCCCCTGCCCAGGGGAGCTAGACCCACGAAAGCGCCAGTTGGCTCCACTGAAAAGCCCTTCCCCCTCACCCACAGGGTCCAGGGCGGCTTTTACTGGGAAAATAATTAGAAATCTAATTCTTATTTCTCCCACTCCGCTAATTGTCTGTGGACAATTTGATTGTAACAGTCGTCACTGAAGCAGAAAAACCACCTTATTTCTGCCAGACATCCTCCCTGCAATTAACACTAGCAACTGCCTGGCTCTCCTCTCACCTGCAGAGACCCAGGGCTGCCCTCACCTCTCTGCCTCCCCAGCTTTGGCGAGAGCACATCTGGGGGCCAGGCCTGGCCACAGGGGGATGGGGCAGGGACTGCGCAGGGGCCGGTGCCTATAGGGCAAGGGAGAGAGAGAGGAGATTGGGGGGTGGGATATGAATATTTGAGCATTTGGGGAAGAGGAAGGAGAAATGCAGACCCAGGCCCAAGGAGAGACAGGGGCCAGCGGGCCAGACCCAGGGCAGAAAGAGACGGGGGAGAAGGGAAGGCAAAGGAGGGAAGAAAATGCCCAACAGGAGTCAGGCTGAGGAGGCAGGAGCCAGGACCCCCAGCCCAGACCCTCTCTCTGCCAAGGCAGGGGACGCAGCTCTGAGACAAAACCAGACAGTGTTTTTAGGAGCCGGCTGCTGAGGGTCCCCAGAGGGCCCAGCCTCCTGTGGGATGTGGCTGCTTAAGAAGGGAAGGAGCGGAGGAGGGGCTGAGACAGGAGGGGTGTGCAGAGATGGGAAGGGTGAAGGATCCAGGGACCAAAACAAGAATGCAGTTGGAGGACAGCCATACAACTGACCTGTTGATCGAAGCAGTGAGGGCTCTGCTCTCCTACCTACCACCCACCACCTGCCCTTTGCTCACTGAGAGCACAGCCCTCTGGGGGCAGGCATCCTCTATTTCTAGCCCAGTCTCCCCACACATCTTGTCTCCAGAGTCCCCATCCCTGTCCCTGTCCCCCACCCTGACCCACTCTCTCCTTTCCTGTGCAGAAGCCCTAACCTCACATGGGTTGGGGTTGAGCCCTCTGTCTTGGGGGTGCAGGCTGAAGAGCTCACAGTGGTTCTCTTTGCCAGAGGGGGCAGGAGGGAGGGCCTGCTGGCTGTGTTGGCACCAACCTGCTCTCAGAGGCCCATTCCAGGGCATCTGCCCCAGGGTGGATGCTCCATTTAGGGGCAGGGGGTGGGCAGCCCAGCCACACCTCACGGGGAACCCTGAGCAGCCTCCTCTGCCCCAGCCCCCTCTCTCTTAGTCAGGCCAGGAGGGAGAGTGCAGGGGGACTGAGGGGCAGGCGGCCATGTGGTTGGGGCCTGGGGCCTGCACAGGGGTGGGAGAGCAAGAGAAAGAGAGAGAAAGGGGAGCTTCAGCCCAGAGCCTCCTCTGCCTCTTCTTCCCTCTGTCGGTTCCCAGCCATCCCCACTCCCCCCTCCCAGGCTTGTCAGGGGAGGATATGGGGGGGCGCCGGGGGGCTCCTGTCAGTCTCAAGCTGGAGAGCTCCCCGAGCTTCATTAAGATGCAAATTAGCAAGTTCTGACTGGCTGTGGCAGCGATGGGCAGCCACCCCTCCTAGCCCCACAAGTGTGTGTGTGTGTGTGTGTGTGTGTGTGTGTGTTGCTGGCAGGCAGCAGGGTTTGAAGAGGGGAGACTGGCTCTCATTGCCCTGGACTCCGCAGACAGCAATATACGTGTCTCTAGCACACATACACACACATACCTACACAAAGACACTCGCCCACACACATAGTACATATATACACAGACACACACATGCACATATATGTATATACATACGCACACCAGACATACAAACACTCCTGGTCACAACCAGCCAGCCACATATCTATTGCTTAGGGACATCCATGGACACACAATCACACACACAACTTCACCCACAGTGGTCACACCCTAAACTGTCTCAAACAGGCAAGCTCCCTCCCTTTTCAAACCCACACTATTTCACATTCTCACACACACAGCCCCACCCAGAAACACACTCACAAACACACCGTCCCCCACACAGCCACACACATACACACAGAGTCTAGTCAATCACACAAAGTCACACCCAGGCACACAGTCCAGTGAGAGGCAGGCACCGAGGCTCCACAGTCTGCCCCAGAGTGCAGCCACCCCCTGGATCCCTCCAGCCCATCCTGTCACATGTTCCCTCCACCGGAACTGACCAAGAGCAGCAGGCCTCCTGGCCCACCCTCACAGCTGAGTTTCTTGCACCCTTAGCCCCTCTGCTTGGACCCCGACTCTGAACCTCCTTCACCAGCCCGCTTGCACTGACTTCTCGTCATCACCTGCCCCGCAGCCTGCCCCGGTCTCCCTCTGTGGGGTTGGGCCCCTCCTGTGGCCACACGGTCCCCAGGCTTCCCCAGAGAGGGGCCCTGGTCACGCTGCACTGAAATTGCTTGTTGATGTGTCTGCCTCCACCAGGCGGGAGCTCGAGGAGGACAGGGGCGGCGTCAGCCAGTCTGGTGCATTGCTCGGTCCCCAGTGCTCGGTTCACTCTTACCCTCTGGGCTGTTTCCACAGCAGGGTGCAGCAGGAGCCAGCAGCGATAATAACATGAACAGCTAATACTTACGTGGCTGGGCCACATACACAATGACCCCACAAGGGAGTGCCTATTCTTATATCCCATTGTTACAGATGAGGGAGCTGAGGCACAGAGGGGTTCAGGAGCCTGACCCAGATCACCCAGCCTCTGAGCGACAGACATGACTGGGATCTGAATGCGGATGGCCCAGCTCAGCACAGCTTTGCATGTGCTCTTCCCCAGGACACCAGGCAAAGACTCAGAGTGTTAGGGGGCAGTCACAGGGGTGGGGAGACGGAGTGGGGGAGGGAAAGAGCAGCAGGAGGATTTTCCCAGTCCTGAGGAATAGAAGGAGGCCCTTGACCTCTGAGGGGAGGGTCTCTGCTCACTCACACTTGTCATGGAGGCTCTGGGCCCTGGGATCCTGGGGCATCAGGGCTGGGGAGATCAACGAGACACCCCCCATTTTAGAAAGGGAGTGACTGAGGCCAGAGAGGTCCCAAACTTGATGCCCATTTCTTCAGTACCTGCCGAATGCTCTCCTTTGATCCTCAAGACAGCCCAGTGAGGTTGGCATTCTCATTGGCTCCATTTTACAGGGCAGAAAAGTGAGGCTCCGTGTATCTCCACATGCCCAAGATCAGTGTGGTGGCCATCTGTGGTTTTGTATTCAGGGAACCAGTTTCCCCACTAAAGGGCCCACCTTCCTGGGCAGTGTTGATTGGCTAAGGGATGGACACATGATTCAAACTGGGCCGATCAGAGCCCTGACTTGAGAGTTTTGAACTTGGGGCCAAGATGAGGCTGTGGAGGTTTCAGCAGCCCAGATCCCGTTCTGCAGTGGGAGAGGGAGCGAGTCTATCACCTGCCTGTTACGGGGCAGCCCAGGGGCTTCAGCATGCCCTCGGCTTACTAGGCAGTCTCCAGCTGGTTCCACTAGCTCCACCTTGCCCAAGCCTCTCCCGCATCCCCCCATCACCCCTCTGCTTGTCCAGGGCCAACTGTCACCCAGGGGCTCACGAGTGTCCAGGGGGATGGAAGCCAGGCAGGAAGGGGCTGTGCCCATTGGACGCCCCAGGGGCTGCTGAGGCACAGCTCAGGGCACGGACAGCCTCACTCCTGCTGGACAGTCATGGGTGAAAGGCTGAGTGTTGTCACTGAGGGGTCCTCACCCTCACACTGCCTGAGGCCAGGGCCCTCGTTTCTCGTTCACTGTGCCCAGAACAGGGCCTGGCACACAGCAGGCACTCACTGTCCCTTTGTGAAATGAATGAACGGACGGATGAATATGTCTCAGGCCCTGGCTGGGCACAGAGCTCACTCACCAGTGTGGGGCTCAGCAGGTGCTCCTCCCCACTCACCTGTCCTCTCTGGTCCCTCTCACCACCCCCTCGCCAGCCTTTGGGGTCTTTTATCCCGTCCAGGGGTGGGGGTGGGTGGCTCTCTCCTTGCAAGGTGCGTGCAGTTGTGGGGGCTTAACTTAGAAGAGGATCTTTTGAATGTAAAAGGCCAAGAGTACACGGCTTTTTTTCTCTTGTCCAGTGCAGGGGTGACCTAGTGTCACCTCATATGGTGGATCAGGCTACGGGTGGCACCCCCAAGCTGTGTAATGCAGCAGCTCAAGACTGAAGCCCAACTGCCGAGGCTGCGAGAGACCCTTGGAGAACAAGTCAAGACACGGTGAGAGTGGGTGGGAGAAAGAGTGGCCTGTTGCTTAATTATCCAAAATGTCATCAGGCCCCATGTCAGCTGTTGAGCTCTGACTTGAACCCAGGACTCTTAACAACCTCGGACTTCCAGGCCCCCATGCTCGCCTTTCTGAATTCCTCAGAGAGAATTCTTAGCGCTCGCCATTTGCATCTGATGTTAGAGTTGTCAGGGCTTCCTGAATGTGGCCTGATACATCCTGCCCTGTCCGCTGGGCCTCTTCCTTTCCCAGACCCAGTGTGGGCCCCAGGTGGGGCTTGTCAGTGACCCTCCCTCCGGTCTGAAGGCTGCTGTTAGGCCTCTCCCTTCTGTTCAGGGATTTTTGATCCAGGAGAGGGCCCCAGGTCCCTGGAGAGAGAAGAAAAGGCCAGGCCTGCCCCCTGGGCCAGCGCCCCTGAGTATCTTTGAGAAATTCCCTGAGGTTGAACGGAGGTGTCTGTGTTCCTGGCTCTGGTTCCTCAGCTTGGCAGCTGCCCCCGGCATTTGGCACAGACAAGGCAGGAGCACAGCATCCAGCTGGGGGCTCCAGGGGCGAGCGTGGTCGGCAAGCCAGGGCAGCCCTTCCCAGCCCTGGAAGCAAAGAGTTAACCGGCTGGGGAAGGAGGGAGCAGCAGTCATTTGGCTAAGGAGCCTTGTTAATTGATTCCCTCATTCCCATTTGTTCCTGCTAAAGAGAGACAGATGAGAGGGAGCCCGCCAGGCCCGTCTTGGCACCCGGCAGCTTGGCTGGGCACAGCTGTGCTCCTGGCTCTGGTATCTCTGTGGGGGGAGGAGCCCGTCACAGTGGAGGTGAGGAGGTGGGGCAGGCCCAGTGTGCCTCTGCTCACCCTCCATATGGGCAGACCTCAGAGTGCTTTTGGGAGGACAGATCTTTTCTTTCACCTTGCGACACCTCTTTGATCTTTTGGCCGGCACTGTGGCCACCCATGGTCTGGGAGCTCAGTAACAGACACCAGAGGCCGCTCCCTCACTGCAGGCTCACCATGGGCCCCTGTCAGCATGAGGCCCAGGCAAGGTTTCTGTCTGGGAGAGGTCAGCCCTGGCCTGTCGACTTCTCTGGCTTTGTGAGGCACAGTGAAGTCCATGTCACAAAACTGGCATCCTTGTCATGGCCACGGGCTCCATCTGAATCCCCTGGTCCTGCCGCCTCAGAATCACCTTTTTATCTGTTCCTACCTCGCCTTATCTCAGCCAAGCTCTCCGGTGCCTGTTAGGTTGGGCTGTTTTGGATGGTGCCCGACAAGGGCCTTGCCAGTGTCCCCCAAGGGGATGGAGTTTGAATGTCACAATGCAATCGCCTACGGAGACCCCTGAGGTCAAATCCTGGCTCTTCCACTCACTAGCCGCATAATTTAGGCAAGACATTGTTTCTCTTTGAGTCTCAATTTTCTCATCTGTAAAATGGCAGTAATACTAGTGCCTGTGTGTGGCAGATTGCAAAAGTGGCCACAATTTTCCACTCCTCCCTGGGCATGCCCCATGGCGATGTAACTTTGCAGCTTCTCCCATACCCGTGAATCTGGGTTGGCCTTGCGCCTTACTTTGGCCACCAGAATGTGACAGAAGTGCCAGAGCCAGTTCTGAGCCTGAGCCTCAAGAGGTCTTGCACGCTTTCATTGGCTCTGTTGGAGCCCCGCCCAGCTGCTGCATGGAAAAGCTTGGGCTATCCTGCTGGATGAAGAGGGACATGGCTCAGTCATCCCCATCACCCAGATGACAGCCAGGCAACTCCCAGAAGTGGAGCCACTTAACTGACGAGCAGCTGACTACACACGCATGGGTGAACCCGGCCAAGATCAGAACAGCCCAGCTGAATTTCCAAACCATAGAATCATGAGCTTAATAAGTGATAGTTGTTTTAAGCCATGAATGTTGGGGTGATTTATTACACAGCAAAAGCTAACTAATACACTCTCTCAAATCATTGCTGTATGGACAAAGATGAGACGATGTAAGTAAAGTACCCAACAGAATGCCTGGCACATAGCAGGTGATCAGAAAGTACAGCTTCTATTACTGTTGCCCAGGGTGGAGTCATTGACCATAAATTAAAGCCTCTTGTATTTGAGAATGTTCTCTCATAGGCACTCAAAAGTTACAGGGAACTCTCTCTGACCTACCTCCTCCACACACCTCCTCTGGGGTAATAATGGAAACAATAGATGACATAATTGAGCACCTACTCTGTGCCAGGCTCTGTAGCAGGTAATTTACATGCATTATCTCATTTCATCTTCTCTCCACTTTATGAGAGAGGCACTCTCATTTATCCATTATTGCATTTAACACATGCGCCATTTTAAATCCCAGCAAACTGAGGCTCAGAGATGTGAAATCTAATTTACACACAGGCTGCACAGCTAGTGAGTGGCTCCAGAGACTTGTTAGAAAGCAATTGACTACCTTCTGCTTTTGTCTGCTCTGCCAGTTCAGCTTCCATCTGCAGGCCCTTTCCCAGCAACCCCAGTCTCTGGGGATATGAGGGTCTTCCTCACACTTTTACCAGATATTACAGTTAGGCCCAGTTACATCCCCACCCAACCACTCCAGGAGCCCAGACACTGCTCCTCTAGCCTCTCACACACACAGACAAACTCTGTTGGGAGCCTTCTCCTTTTCTCTGTCAGGACGATGTTTTTTATCCTCTGCTCTCAGTCAATGCCTTCTGGGGCCATGGGCTTTTCTCAGGCTGCCCCTCCTGGGCCTCTGAGTGACAACTACTCCATTTTCCAAACTTTTGCAAATTTTCCCTTGTTCTCATGGTTCCCTTCCATCTCTCTGGTTAGGAATTTAGCTGACACTCATACTGTGCAAGGGACATTGGGCGTATTATCTGCCCAGCACCCTTCCCTTCTCCTGGGAGCCTCAGGCCTTCCCAGCCCCTGCCGCCCTGTGGCTACAGTGTGAGCTGCCGTGTTCTTGTGGGAGCTCCGCCCCTAGCTGTAGTTGATTGGCCTAACGGTGGTATATAATTCAAGCTTAGCCAATTAAAGGTCTTCTCCAAGTTTTTCACCTGGAAATGAAAGAGAATCAGACTTTCTTGGAAGTTATAGGATATCAAAATTGTGAGGATGCTATTATGAAATTTTTCATATTTTATTTTTCCTGTTTTTGACTAATTTCATTGCTTTTGTGTCTGAATACTTACTAGAATAGTAAATCTTTTTTTTTTTTTTAATATATGTGCCTTTGGAATGGTCTTTTCTCTCTTCACAAACTCCGTTATCATATTTCTTCATATTTTTAAACCAAAGATGGCCTATTTAAGAGAAAAAAATTAAAGATAAAAGTTGGTTCCTCTTGGGGCCGGCCCGGTGGCACAAGTGGTTAAGTGCCCGTGCTCCGCTGAGGTGGCCTGGGGTTCACTGGTTCGGATCCTGGGTGCGCACAGACACACTGCTTGTTAAGCCATGCTGTGGCGGCATCCCATGTAAAGTAGAGGAAGATGGGCACGGGTGTTAGCCCAGGGCCAGTCTTCTTCAGCAAAAAAGAGGAGGCTTGGCATTGGATGTTAGCTCAGTGCTGGTCCTCCTCACAAAAAAACAAAAAAAAAAAAAGTAGATTCCTCTTTTTAAAAATCTGGAGGATTCAGTGTTTCCTGCCTCGAGGAAGAAGCAGGTCTGCAGTTGGAATGGAGGAGCTGACATGCTGAGAGAAGCAGACAGCAGAGCAGACCCAGCGGCTCCTCAGGCCCAGCTGCTCTCTGGGCCGTTCCCATGGGTTAATTCCTTGGATTCTGCGTGTCACTAAATCCGTCTTTGTGCCTATGGGAGTCAGAGTCGCGTTTCTGTCACTTATAAAACAGAGTTCTGACCAAGGCCCCTTGCCTTGTGGCCTCTCCAAACACTTCTTCCAGAGAGGCCAGGGCAGGCCCTGGGGACAGCGGGAGGGGAGCTGCTCCCTTACAAGTGTGGTTTCTCCCCTGGAGAGAGAACTTCAGTCCCATGGACTTAAGTCCCATCTTTACAGATGATTCACAAAGTAAAGGTTATCCTGATCTTAGAAATTGGCAACACCAATCACCTACATATTCAGACTAGAGACCTGGATGAGACCCTCTTTCTCCCTTGTCCATCACCCCTCTTATCTAGACCATGAAGAAGTCCTGGTAATTCTATCCCCCCAAATTATCTCAAATCTGAGCACTTCTCTCCATCTCTATTGCTACCCTCTGGGTTCCTACCATCCTCCTCTCTGCTCTGGACTCTGCAACTGTCTCCTACCTGGGCTGGCCCCAGAAGGCCCATTCTCCCCACGGCAGCAAAAGCGTCCTTAGCATGTACATGCAACTCAAATCACATCACTTCTTTACTTAAAGCTCTGTGACTTTCCACTGCCCATTGCATTTGGAATAAAATCACCTGCTCACACGCATCTGTTTGCCCTGCCATAGCCACAGTGGGCTCCCTCCTGTACTGCAGACACATCCCAGGACGCTTGCCCCTGCTCTTCCCTGAGTTCTCTCACTATCACTTGAGAGCCCAGCTCTTTCTCATCACTTAGGTCTCAGTTGAGATGGCACCTTCTCGGAAAGTCCATCCTGATCATCCTTCCTAAAATAAGCCCTGGGCCCAGTTACTCTGCACCCCAGTCCCTCATTTGTATTCTTTAAAGTATCATCACAACCTGGGGTGTTTTGTTTGTGTATTCATTTTGGGTCTACCCCTCCCACTAGAATGTAACTCAGTGAGGGCAGGAAATGGGTCTGCCTCGTTCACTCTTGTGTCCCTAGGACCTCACACGGTGCTTGGTACGTAGATGAGTTTGATAAATATTTATTAAATGATTAAGTACAAAGTTGAATCCAGTGAAGGAGGCAGTATTATCCCCATTCTCAGAACAGAAAGTTGGGGCTGGCACGGAGCCAGCAAGTGGCAGAATGGGGTCTGAAGCCTAAGTCTGTGTGGGGACAGAGCCTTTGAGCTTTCCCAAACAGCCAACATTTGTGTCATGTGTGAATTTACAAAGCAAGGCCATGCTCATTATTTTATTTGAGCTTTGCCACGTAGTCCATTCTCCCAATTTTATAAATGAGGAAATGGGGGCACAGAGGGGACTCATGGCTGGTTCAAGGAGCCCTGTCTTCAATAGGGACCTCTAAGGTCTCACGGGCTTCTGGGGCCCCTAAACCTGTCAGGGCCAGAGGGATTCAGTCTGAGCTCCCCCTGCCCGTTGGGGTACCACCTCCCTCTGCCCCCATGCAGGCCACCCGCCTGTGTCTGTCACATCAAGTTCAAGTGATTCATGTGGCAGCGGCTCCTGGTCTGCCTGTCGGCACGTCAGCTAGTCCTGGTTACCATGACAACGGGATGCAAGGCACCAGGGCATCAGTGGGCTGTGGCTCTCGGAGGGCAGTGCCATGGCGGGGGAGGGGGCTTGTTTCCTCCTCCTGTGGGAAGCTTGGCAAGGGCTAGAGCCTCCGGGGGCTGGCTGGCCCCTCCCTGCCTCCGTGCCTTGGCATTTCCTTCCTGCCATCTGTGCTGGGAGCTGGGGGAGGGGCTAGAGTGCCATCCCTGGTGGGAGGGGCTCAGGAGCAGATGGGTGGGAGGACCAGCCCTTCCCCAAGTTCTAAAGCCTCTCTTCCAGGGTCCCCGTCTTAGCCCCTCCGGCCACCACTGTCTGCCTCACCACACCACAGTCTTTTTCTCCTTGACACAAATGGGAGGTTCAAGACCCAATTCAGCCAGAAAATTGGTCTCTGGGCTTGGAGTAGAACCCTGGGATCCTGATTTCAAGGGAGGGAACCTGCTTTGGGCCAGCACCTGGCTAGGATTGTATCTCAGTCACTCCTCCCAGCAACCCTATGGGTTCAATAGTATCCGACCCATTTTACAGAGGTGGAAACTGAGGCTCAGTAATGTGAGGCGACTTGCCTCAAATCAGCCAGCTGGAAAGTGGGAGCACCATGATTCAAACCCAGGTTCAGCTGCCTCCTGATCTTGCTCTCGCAGGAACCCTTGCTGCCGCCTCTGAGGAGAGAGGATTCCTCCCTGCCCCAGCCCCTCCATCAATCAGCTCACCCCTACCAGAGGGATGGCGGCTGGAGCTGAGCTCGTGCAAGGAGCACTGGCCTACAAGTTGGCTCCTGGCTTTGTGGCCTGGCTTTGCAGCCGACTGGCTCGGGACCACAGTCCCTTTGTCCAGGCACTGCAGGATGGCTGGAGTGAAGGTGCTGCTCGACGGCGGACATGAGGCTATTGTGTCCTGCCCCAGGGAGAGGTTTGGGGCTGGGCCTGGGACAGGTGACAGGGATGGGGATGTGGCCAAAGGAGTCAGAGCTAGCTAGAGGAGCAGGGCCCTGCTTTCATAATGGGATATCCAAATGGGTCATTGCTCACTTGGAATTGCTTCTGAGGGCAATGGGTGCCGAGCATCCCCACATTTTAAATTGAGATGTAGATCTCTTCAGGCCTTGCAAGGTTGGTGACCCCAAGCTGGTTCTGTGACCCTTAGTACCCACTTCCATGGTCCATAAAGGGAGGTGAGAGTGTTGAGGCTAGGGCAGGGGGAGATAGGCAATGAGGATTCCTTTGGAGGGGCAGGTGGGGTGTGCCCCCTGCTCCCACCTTAATTGGCTGAGGGAGTGGTGCTTCAAGAGAAGCATTTGGAGAAGCTGACGTGTGTCCCCTAGAATTTGGGTAGGCACAGCGGCTGAGGCCTGACCCTGGCTTGACAAGACTCTAGAAGGAGGTGGTGACTTGGAACTGTCTGTGGCGGGGGAGAGTCTGGCAAGCTCAGGTTCTCCTGTGGGTCGAAGGAGCCCTAGCAAAGCATGCTGCACAAGGGGTCTGCCCGCCAAGGCCAGGTGACCTCTTGGAGTCTGAGTGGGGGAACCCCCAGAAACAGGAGCTGGGGACAGTCGTGAGCTATCAGCTGCAGACATCATTGTCCATGTCAGAGAAATACTGGCTGAAGGAACCTGGTAAGGGGGCCTCCAAAGACCCGCAAGAGATGCTCCACAGAGAGGACTTGTTAGCCCAAATCATCCTGGGGGACCAGGCCTCCCATCCCCATCGCAGCTTCCTTAGCCTGGGTCAGGCCTGAGCTAAAGAGGGAAAGGAGGAATCTTTAGATTGAAAGACAAATTGAAGCTTTTATGATAGATTAGATTGGAAATTTTACCTCACACAAAAAAAGAGATTGATAGTGGCTGAGAGTGTCCAGAAAAATTATGGACTATGCCCCAGATATGGTCCAGGAGCAGGGAAACACCGGAGCAAGCTCTGAAGAAGAATCTCAGCAGTGCTGAGAGTCAAGCGTCTTCTGCTCAGGCCCTACCAGGCCCGGCCATTGCAGTAAACTGGTCCCCTTGATCGGTGTCCTGAGGGGGGAAGTGGTCTGACTCCATTCCAGGCCCCTCTTCCTCCATCCTCCCACCCCACCCCCATTCTCTCCCTGGACTCAGGCTACACTGGGAGGGGTTTCCGGGTGGTTGTCTCTTCCCACCTGCTACCCCTGCAGGGCCCCTTCTCACTCCCTCCTTGTTCCTGTCAGCACAGCTCCCAAAGCAGGAGCCCACAGCCCCTCCTCTGCTGGCTCTAGGACCTCCCTCATCCCTCTTCTCCCCCTGCCCACCCTAGAGCTGATTTTGGCTTCTCGGGACTGAGTTCAGTACTGCAGCTGGGGCAGGGCTGGGTCAAGTATCCTCAAATGGGCCAATAATCGTCCCATATCCCCCATTACAGATAGGGAAACTGAGGCCCAAGAAAGCAAGGGAACTTGCCCAAGGCCATACAGCAACCCCTGGCAGAGCCAGGTTAGAATCTAGGCGGTTAGCTCCCTAGTCCTGGGCTCAGTGGAGCACCTGGGGTTCCAAGGGAGAGGTGGCTGGGCCAGGCCCATGGCAGTCCCACTTGCCACTCCTCCCTGGCCTGCAAAACTACATCTAGAGAGGATAGAGGGCTAGAAATTTCTCTTCCCAGAAGACCTCAGGCCCAATTTGGATTGGCAGAGATGTCAACACCTGGCAGCTACTCATTCCCCCACACCCAGCCCTGAGATTCAGTGGGCCACTGAGACCCTTGGAGAGCTGGTGGTCAGAGTGGCTTCTGCCAAGGGCATCAGCAGTACCTACTGTAGACTCCAGTGGGTGGGGTTGAAAAAGTACAGCTTCTGGAGTTAGACCTGAGTTCAGGTCCTGTCTCTATTATTTAGTAGTTGTGCATCCTTGGGCAAGTCATGTGGCCTCTCTAAGCCTCGTTCTGTCATATGTAAAAAGAGAATGAGGCCCAGGATTCAGTGTGAGGACAATGAGCTAATGCACCCACGGCACGTATCCCAGTGTCTGGCCGGCCAGGCTGCCTCCCATCCCCCACAGAGTTCTGTTACCTTACAGTTTCCTTTTGAACAACAGGGTCAAGGCCAGGGTGGTGGCCCCGTCCATCTCCCCCTGCTCACTCTGCATGGAGCCCCAGGGTCACCCCATCTATTTTTACACTTCTTTTCCTCCCTCCGTCCCACCACTTTCTTCCTTTTTATCCCCCTCCTCCTTTTTCAGAAATGACATAATTAGAGGGATTTAATGTTCTGCTGCTGAAATCTTCATTTTCTTGGGTAATTTCCACTATTTCATCAAGGAATAATTAATTGCATTGTCTTTAATCAATTGTTTTACAAATCCAGCAGCGGGAGGAATTCTCCCACCATCTCCACAGCTGCTCTCCCCCTCCTGGGTGAGGTGCCAGCTCATGTCGGGGAGAGAGCTTGGCTGCCAGAGCTGGGGTGGGGGGCGACTGTGAGGGAGAGACCACAGTCTCCCCAGGCCCCGGGGAGGGGAAGGAGAGTGTAGGCGGCTGGGAATCCATCGGGCGGCCATGCAGGGAGCGCCCACCAGCTGCGGGGCAGCCGCGGGAGAGGCTGGGCTCACCTGTGAGCCTAGACAGGTGGGGAGGATTGGTCCCATTTAGCCGATGTGGACGCTGAGACTGGGAGAGGATCGCCAAGTCCGAGAGGTGGAGAGGGACTCAGGTGTCTGAGGCTCTGGGACTCAAGATAGGGAAGATAAGATCTAGAACTGCCATCTCAGAGATGGGTGCTGGTGGTGACCAGGAGAGGGGGAAGAACAGAAAGGAGGGACTTTCCCAGGCAGAGGAGGAAAGCGATTGCAATAGTAGCCAACGCTTCTGTAGTGCTTGCAAATGCTGAGCCTGTTCTAGGCACTTTATCATCACGATAACCCTGGGAAGTAGGACCTCTTATTACCCCCAATTTACAAAGAGGCTCAGAGAGGTCAAGGGACTTGTCCAAGGTCATACGGCTAGCAGGCGGTGGAGCTGGGTCTTGGCCTCAGACCTGAGTTTAAGTCCTAGCTCTAGGGACTGTGCGTTAATCCCCTAAGTGTACTGCTTGCCCACAGCCACCCAGTGACAACATCCTGTCTCACTCAAGAAAGGCCACACCCTGCGTGGCAGGCAAAGCACCCGTGTGATCTGCTTCTTCTCTCCTACCCTGCCCCTGGCTCACGGCTCCAGCCCGCTGGTCTCCTCCTCTCCACCTGCCCCGGGCATTTGCTCCCCGTCCTGTGCTCTGAGCTGTTCCTGCAGGATCGCTCCCTGATTTCATTTACATCTCTGCTCCAATGTCACCTCCTCAGGGAGCCTTCCAGGACTCTCATACCCACCCACCCCACCTCCTTACACCACTTTATTTTTCTTCCACTTCTTTATTTTCTTTTTCTTTTTTCTCCATGAATCTATCCATAGTGGGCATTAGTGCTTTCCACCAAATACTCGCTTCCATCTTCTGGGTACCAGGTAGGACTGCACTTCCCCACCCCTCAGAAGAGATGAATGTGGCCCTGTGACTTGCTGGTGGGAAATGAAACAGGAGAGAAGCGTCGTGTCTCACTCCTGGGACTGGGGCAGGGGCCTTGGGAGCTGTTGTGCAATTTGCCACGTTCCCTTCTGTGGAAGTTGCAGAGGAGCCTCCTTCAGCCTGGATCCCCCAAATGAGGACGACAAAGAGCAGAGCCCCTGCAGGAATCTCCTCCAAGAACATGCAGTGTGAGCGAGAAATAATTCCTAGCGGCTTTAAGCCACTGATGACAGCATAACTTTGCCCATTCTGACTAAGATATCACGTGATACATTGTTACTCATTTATGCTTCTCTCTCCCTAGAATGTCAGCTCCATGGGAACAGGGGCTTCATCATGTTTGCTGCCCCTATCCCAGTTTCTAGAACATTGCCTGGCACATAGGAGGTTATCAGTAGTGTTTGTTGAATGAATGAATGAATGAAGGTCATGTTCCCTTGTGCAGCACTTTAGAATTTACTAAGTTCTTATATATACATATTCTTACTGTAGCTCCATGAAATGTAGATCCTTGTTTCACAGATGATTCTGGAACTGACACCCAGAGGGGTTAGTTGCGTTGCCCCTTGACATGCAGCCAGTTAATGGTGGAGCTGGGACTAGATTTCACGTCTCTCAGTTCACTACTCTTCATCTTGGCCCCGTGCATTTGCTCTTAGGATATAGCAGATGGAGCTACTCCCTTCCCCCACCCCACCCCGCGCCCCGTGGTTCTCTTCCCATTTACCCCTCACACCAGGCACTTTGCCTCTGATAGAGGGTGCGGGAAGGGGAGTTTCCTTTAGGTGGAGCCGTGGTTCCCGGGGCCGCCCCTTTCTCCTCCCCTGTGGAGGGGTCACCGGCCCATGGACAGGGTCGCCTGCAGGATCTCTCGGTTACACTGCATTTCATCCAGCTAGAACCACACCAACCCCTTCAGTCTCTCAGCTCGACAGGCGCCATATCTGGAGCCCAGCAGACACAGGCGGGCATCACAAAGCCCCTGCACTGAAGCCCATGTCCTGCTCCCCAGGGCCCAGGCACTCCTGGGCCTCAGTCCAGGGTCGTAACTCTTTCTTTTCACGGGGCTCCATCAAGCTTGGTGATCTGCTTTTCCTGCCTCCAGTGGATCGGAAGTAACAGACTAGAAGGGTAAGGTGGGGAACAGGCACCCTGGTACAGTAACATGCTGAAGTGGGAAGATTATGGAAACATGGAAAACTCAAAGGACACAGACTTTGGGGCCATTTAGCGCAGGGGCAAGGCAAGGGCTGAAAATCCGTCAGTAAAGCAGGAGGTCACTGTCCTGCGGCCCAGATGTTAATTAACATTCATCACACAAGCTGCTTGATGTAGGCAAGTTACTTGATCTCTCCAGACCTGAGGTCCCTTCTCTACTGGATGAGCTCCAAGGCTCCTTCTGAAAACCTCTGTGTCTGTGTTGACACAAGTCATACATTCAAGCCGGGTTCAATCATGTCCCGTATACCACTTTAAAAAGACGGGGGGGTCTGTAATACCTTTTAGAGATATTTCCATCCAAAGTAGGTTTTCAATGCATTGACCATAAAGATCAACCTAAAGATCTTCCATTTTAAGAACTTTTATGGACTCTGTATGCTGGGCACTGAGCAAGATGCTGGGAATGTAGAACTGAAAAAGACACATTCTGCTTTTGAAGTCATCATCTAGTGGAGAACAAGACATATAAATTGATCACTGCAATCAACAAGATGCAATGGGGCCAAGAGAGAGACCAGCTCTTCATGGAGGATCAGAATGGCTGGGTCTTGACAGATTCGTAGGAGTTTTCCAGGCAAAGAAGGGGAGGGCAATTCAGGTAGAGAGAACAGTGTGAGCAAAGGCATGGAGGCATGAAACTCTTGTGTTCCAAGAATTGCAGGTGGTTCAGTATCAGTGGAGCATTAGATCTGAAACAAAAAAACACTAGAGATGAGGCTGGAGAAGAAACTTGGGGGCAGATGATAAAAGGTCTTAAATGCCAGCCTAAGGAGTTTGGACCTTATCCTACAGGCAGCAGGGAGCCATAGAAGGTTACAGAGCAAGTAAGCAACACGACCAGATCTATATTTTAGAAAGCCCCTCCTTCCAGCGCCCAGGGTGGAGGATAGATGGGAGGTACGAGTGACAAGGATGGAGGCAGAGGAACCAGGGAGGGGCTGCTGCAAAAGATGAGAGGGAGTGTGGCCCGAGCTGGGGCAGGGCACATGGGCGTGGCCAAGCAAGGAGGATTCCAGAGACACACAGGAGATAAAATGGACCAGGTTCTGGCGGTGACTGGATGTCGAGGATAAGGAAGGAGCTAAGGGACACACCCGTGTCTGTCTTTGATTCCTGGGGAGGCAGGGTGGCAGTGGCTAAGTGTGGAAATGGAGACACGGGGGATATGAGGAGCTCCCCACTGAACTTAGGTGAGTTTGATGTTGGGGACATCAACCTGGGGCTCTTCTGAAAGGCCAGAGGGCCAGACCACCGGGTAGACAGCAGGGGGTGGGAGATGAGAGGTGTATTCATTACTTATTTCTGTGTGACAAGTTGCCCTGAAGCTTTGTGGCTTCAAACAATAAACGTGTATTATATCACAGACCTTCTGGGGATCAGGAATCTGAGACCGGCTTAGCTGGGGGGTTCTGGCTCAGGGTCTCTCCTGCAGCCAAGATGTCTGCCAGGGGCTGGGGTCGCCTGCAGGTTCTCCTGGGGTTGAAGGATCTGCTTCTAAGGTGACTTGCTCACAGGCCTGGCCAGTTGTTGCTGGTTGTCGGCAGGAAGCCTCGGTTCCTCTCTATCGGGCCGCTTGAGTATCCTCATAACTCGGTGACTGGCTCTCCAGAGTGACTCGAGAATGAGCAAGGCAGAGCCTCACTGTCTTTTTGTGCCCTGGCCTTGGATAGTTGACACAGATCCGGCCTCTTCAATGACTACACGGGGGTGTGACTACCAGGAGGTGACCACTGGGGGCCTCCTTGGAAGCTGTCTACAACAGAGAAAGAGCACCCTCTTCAACTCCCCTGTTATGTGGATGCAGAAGCTGAGGCTGAGATGGGCAGGGACTTGCCCAGGGCCACACAGCAAGTTTGGGCCTGGGTTAGAAGCAGTCCACATTGGCCTAGGGGAAAGGGGCCTTGCCCCTTGGGAGCCTGGAGGGAGGAGGAGAGGCCCTTAGGAGGCAGATACCAGGTGCCCGGAGCCAGTGAGGGGGTGGGGAGGGGAGGCTGAGGGACTGGCCAACCCCTCTGAGAGCTGGCTGGAGGGTGAAACCCCCTCCCCTACCTCCCCCTGGAGAGTGAGTAATAAATCAGCCCGGGACAGGCTCTCCCACACTCCCTACCACCCATCTCCTCATTCATGCAGGCCTGTGGGAGGCCCAGTTCCCTTGGTCACCTCTCCATCCTTCATTTATTCAACAAAGATTTACCCAAACCCTGCTCTGTGCTTGGCATCTCTATGACCCGTGTTGGACGTACATGGACATCCATGTTCCTTTGACCTCATGAATGAGGCTGATGGTCCAGTGGCAGAGACCGATATGAAGCAAATAAAGTGCTAAAGGGAGAATCTCATACAAATTGTGAAATGTGCCTTGGAGGAGAGTAGCAGGACACTTAGTTTAGATGAAATAGTCAGGGAAGATTCTTTGAGGCAGGGACATTTAGATCTAGAGCTGAGGGGATCACGCAGGCAAAAAATTTAGGGAAAGGTCATTCCAGGTATAGGGACCAGAGTGTACAAAGTCGGCAAGGAGGGGAAACTCATGAGAGCTTCAGGAAGAAAGCCCAGGTGATCTGAGTGCCACGAATGGGGAGGAGAAGGGAGAGGGTGCTGAGGGGGACAGAGAGAGTGGGGGTAGGTCAGGCGGAGTTGGCAGTCCAGGCTTGCTGCGTGGTCACAATTGCAACAGCAGACTAACATCAGCCTGACAGCTGCGTAACAAATGAGCCAGTGTGGCTCTGGAAAGGCACAACATGGGAGACTGGCATGCAGGCTGGACTGTCACCAAGGTAATCCTGAGCAGCACCTATGGTCCCAAAGGATGGACATGCAGCTGTGAAGGGTGGAGGCAAGGTGGGTCTGCCGAGAGGCTGTTGCCAGGAAACTTGGCATGGTGGGTGGAGGCAGGAGGCAAGGAGAGGAGACCACCATGGGGACTTGGGGCCCCAGGAGCTGAGCAGAGCTCTGGTAGGGAGGAGACCCCCAAGATGTCAGAGCCCTGGGATTCTGAGTCATCCCAAGGGAGCACCCCAATGCACTTCACTGTGGCCTCAGGTGTGGGAGTGGCCTGAGCTAAGTGAGTTCTGCCACTGATCTGCTGTGTGACCTCAAGAAAGCCCCTCTCCTTCTCCGAGCCTCAGTGCCCTTCACTGTCAAATGTGCAATTAAAATCCCCACCTCACAGGAGATGGTCAGGATCAGAAGGCATCAGGGATAGGAAAAGGCCTTATTGATTGAGAAGGGCCCCTCTCAACCCCCAGCGAGGATCTGGGGTTCGTTGTTACTAACGAACCGAGTGAGGTCTGGCTTGGAGCCCATTAGCCCTCTTCCATGGTGCCCCCAGGCCAGCTGAGTGTGGACAAGGGCTGCTACCGCCAGGGGGCCAAGGGGCTAAGTGGGAGCTAAGAGGATTAGAGGGTCCTCATGAGCACACAGCGTGATCAGCTCCCCCTCACCGCTGCCTCCCGGCTGTCTGGATGCCCTGCCTCGGGGCCTCCGGGTAGGAAGGAAGCAGAGTGGCAGAGGCCAAGGAAGAAGATGGAGGGAGAAGGAGGTGGGGACTCTAAGGGAGGAGGGATTCAGAGGAGCCAGGAAGACCTGCCTGCTGTACCCCACATAGGTTCATGCACAGGCACGTATATGTGCATGTGCACACATGCAGCGTACACAGCACACACGAGTGCGTACACGTACACACACATGCACACACCTGCACGCAAAGCACACACGTGGTGCACACATGAGCACACATGCCTATACACACATATGCACAAGCACATGAGTGCACACAAAAGCGCACACATGAACACATACATAGCACACAAGAGTGCATACATGTGAAGACATGCACACACAGGCATACTCATGAGTATACGCATGAGCAACACACATGACACAAGCACACAGAGCATGTGCACACAGAGACACACATGTGAGCACACATGCACACATGCATACTCACGTCCCCCCACCCCAGCTGGCCTGGTCACACCCTCCCACGCTCTCCCACCATCTCCCACCGTCTCTCACACACAGTCTGAGACCCAGGGCCTCACAGGTCTCCAGGCCATCACTGCATCTCCTTCGTCTCACATCAGTCGCGCGCTCAGCCCTGTGACCTGCACAATGTCGCATAGCTAGAAAAGGCCGGAGCCAGGATTTGAACTCATTTTGGAGGGTGCGCCTGTGTGGGGGCGGGGGAGGCGGGAGACAGAGTAGTGGAAGGTGAATCCAGGAGCCCCCAGAGGGCCACACAGCAGGGAGAGGGAGGATGGGCGACGCTGGCAGAAAGCCACACGGCACACCATACAGGGAGCGAGTATCCAGACACATCCCCACCAGGTGGCATCACCCCCTGTCCCCGTCCCACCCAATGTCCCCTCTGGTCGTCTCTCCTTTCAGCTCCCTGGACCCATCCCTTGAGGCCCAGGCAGGGCGTCTGGCCAAAGGCCTGGTGCCCCTGGAAAAGAACCCAGAAGGCTCCTGACCAGCCTGACTCAGTGCCTGGTGCCCACGGGCGGGATAGAGGCGAATGAAAGGAGCTGGCATCTGTGGAGGGGCAGCTGCTGGGAGCCTGGCTCCATGCCGGCCTCATTCATCTCATTACCTTTTTAAGTGAAAGGTCAAGGGGCTTGTGGGGTTCACGGGGCGAGGGTGGGAGAGGGCTGGCCTTGACCTCAGGCGTCTGTCTCCACAAAGCCATGGACCTGGTTTGGAAGGCATAGAGCCTGGAGTGGCCCTGGCACAGCTGCCAACAGCAGCCCCCACCTACACGCTGCCCCAGGTTGACCCTGCTGAGGCCCGAGGCGATGAGAAGGTGACAGGCAGGAGCAGCCAGGGTAAGGGGCTTTGGGCTGATGCCCCATGCGCGACCACAGGTCCTGGAGCCCCCAAATATCCTGGTGACGCCAGGCCTTAGCTGGGGGCGGGGGGCACAGTGTGGTTCTTAGATCTCCCCCGGGAGGCAGCTCCAGGGCAGGCTGGGAGGGCCTCCTCTGAAGCTCCCTGGAGCCGCCCCTGCAGCCCGCCAGGGGCCCGCCAGCCCTGCAGCTGGAGATGTATGGCTGAGGTGAGCATCCAGCCTGCGGGCGGGGCGCATAAATCAAAGCTGAAGGCCTAAGCTGCAGCCTGGCCTCGGGCTGGCCCTCCTGTGCTGCCCTCAAGGCTTCCTCGCCCGCCTGCCCCAGCCAGGCCCCGGCAGGCCCCGGAGCTTTCTGCCTACACTCTCCCTCCCTGTGGGGAGTCTCGAGTTTACCCAACAGTGGGGCTGGCGGTTAAGTGCTGGGCTCTGGAAGCTGCCTCTCCAGGTCCAAGTGCCAGCTCTGCCTTACCTGGTCGTGGGGGCCTGGGCAAAGGCAGAGGTCTGTGTCTCCATCTGTAAAACGGGATAACGGTCGTACCTGCACATGGGCCCTTGTGAGGGCTCAATGGGTTTGCTAAGGTGCATAGAACAGGGCCTAGGGGGTCAGCTGCTCTTACCTGAGGCCCCAGAGCAGTGCACAGGGACATGAGCCTGGCTTGGCCTGTGCCCCGGGGTTTGTGCCGCCTGGTGTCTGTCTGAGCGTCTGGGGGAAGGGTCAGGGTGGCTCCTTCCCCAGAGGCTGCTCAGTGGGCTCAAGGGGGGCCAAGGCAGGACCAGCTAGGGGGCTGCAGTGATGTGCTCCCAGCTGCAGCCCCTGCAGGCACATGGACAGAGCATGGAACCAGCCCCCATCCCTCCCTCTGTGTCCCCATGTGGCTCTTCCTCCTCCGGGTGGGGTGGGGTGGGAGCCGAGGAGACCTGGGCCCCAGGTGAGCACCCAGGTGAGAGCCAAGCCCCGCCCCAGGAGAGGTTCCTGAGACAGGCTGGGGCCCTGGGCCCTATCTCCTAGCAACATGGCCTCAGGCACCCTGCCTGTTTGCCTTAGGGACCCCAGGGAGCCCGGCTCAACCACCACCCCCACGAGGGGGCGTCTGGCTGCAAGCCCTGCTGGGGTGGGACAGAGAGGTGAGGGCAAAAGGTGAGGGGAATGGGGACTCCCTTTGCCCCAACCCAGGGCCAAGCTGCTGCAGAGTGGCCTGGGGGATGGGCTCTCCACTTCCCTGCCCCCAGCTCTCTGTGTCTGTCTCCTGTCTCTGTTTCCCTCCCTTGTCTCCATCTCTCTTTTCCTGCACTCTCTCTCTGCCTTTTGGGAGCTGTCTCCCTTCTCTCTCTATCTCCATCATTCTGCCTCTGTGTCTCTCTCTCCTTCCATCTCTCAGTTCTCCCTCAGGATTCTATTTCTCTTTCTCTGTATCTCTCTTTCTATCCCGTGCATTTTCTCTCATGTCTCTTTCAAATGTCTCTCCTCCATTTCTCTCACTTCCATGCCCCCCACCTCGTCTCCCCTCAGATTTCTTTGTCTGTCTCTCTCTGTGCACCCCTGGCACTCTCTCCAGCCCCCCACCCTTGGGGTCTCTCCACTGTCAGATCTGTTTCTTCCCCTGAAGTCTCTCCCCCGACCAAGGGGTGTTGTGGGTGGGCCTGGGTGCCTGCTCCCTATCCTTGGCGGGGGGTGGGGTGGGGGGGTGGTAGTCACACCATGGGACGTTTAGTGGGATGTGCAGGGAGGTCAGTCTGAGCAGGGAGGCCAGAATTCACCTCATGACCTCGAGCTGGCCTCTGCCTCTCTCGGGTCTCGGTGTCCCCATCTGTTATGTTGGTGTAACGGCCGTGGCAGGAGGAGCTAGGTGCCCTCCAGGCTGCTGTTGGTCACAGACTGTGATAGAAATTGACAGAATTTCAAGCCAAGGTGGTGTGGGGCATCTTCTGGAGAAAGGACTGCACAGGTATCTGGGCCTCTGCCCTCGCCCTCCCTGCTGGCAGGCCTCTGGCTGGCATGTCCTCTTCCCATGAATGGTCTTGGCAGCAGGAGTCAGAGAGGCCTTGGCGCCCATGGGCGGCTTTGGCTGCATCATGGCGCCCTCTGGTGGTCACAGGTAGACACTGCAGCCACACTTCGCTGCGCCCGCTGGTCCCTGGTGTGGACTCCAGGGCCTTGATCTCTATTGAGCCCTGGGTATGTGCCAGACACTTTTCCAACTGCCTCTGTGCACGATCTCATTTTATTCTCACCCTGCCCTACTATTATCTCCATCTTACATTTGAGAAAGTTGAGACCAGGGTTTCAAACCCAGGTAGTCTGACTCCAGACTTGACCAGCATCCCTGGGATTCTGCCTCTCAACCACCTGCAGCAGAGGCCCACAAGTCCATCAATGGTGACTCACTCTTTGGGGCTACTGATTTGTCTAACGAATATTTATTTCCACCCACTATGGGCAATACCCTGCAGGAAACATCAGAGCAAAGGAGCCCATAGAATCCACCTAGCCTGACTGTACCATTTACAGATGGGGAAACTGAGGCTCAGAGAAGGAGAGTGACCATCCCAAGGTCACACCATCTGAGTATGTGGGTGTGTGGGAGAGTGACCTTCCATGCTCAGCTCAGTGCGGCGGCTCCAGGTCACCGTGCAGGCTGAGGCAGTGTTGGGACAGGGAGAAGGGACAGCGCAGCCTTCCACGGTGAGTGAGGCTACAGCGGGTAGGGGCTGGGGGCACTGCAGAGCAAGTGGCAGATCCTGGTATCCTGCACATTTGCAATTCCAGAATTCCAGGAGGGAACAACTGGAACAAAGGCACGGTTCCAGGAAGGAGGTGTCTGAGCGTGATGGTGGGCGTGGCTGGGGCAGCAGATGTGTCTGTGCCTGTGTGTCCCCGTGTCGGGGCGGCCTGCAGGTCAGGCCTGCTGGAGGCGGGGAAGGGCTGAGAGGGGTGGCAGACATCGGAGGAAGCCCTGAATGCCGGGCCTAGGAGCCTGGACCATGTGATGCCAGCAGCTGGAGCAGGGGCACAACCTCCAGCCGTCCTGTCGCTCCTCCTGCCGCTTTCCCGAGCACCTGCTCTGTGCCAGGCACGCAGGGAACAGGACAGCCCAGCTGCTGTCCTCATGGAGCCTGCAGTCCAGCATGAAAACACAACAGATCCCCTTAGAAAGAGGCCTCTCCCATCTACTCTCTGGTGACAGAGGTCACCAGGGGGGCAGAGGAGATGCAGAGGGTGGGGGTCTTGACTGGGAGTTCTGTGGGGTGAGGGAAATGTTCTAGAGCTTAACGGGGTGGAAGTTACACAGAGGACACAGAGGGAGAAGGGCATCGAGCTGTTCACTCAAAATCAGTGCACTTTATGCAAATTTTAGAAGAAGAAACAAAAGTAGGAAGGTTGGAAGGGCCAGTAGCTGTGGCCTCTCCTGGAGGGAGAGGACCCGGACAGATAGAAGCTGGAGGAGAATTCTATGGAGGAGTTGCTGATGGGAGTGGATGCTGGGACCCGGCTCTGGGCAGGGGATCTGAGGAGGCCCAGGGGATGGAGCCTCAAGGATTTGGGGAGGCTTGGGGATCCCTGGGCATCCTGTCTCTGGCAGAACCTGCCCCCCACCTCAGAAGTCAGAAGCAGCAGGAAGCCCACTGAAAGCATGGATCTCGGACACTTAAATCTACAGGTGTCCAGATCGCCCATCTACTGCTCTGCTGGGGGCAGGGGAAGGGAGCCCCCATACTCGTGTTCACAGGTTCCCCAGGTGACCCTGACTTTGTCAGCCTGCAGACCAGCATCAGGAAATCATAGCCCGAGGTTCTTTCCAACCCTTGGCTTCTGTGCTTCCAGATCCTGAGATTTTCTGAGTTTGAAACGTCCTTTTAGCTTGCTGCTCATCCCTCCTTTGACAGGGGAGAAGCCAAGTCCCAGAGAGGGGAAGTCGCTTGCCCTGGCCTCACAGCCAGCTTGCAGCCAGAGCTGTAACTGGAACCTAGCACGTCTGGGCTGCTGGGGCCGGCTTCCCAGCCCCTAGAGGCCGACTTGGTCATGCGGCAGGACTTCCCAGCTGTCAGGGGCCTTGGGAGAGATGGGTGGGGCCTGCGGGCGGGTGCAGGGAGCCTGGTGGCTGTGGGTGGGCCCTACCCACCCTGCAGGTGCCCCAGGTCTCCTGATCAGCTGCTCAGAGGTCCTGCTCACCTCCTGCCCCTGCAGCCCAGAACGTAGCCCCTGGGAGGCCCTCCTGGCCACCAGGGGAGGGGGCAGAACCCTGGCTCTGGCCCTAGCTGTGGGAGGCTCTGCCAAGCTCTGTCACATGGGAATGCCACCCCCAAACCCCTGCCCACAGGGCCTCATTAGGATGCGAGAGGTGCAGGTGGGCTGAGCCGTCAAGGTCACCGGTCACCGGAGAACAGAGCCAGGGTGACAGCGCCCCCTGCCAGCCCAGGCACCTCCCCCACTGACCCCAGTTGGCCTTGGCCCTCTGCCCAAGGCAGTTGCCTGCACCAGGCCTCACCTCTCCCTGGAGCCTTCCCTCCCTTTTTTCTCCTCCCTCCCTTCTCTACCCTCCCAATTCCTTCCCCTATGGGGGCTCCAGCCTGGCCCACTCCCTTCCATCCTGACCCCTTTGGAGACAAGCAGATCTGATTTGAACCCCAATTCCTGCTCCCCTCACACCCTCCACCTGCCCCCTGCAGCTCACGAGCTCTATGACCTTAGACAAGTTGCTAAACCTCGCTGAGTCTCTATTTACTTATCTGCAAAATGGGGGTAACAGATCCTATCTCATGAATGACTTGTGAGGATCTTTAAACCATCTAACGTGGCTTGGACACTCTGTGCCAGGCACTGTGTGTGGTTTACACAAGCATCTTCTTTAACTGCCAAAGGCAGCTACTATCATCATCCCTCTTTTATAGATAAGGAAACTGAGGCTCACAGAGAGGGCACAGCTGGTTCCTGGTCGCCCAGCTGCAAGTGCAGAGCTGAGCTTTTGGGCTGTAGGATCTGTGTTCTTTGCCAGGCACTAGGGCATTGGGTCACATGCGGTACAGCACAGAAATTAGGACCCTGGCTTTGGGAATCAGGCCTCAGGCCTCAGTCTCCTCATCTGTAGAACGAGGAAAGTGGTACCCATCCCTGGGGGGTGGTGATGAGTAAAAGGTGCAGAGCCTGAGCCTGAATCCCGCTCCCGCAGTCTCCTGCCCCCCGCCCCCCCGAAAGTGAGAAGGACTCTGGCGCTGCTTCCCTTGAGGTGGAGCATGACTCTGCTTTATGGAGACAGTTACACACACAGCAAATATTGGTGAATTTAACCCCAAATTGGTGAATTTCTTCTGCAATCACTATTACAAATCCCGAGATCTCTGCTCAAGGGCTGAAATGGCTGCACACAGCATTTTAAGTCCCCACCCAAGGCCCTGAACTTACTCCTCCCGAGTAATGCATAGTAACACCATCGACAGGTGAAGAAAGAGCAGCTCAGAGTGGGGCCCGGGCTTGCCCTGAACCACACAGCCCGGGTGGCAGAGGTCCTGTCCCTCCTCACCCCACAGGGCTCTCCCTCCTCACAGGGCCTGGGGCCTGGAGGGCGGGGGAGGCTGGCTCTCCCCCCACAGCAGACGCCTCATTAGCATCCGAAGAGCACCCACCCAGGTTGTCAAGACGCAGTTGGGGAGATTCTAATTCACCCTGATTGACCCTGCAGGGAATCTTCCAAACTCCTGGGTTTTTACAGCTTCTTGGAGTTTTATTTTGGCGTTAGAAAAATAGCGCATTTATGTCAAACACGCGGGGTTATAAATCGATGCCGCTCTGATTTACTAAGTGCGAAAAGGCCAGCGTGCTGAGTGAGTAGCCAGGGCCACAGCTCTCCCCACGTGGTCAGGCCTTGGGCCTGGACGTTCCCCAACAACCCATCTTAGAGATGAGGCAGCCAAGGTTCAGAGAGGGCGGTGGCCACCACAGCGGCTGGCCGTTATTGACCACTGACTGTGCGTTGAGCTCTGTGTTAAGCACTCCACGGGCATTAAGAAAAATTGCCCAAGGCCCAGACACTAGTAATTACCTGATTTAAAGGCCAGCTTGGCCAGGAACAAGAAGTTCAGGGCAGAGCCGATGAGGCTAGTTTGAGTTTCCTGTGGGACATCCAGGAGGGAGAGCTCGGCTCTGATTCTTATCAGCTGTTCCACCCAGAGCAACTCAGTTAACCTCTCTGTGCTCCAGTACCCCATCTGCAAAGTGAGCATAAAAATAGTACCTCCCTCACGGGTTGTTGTGTCTGGATTAAATGAGTTCCACGGGTGGGGTTCACTGACATGTAGGAGGCCACCGGACACCTGGGCGTGGAGCCTGGTGACGGTGAGGCTGGGAGCACCAGTCCCTAGGAAGAAGTGCAGCGTGAACAAGAAGGGCAGCAGGGTTCCTTTCCCGAATGGGGTGGCAGAAGGGCCTGTGAGAGGGGCGAGGAACAGGGACCCACCAGGGTGTGGTTCATGGAGGCCCAGAGCTGAGCTGGTGCAGACAGGAGAGTGGGGAACAGGGCGCCGGGTTGCCAGCCGCTCGGTTGGGGTAAAACAACCAGACGTGGCAGTGATGTCATGAGTGAGTCAGTAGGACCAGTTTGGGTGGAAGGAGTGGGCTGAGGAGGCAGAGATTGGGCATAAAGGTTATGCTTGAAGAAATGCCACCAGGGAGGGGAGAAGAAAGATGAGGCCCCATGGGAGACACGTGTGGGGCTAAGGGAGGGGTTTTAAAAACTAACAGTATAAATATCGAATCATTATGTTGTACACCTGAAATGAATATAACGTTACATGTCAATTATACCTCAATAAAAAAAGTTGTTAACGAGAAGTGAGCAAGTTTGCTGATGGAGGGGAAGGAGAAGGTGAAGCAGAGAGGAGAGACGAGGCAGGAGAGGGAGGAGCCCAGGGCTCAGGGACATCTGGTCCTCAGAGGAGAGCCGCTGGTCTGTCCCAGGCATGAGCCTTTGGAGGATGGGGTGGGAGTGCACCTCTGTGGGAACCCACCCCCAGAACGTTCTAACCCTCTCCTCTGCAGAGTGTTTGTTTGTTCAGGATGAGGCTCAGCCCCCTGATGTGGCTTGTGGAGCTGGTGGGCCTGGCTGCCCCCTACTCCCCACCCCACCACACACGCACTCCAGGGCCTTTGCACACATGGGTTCCCCTGCCTAGGACGCCCACCCCTCATCCTTTTCCTTCAAGCCTCAGCTCAGGAGTCACCTCCCCCCAGGAGGGGGCTGACTGGTTAGGGGGCTTCATGAGCATGGCCCCCCCACCCTGAAGGAATCGCACACACCCTCGTCTGTCTCCCACCCAGGGCAAGGTCTATGCAGCCAGGTCACCTCTGCCCCAACCGAGCAGGTGGGAAACGGTGTTGGGTGACTACAGTGGTGGGGGAGGTGGCCAGAAGCTCCCCAGAGACATGGTACGGTGAGGAGAGTGTGGATTCTGGGGCCAAAGTGCTGGAACTAAGAGCTGTGTGGCTCTGGCAAGTTCTTTAACTCTCCCGTGCCTTCCTCCTTCCTCTGTCACTCAGAGGATAATGATACGTCATAGGAGTGCAAAGGGCTCACAGCCGTGTCTTCTTCTCAATTGTGATTACTGGGTGCTGCCCAGAGAAGGGGCTGGTCTCTGGCAGAGGGGGCCCTGGAGGGTGCCAGGAACAGGGTTCGTCCCTGCTTTGAAGGCTTCAGTGCTGGTAATCCCCCACGGGTTGGTTCCAGCACTTTCTCCAAAGCTCTGCCAGCAGCCAGAACCAGGGGAAATAACCTGCTCCATGCCTACTAGCTGTGTGACTTAGACAAATCACTGAACCACTCTGAGCTGCTCTCCCATCTGTGAAATACGCATCATTCAGTGCGTTCATTCGTGTTTACTCAGCAAACATTTATAGAAGCCATGTAGTGTTGCCCTCGAACGAAAAGAGCTAACGTGTGGATAAGGTCCTGGCCTGGGGATGGACACAGGTATGTGCACCCGGTCCCCCAAGATTCAGCTCTGGCTCCGAGGTCTCCTCCCAGGCCTGAGCCCCACCGGGAGGCCTCCTTGCCTTGGCTCCCTCCGGCGTGAAGCTTGGGCGCCCTCTTGTGGTCACAGCCCTCCACACCCCGTCCTGCGCCAGCGAACAGAATCCGCAACCCTGGGTGGTCAGCGTGGAGGGAGCCCTGGGAGCCCCCTGGATTGTGCAGAAGAGGCACCTGAGGCCCTGAAAGTGCTGCAGCTTGTCTCAGGCCACCCTGCGAGTTGAGGGTGGCCCTCGCCTCCCGCCTGGCGTCCTCACCTTGGGAGGGTGGTGGGGAGATGGGAGATGGAAGATGGGCCCTGCCCCTCCCCCGCCTCAGGCCACCCTCCCAGAGGCTGCCTCTTCCTGGCAGGACACCCCCAGGGCAGCCTGGGCCCAGCATGCCTGCTAGCTTGTGGGCAGGCCCTGGAAACTACCGGCTGGTGCGAGTGGGCGTTTGGCGGCACTGCCAGGCCCAGGCGCTAGCCAGCTGGCAGCCTACGACTCCGCCCCCACTTTAGGCCGCCTGCCCAGCAGGCCTCGGCGGCCCCCTAGCCTGGCCCCTGCAGGCCCGCGTGTCTGAGGCTCACGTGCTGTGTGACCGTGGTAGGACGCACACCCTCCCAGAGCCCCAGAAAACGGGTCCTGACCTTTCTTCTTAGACTCAGGCTGAGTCGGGCTGTGCCAAGGAGGACGCGGATGAAACTCCTGAGGGAAGACAGACCGGCCTTGGGGCTCCCTTCTGACCCTTAGCCCATCTGGGCCACAGACGGCAAAGAGGGTGCTGTGTGCATGTCTGTGCGTACGTGTGTGTGTGGTATGTGTGCTTCTCCACGTGACCATGTCCATCAACAGGGATTCATACATCATTCATTCATTCATCAAACATAATTCACATCTGCCCCAGGCCTTGCACCTGCTCACAGGAGGAGACAGGCCAGCGACCGGACAGATGTAGAGCAGGGTGCTGAGGGGGTTGGTGGAGGCCAGCCGCAGGCACAGGAAGGCCTGGGGCATCCAAGGTGAGTGTTGAGAGGCAGGAGTGGGTGAGCCAGGCCAGCCAGTGCCATGTGGTGTGGCCACTGAGAGCCAGGCACTGTGCTATGGCCTCACCCTGGTACCTCACTAGTCCTGCATGGTGCAGGTGAGGAGAGAGCCCAGAGAGGTGGCGTCACTCATCCAAGATCACACAGTCACCAAATGGTCCACCCAGGCTTCAGACCCAGATCTGGCTGATCTGGGTCGCGTGGGTTTTTTTTGTGTGTGTGTGAGGAAGACTGTCCCTGAGCTAACATTTGTGCCAATCTTCCTCTATTTTGTACGTGGGACGCCACCACAGCATGGCTTGATGAGTGGTGTGTAGGTCCACGCCTGGGATCTGAAATAGTGAACCCTGCGTGGCCGGAGCAGAGCACGTGAACTTAACCACTACACTTAACCCTGCGGCCCATGTTTTAAATTGCTCTGCTTCTCAGGTCTCTGTGAGGTGAGCGGGCCAAGGCCAGTGGCCTTGAAGACCAGGTTATAGAGGGCAATAGAGCATGGGGGGAGAACCTGGTCAGATTTGAGTTCTGGAAAGATCCCTTTGACAGCTGATGGGGACGTGTGTGTGTGTGTGTGTGTGTGTGTGTGTGTGTGTCGGTGGTGGTGGTGGCAGGAGCAGGGAAACTGGTGACAAGGACTTAGTGGTAATCCAGAGGAGCGATGATGGTGGCCTGGATTCAGGTGGGGTGGAGGGGTTGAGAAATGGGTGGATTCCAAGAGTTCGGGAGGTAGCTTGGGCAGGACTGGGTGGTAGACTGGGCGTGGGGCTGAGCAGGAGGTAGTCAGCAAGTGTCTGGCTTGGGAACCTGGGTGGTTGATGGGAGGCATTCTCTGAGGGGGAGACAGGAGCCGTCAGGGGGAGGTGGTCTCAGCCTTGGACCCAACACGTGGGGCAGAGCTCTGGCTCACTGGGTGTCCTGTGTCCCTCTCTGAGCTGACGCAGGCACACACACACACACCCACGTGTGTCTGGGCCAGCACCCAGCCTGGCACCGATGGAGAAGAGTCAGACAGAGTCTGGAAGGCAGGGGCTGCATCCTGCCTCAGCCTGATCCCCACCCTGGTCACCCCAGCCCTGGGCCTGGGCTCCCAGCATCCCTGGGGGACGGGGGAAGGAGGCTCCAGGACACTATCTTCTCAGAGACTTGGGTCTGTGTAAGCCAAGGCACCCAGCACTAGGCATGGTGATCCGAGCCTCCCAGAGTGGACAGATGCCCACCTCCCCCAAGACCTCGTGCCACTTGCACTCTCCTTCCAGCATCGGTGCAGGAGCCCTCCTGCAGCCTCAAGTCCCTCCTGGCATCAACCTGGGATCCCTCTGGCTAGGTCGTAAGTTGCTGGCACCTCAATTTCTCCCCCTTGGGAGACCCCTGCCAGCTTTTTGGAGAGCTGAGCTCTCTCACCCCCAGCTGGCAACACCCCACTTTCTAAGTGTCCCTCTCTCGTGAGCACTGCACAGGGGATCCCATCTGGTTTGCTGGGCCATCCGGGCCCCCTCTGACCCTCGGTTTCCTTATCTGTCCAATGGGGTTAGACAGCCCCTACCTGGCAGAGCCATGGTGGGGCAGGTCCCTGTGACAAGGAAAGAGCACATTCCTCAGAGTTGGGGGTTGGGGGGGCTCCTGTCCTCCTACCAGGGTCCCTCCCTACAGTGTGGGGGGCCCCTCCTCTGGGGGGGAGTTATTTTGGAGCCAATGAAGTTATTTTGGAGCGGCTGTGGAGGGTGGATTAACGAGCAATAGGCTGTGGGCTGTGACGGGTGCCAGACCCTGGCTCCCTCCCCTACTCCCGCCCACACCCCAGGCAGCTCCTGAAACGCCACTGAGCCCGGGGCCTTCCTCTCAGGGCCGAGGGGCAGATGGCGAGGGCTGGGCTCCACCGGGCACCCGCTTGTCCAGGCAGGGGCCTGCTGTCCCGCCTCACGTCCCGGAGCCACCCCACAGCCCTCGGGCAGGAACTGGCGAGTGGTGGCCCTACTTCTGGGGTCACAGCTGAGGCTCCTGGACAGCTCCTAGAGGGGCCAGCCTGGAGACTTCCCAAGGGGGGACCCACCCCCCCGGGCCACCCCCGCTCTCTGCTCTGGGGGACGGCTGGGGTGGTTTTCCCACGTTCCTGGGAATCTTCAACAGCAATAAAAGTGTGAGCCTTTGCTTGCCGCAGCCAGCGCCACTCCGAGAGGGACGTGTGCCTGGGAGTCTTGTTCCCTTGTGACAGACGAGGGGCTGGAGCCGCCAGACTCACAGGGCGAGGTGGGGAGGGGTGGGCACACCGCCCCCACAAGCCGGCCCACAGCAGATGTGGTTGGGGCCCCACATGCCACACTCATGTCACAGATGGGGATCGATGGCCAGCACCAGCTTGGAAGATGGCTTCTGCCACTTCTCTGGGCCTCAGGTTCCTCTTCTCTAAAACGGGGGTGATGGCAATACCCAGCTTGGAAGGTTGTTTGAGGTTTCATATACAGTAGCCGCCAGGCCAGGAGGAGGTGCCGATGAACGGCACCACCTGGCAGATTGGTGCCTGCTGTTTCCTGCCTTCTGGCCTGCTTGTCTGCTTGGACCCTGCCTGGGGCGGGGGGAGCTCACCTGGCCGCACTCCCAGGGCCTCGCCTCGACTCTGGTGAGAGGGGGGGCAGGGGTCGGGATGCAGGAGCAGGCCCGCTGGTCCAGGGCGGGCGGCTGCTGGGACCGCAGAGCTCTCCCCGCCCGCTGGGTCTCCAGGGAGACGCCCACATCTGCACAGCAGCCTCGCTGGCAGCGCCCTTCTCTCTAACCCAGCCCTACCTTCACACCTGCCCCCACAGGCAACTGTCCACACCCATCACAGCCCCCAACACCCCTGAACATCCCCAACTGCATATGGCTTTACAACTGCACACACACAGGAGCACTCACATGCTCACACACGTGCCTACAGCCACGCACACATCCATACAGGGAACCCACTTGACACCTCCCTGTCTGTCTTGTACACCGACACGCACACACCACACAGAGCACTCGCGTGCGTGCAGAAACACCCCCGGCACCGGAACCTGCCCGTTCCTGGGAGCTCTCTCCCTGGCTGTACCTGCCCCCTGGGCGGGCCCTGGCGAACTGGCAAATGGCTGGGTTCCCCACCCCCTCCCCCCTCCCCATGGACCCCCAAGCCCACTCATGGCCAGTGCTGCCTCTGACCCTCACAGACCAGCCCAGCCCTCACCCTGGTCACACCAGGCAGCGTGGCTGGAGCACCAGAAATGTGCCCCAGAATTCCAGATACGCAGAGGTGGCTTGGGGAGGGGTCCCTGTGGCCTCTGGAGTCAGGAAACTTATCAGCTCCGTGACCCTGGGCAAGCGCCCACCTCTCTGAGCGTTTCTCATGTGTAAAATGTGAGCAGTGGTGGTACCCACGTGGGGAAGACAAAGGAGGATGTCGCAGGTAAAGCGCACAGCAGCAGTTCACTGAATGCCGGTGCACCTCTGCCTCACCGCACAGCGAGGAAGCTCAAGTTCAGAGAGGCAAAGGGATGCCGCTTGCCCGTGAGACAAGGCACCTCCTGCACACAGTAGGTGCTCAACTTCTCACAGTAGGTGCATCCTTTCTCTTCCATTCTCCCTCGGGAGCAGACCCGGGACTCAAACTCAAGACATCTGACTCTGTCCAGTGCTCCTGCCCCTGTTCTGAGCTGCATTTAGGAAGCTCCTGCTGCATACAGGATGCAGCCCCTGGGCTGGTGGGGTGGACAGATGCCAGCCTCCACCTGCCGCTGTCTCTTCAGCCCCCCTGCCTCCCCCCGTGTGTCCCTCATTCTGCCCCGACACACGCACACATACATACACACGTACATGTGTACCTCCCCCAAACACCCTGGGAAACAGTTCTCCAAACCCCTCAGAGACAGCCCTCCATTTGCCATGGGTTAATGCCCCATTTCACAGATGGGGCAAGCGAGACCCAGGTTCAATGACTTACCCAGGGCCATTTATGACTTCCCCTCCACCGGACTCCCCCATTCATCACCCCCATCCCTTCCTCCCCAGGGAGTGGGGCCGCTGCATACAGTCACCTGACACCCAGCTGTGCCCCCCTCCCAGGGCTGTGTCCTGGTCTGACGTGTTCAGGCCTCCTTCCCGCAGCCTCTGCCCCAGGCCAGAGGCCCCTTGCTCTCCAGTCTGTCACACCCATCTCCCTGCTTCCAGCTCCACTCCCTCCAAGCCTCCCTCCACCTTCCCGGAGGGTCTTTCAGCCCTAGCAAAGCCCTCAGGGCTCCCACTCTTCAGGATCCGTTTAAGGTGACCTAGGCCAGCTGGTCATCACTTCTTCCACTCTCTTCCCACTGGAGTCCCAAGCCCGGACCCAGACCGCGTGTCCCTGCCTCTACACCTGTGCTGCCCAATATGGGAGCCACTAGCCACATGTGGTGATTTAAATCTAACTCGAATGAAATAAAAAGAAAAATTCCAACTCTTGTCACACGGGCCATGTTTCAAGTGTTCAGTAACCATAGGTGTCTGCTGGCTCTTGTATGGACAGTGCGAGTTTAGAACCTCCCATCATCACAGATGGTTCTTGGTTCACACTCTTCTTTCTGCCCGGATGCTGTTCCCTCCATATCCTAATGTCCAAATCCATCCTCCCAAGCCCAGCCCTCGCATCACTTCCACCAGGAAGCCTTCCTTCCCCTCTAGCCGGAAATGTTCCCCAACTCCCTCCCTCCCCCAGTTCTCCCTCCCTCTTCTCTTCTTCTCTCCTCTGCCGACCTCACACTTTCTCTGTCCCCCTTAGGTGATCCACAGCCCCCTCCACCCTGTTCACACATCTTGTGTGCCCCATAGGACATGACCTTCACAAGAGCAGTGCCCATGGCAGATGCATTTCAGCCACCCCACCACCCAGTGCACGGCTGGTCACAGAGGCATCCATGACTCTCCACTGTCCACTGAGTGACTGAATGAATGAATGCCAACAGCCCAATGCAACCCATGGCATTCTTTCAAACAATCTGTTCCCTGCTTCTTGCATGCCTCCAGCTATGGGGAGCTCACTCCATTACGAAGAATCCATTTCTATCTTTAGATGGCTCTCTCTGTCCAGGAGTCTGGCCTTATGGTGAGCTGGAAGCCTCCTCTCTGCAGCTGCCTCTGGATGGCCCATCTCTGTCCCCATGAGCCACACAGAACAGACCTGCTCTCTTCTGCACAACATCCATTCATTGAAACCCCTGCTGCTCCGTGCTCTGGGCTGAGGATGGAGATCTGGCTCCTGCCCACCTGCCTGGGTACCACAGCCCTGCCCACTGGCTTCTTTGCTGTTCCTTCTACGCATCATACTCGATCCCCCGCTCTGTACCTTTGCACTGCCTGCTCCCTGTGCCCCAGCCTTTGGGTGGCTCCTCCTCATCTGTCAGATCTCTGCAGACACATGGCCTCTTCAGATGAACTCAGCCGCCTTCCCTCGTTCTGTCTAGTCCACCTGTTTATTCCCTCACTTGCGCGACCTCATCTCATCGTACTCTTTAATTTGTAGTCTTCATTTCCAACCCCCACTGGAACGCAGGGCCTGTGAGGGCGGGGACCTCGTCTTCGCTCTGGAGGCTCTAACTGGGCCAGAGCACAGGGGGCTCAATGGCAGCGTCCCCGTCCGCCTCACCGCGGCGCTGCGCAGGCTCTGGGGGCGCGCAGGCTCTGGGTCCGATCCTGGGACGCGATAGGTCCTTTCCCAGGAGCATCTGAGATGGAAGGAGGCAGGGCTGAGAGAGCTGATCCCCCACAGCTCAAGGACAATTCTCGGTTTTCCCAGAATTTAGGCTCTTTCTCTCAAATCTTCCCGGTTCTCCCATCGATATAGACTCTCCCCCATCCACAGCGCCCCCTTCAGGATCTGCAGGGAAAAGGAAATTTACATAGAAAGAGCACCTTCTGTGCGCCCGGTGAGTTCCTGGGCTCTTCCTAACAACCCTGAGAAGCAGGATTGGAGCCCTCACTTTACAGATGAGGAACCTGAGGTTCAGAGAGGCCAGTGTCCAAAGACGCAAGGCTGGGAAAGATGAACCCGGGCTTGGCCTCAGTGCTGTGCGACCCCAGATCCTTGGGGCTGGAATTGGGGGGGTTCTGTGTAAGCTGGAGCCAGCTTGCTGTGTAGAGCCAGAAGCCAGCTTGCCGTGTAGAGCCAGAAACCGGCTTTGGCTTCCCGGAGGAAGAGGCCGTATCACCCGGAGCTGCCCTTGAGGCCTAATCGAAAGGCAGTAAGTTCCCCAACACGAGGATATCAACAACATGCAAAGTGGATTACCACAAAGCCCTCTGCAGTTTACAAGGGCTGCTTCTCATCTCGGTGGGCTCATCTGCCCCCACCCCCACCCCAGCAACTCTGGGAGGCAGGAATCATTCTCAGCTCCATTCACCCCTGAACAAATGAAGACTCAAAGAGGTCAGAGGAAGCCTTTCAGACTGACTGGGACATGCACCTAAGTAGCTATCACAGTGGTTCTCCTGTGTCAGCTGCTTACAGTGCTGTAGCCAACGCTGGGCTGAGGGTGTTATGTACATCATCTCACTTACTGTTTACAACCACCCAAGGAAAGTAGGTGCCATTATCATCATCTCCGTTCTCCAGATGAGGAAACAGGCTCAGAGAGGTTAAGTAACTTGCCCAAAGTCACACAGCTGGTCAGTGACAGAGATAGCATGACACCCATGTGTCTGACTGTGAACCCCAGCGCGAAATCTCCAGCTGATCGGCTGCTGCTTCATAGCAGACATGAACCTCTGTCTCCTCAGGAGCCACAGTCCTCTTTCCAGGGCCACCAGGGTGACACCCCCATCCTCATGGGCCTTGAGCAGAAAGGAAAGTCTCCTCAGGGCTAACCTCTGGCCATTTCGGGGACAAAGACTGTGGGGTGCTCCCAGGTCGAGGGGTGCAGTTCTGGCTCTCACAGGTGCAATGACTCACCCTGTAAAGACTGTGGGTGGAGAGCCTTCGACACTCTTCTCTACCTGATCCACTGTCCACTTCTGAACACCAGCCCTAAGGAGATGTTTCAGAATCTGGGAAAGCTGCTGGCACCCAGGTGCTCATCACAGCTTTGCTTAGAATAGCAGAAAATGGAAACAACCTTAAGTCTGTGAACCAAGGGGTGGCCTCTGGGCGGAGAAGGGACTCAGAGCAAAAGAGAAATGCTCAGAAGTCTTAACTGTGTGTGTTCTAAAGCCCGGAGACAAAAAGAAGTCACCAGCATGCTAAAAGTGCTTGTGGTGGGACAGGGCTGTGTGGTTTTGCTTTCTTGTGATTTGTTGTTGTTGTTGTAGTTTTCAAATTTATTTATCGAGTATTAATTTTATAGTGGGGGGAAATACATAGAGAGAGAGAGAGACCTTCATTTTATGCAACCAAAACGGCTTCCATATGCAGATGAGAAGGAAGTGCACCACTCTGGCAAGTGCAGGGTATCTGCGGCCAGATCCTGCCAGGCAGAGGGACAGTGAATTCCCTCCCGCTGCCCTTCATCTGGACAGTGCCCAGCTAAGTGACCTGATGTCACCTTTCACACTGTGCTGTACAGTGCCCAGCTAAATGACTCAGATGTCACTTTTTCACATTGCACTGTACAGTGCCCAGCTAAGTGACCCAATGTCATATCTTCCCACCACACTGTACAGTGCCCAGTTAAATGACCCGAGATCACTTTTACACACTGCACTGGACAGTGCCCAGCTAAGTGACCTGGATGTCACATTTTCGTACCACATTGGACACTGCCCAGCTAAATGACTCGGACCTAACCTTTTCACACTGCAACAGACAGTGCCCAGATAGGTGACTGATGTCACCTATTGACACTACACTGGACGGTGCCCAGCTAAATGACCCAGATGTCACCATTTTGCACTGCACTGGATAGTGCCCAGCTAGGTGACCCAAAGTCACCTTTTCATACTGCACTGGACAGTGCCCAGCTAAATGGCCCAGATGTCACCTTTTCACACCACACTGTACAGTGCCCAGATAAATGACCCAATGTTACCTTTTCACACTGCACTAGACAGTGCCCGGCTACATGACCTGGACGTCACCTTTTCACACTACGCTGGGCATTTCCCACCTAAATGACCCAGAAGTCACCGTTTCACACCGTGCTGAATAGTGCCCAGCTCAATGACCGGGACGTCACCTTTTCACACTGCTCTGGACAATGCCCAGCAAAATGACCCAGAGGTCAAGTTTTCACACCACGCTGGCCAGTGCCCAGATAAATAACCTGGATGTTAGCTTTTCACACTGGACAGGACAGTGCCCACCTAAATGAGCTGGATGTCACATTTTCACACTGCACTGGAAAGTGCCCAGCTAAGTGACCCAGATGTCACCTTTTCACACTACATTGGACAGTGCCCAACTGAAAGACCTGACATCAACTTTTCACACCACATTGTACAGTGCCCTCCTACATGACCCGAGGGCACCTCTTCATACCACAATGGACAGTGCCCAGGTAAGTGATCAGACATAAAGTTTTCTCACTACACTGGAGAGTGCCCAGCTAAATGACCTGGGCATCACCTTTTCACCCTGCACTGGACAGAGCCCAGCTAAATGACCCAGATGTCACCTTTTCACGCTGCACTGGAGAGTGCACAGCTAAATGTCCCGATGTCACCTTTTCACACAACACTGGACAGTCCCCAGCTAAATGACCCGGACACCACTTTTTCACACTGCACTGGAATCTGCCCAGCTAAATGACCCAGATGTCACCTTTTCAACCACACTGGACTGTGCCCAGCCAAATGACCCAGACGTCACCTATTCACACCACAATTGACAGTGACTGGTTAAATGACCCCGTTGTCACCTTCTCATACCACACTGGACAGTGCCTGGCTAAATGACCAGGATGTCACCTTTCATACTGCCCTGGACAGTGCCCATTTAAATGACCTGGAAGTCACCTTTTCACACCACACTGGACAGTTGCCCAACTAAATTACCCGGACCTCAACTTTTCAGGTGCACAGGACAGTGCCCACGTTAATGATCTGGATGTCACCTTTTCACATTGCACTTGACGGTGCCCAGCTAATTGACCCAATGTCACCTTTTCACACCACACTGGACAGTGCCCAGATAAATGACCCAATATCACCTTTTCACACCACACTGGACAGCACCCAGCTAAATGACATGGATGACAACTTTTCACACTGCACTTGACGGTGCCCAGCTAAATGACCCAACGTCGCCTTTTCACACTGCACGGGACAGTGTCAAGATAAATGACCTGGATGTAAACTTTTCATACCGCACTGGACAGTGCCCCATTAAATGACCAGGATATCATCTTATCTCACTGCACAGGACAGTGCCCAGCTAAGTGACCCGGATGTCACCTTTTCACACCACACTGGGCAGTGCCCATCTAAATGACCCGAACACCACTTTTTCACACTGCACTGGAATCTGCCCAGCTAAATGACCCAGATGTTACCTTTTCACACCGCATTGGACTGTGCCCAGCCAAATGACCCAGATGTTACCTATTCATACCACGATTGACAGTGACTGGATAAATGACCCAGATGTCACCTTTTTATACCACACTTGACAGTGTCTGGCTAAACGACCAGGACATCACCTTTTAACATCACACTGGACAATACCCTCCTAAATGTCTGGACGTCACCTTTTCACACTGCACCGGACAGTGCCAAGATAAATGACCTGGATGTTACCTTTTCACACCACACTGGACAGTGCCCAGCTAAATGACCTGGGTATTACCTTTTCACACTGCACTGGACAGTGCCCAGCTAAATGACTCGGATGTCACCTTTTCAAACTGCACTTGACAGTGCCAAGCTCAATGATCCAGACATCATCTGTTCACACCACACGGTACAGTGCCAAGATAAATGACCCGATGTCACCTTTTCACACTGCACTGGACAGTGCCCAGCTATATGACCTGAATGTCACCTTTTCACACTGCACTGATCCGTGCCAGCTAAACGACCCGGATGTCATTTTTTGCCACTTTAATGGAAAGTGCACAGCTAGGTGACCCAATAGCACTTATTCACACCGCACTGGACTGTGCCCAGCTAAATGACCCAGATGTGACCCTTTCACACTCTACAGGACAGTGCCCAGCTAAGTGACTCGATATCACAATTTCACGCCACACTGGACTGTGCCCAGCTAAATGACCCCATATCAACCTTTCATATCACACTGGACAGTACCCAGCTAAATGACCTGGACATCAACTTTTCACAACGCACTGGACAGTGCTCAGCTAAATGACCCCGATGTCATCTTTTCACACTGCACTGGACATTGCCCAGTTAAGTGAGCCAGATGTCACTTTTTCACACCATATTGTACCATGCCCAGATAAAGGATCCAATGTCACCTTTTCACACAGCAGTGGACAGTCCAGTGCAATATGACCCAGACATCATCTTTTCACACCGCACTAGACAGTACCCAGCTAAATGACCCAGATGACAACTTTTCACACCGCAATGGACAGTGCCTAGCTAGATGACCTGAGATCATCTTTTCATACCACACTGGACAGTGCCCAGCTAAATGACCTGGAGGTCACCTTTGACACCATACTGGACAATGCCATACTAAATCACCCAAATCTCAACTTTTCACACTGCACTAGACAGTGCCCAGCTAAGTGACCCCATATCACTTTTTCACATTGCATGAAAGTGCTTAGCTAAATGACACGGATGTCACCTTTTCACACCACAATGGACAGTGCCCTGCTGAATGACCCGAAGTCACCTTTTCACACTGCCCTTGACAGTGCCCAGGTAAATGATCCTGACGTCACCTTTTCACATTGCACTGGACAGTGCCCAGCTAAATGACCTGGGTGTCACCTTTTCACGCTGCACTGGACAGAGCCCAGCTAAATATCCGGACATCACCTGTTCACACCACGGTCAACAGTGCAAAGCTAAGTGACCCAGACATCACCTTTTCATACCGCACTGGTCAGTGCCCAGCTAATAATCTGGATGTCACCTTTAGCACTGCACTGGACAGTGCCCAGCTAAATGACCTCATGTCACCTTTTCACAACACACTGTACTGTGCCCAGCTATATACCCAAACGTAACCTCTTCTCACTGCAATGGACAGTGCCCAGCTAAATGACCCAGATGTCACATTTTCACACTGCACTAGACAGTGCCCTTATAGATGACCCAGATGTCAACTTTTCACACTACACTAGACAGTGCCCGGTGAAATGTCCCGATGTCACCATTTCACACAACAGGACAATGTCCAGCTAAATGACCAGGATGTCACCTTTTCACACCACAATGTACAGTGCCCTGCTCAATGTCATGTTTTCACACGGCATTTGTCGGTGCCCAGCAAAAAGATCCAGGTGTCACCTTTCCACACTGAACTAGACAGTGCCCACTAAATGACCTGGATGTCACCTTTTCACACCACAGTGTATGGTGCCCAGATAAATGGCCTGATGTCACCTTTTCACACCTCACTGGACAATGCCTAGCTCAGTGACTCAGATGTCACCATTTCACACCTCACTGGAGAGTGCCCAGCTAAAAGACCCAGATGTAAACTTTTAACACTACACTGAGCAGTGCCCACCTAAATGACCCAGATATTACCTTTTCAAACTGCACTGGACAGTGCCCTGCTAAGTGAAACGATGTCACCTTCCCACCACACTTCCCACCCACTCAGCTAAATTACCCGGAGGTCATATTTTCAAATGGCACTGGACAGTGCCCATCTAAGTGAACCAATGTAACCTTTTCACACCACACTGGCATCGCCTAGCTAAATGACTCAGACATCACCTTTTCACACTGCACTGGACAGTGCCCAGCTAAGTTACCTGATGTCACCTTTTCACCTCGCACTGGACAGTGCTTGGCTAAATGACCCAGATGTCACCATTTCACACCAGACTGGACAGTGCCCAGCTAAATGACCCAGACATCACATTAGCACACCGCACTGGACAGTGTCTAGCTAAATACCCAGACTTTACCTTTTCACACCGCACCGGAGAGCACCCAGTTTCATGACCCAGATGTCTCCTCTTCACAATGCACTGGACAATGCCCAGCTAAGTGACCCAATATCTCCTTTTCACACTGTACTGGACAGTGCGCAGCTAAATGATCCAGAGGTCACCTTTTCACATGGCACTCAACAGTGCTTTGATAAGTGACATGGACATAACTTTCTCAGACTGCACTGTAGAGTGCCCAGTTAAATACTCAGATGTCACCTTTTCATACCCCACAGGACAGAGCCCAGCTAAATGACACTATGTCACCTTTTCACGCTGTGCTGGACAGTGCCCAGCTAGATAACCTGATGTCACCTTTTCACATCACACTGGAGATTTCCCTGCTAAATGACTTGGAGTTCACCTTTTCACGCTGCACTGGACCGTGCCAAGCTAAATGAACCAGACATCACCTTTCACACTGCAACTGGACAGGGACCCACTAAATGACCCGACGTCACCTTTTGACGCCGCATTGTACAGTGCCCAGCTAAATGACCCGGATGTAACCTTTTCTCAGTGCAATGGACAGTGCCCAGCTAAATGATCCTGACGCCACATTTTCACACTGCAGTGTACTGTGCCCTGCTAAATAACCCGGATCTCAATTTTTCACACCACAATGGACAGTGCCCAGCTAAATGACCTGGAGATCACTTTTTCACACTGCACTGGACAGTGTGACGGCAGTAGTGTTAGAGGTAGGGGTAAGGTTAGGGTTAGGGTTAGGCTTAGTGTCAGGGTCAGATTCAGGGTCCGGGTCAGGGTAAGGGGTAGGGATGGTGTACGGATAGGTTTAGGGTCAGGGTCAGGGTCAGGGTCAGTGGCAGGGGTAAGCATAAGGTTAGTGTTAGGAGTAGGGTCAGGATCAGTGTTAGGGTCAGGGTCACTGTTAGGGTCAAGATCAGAGTTAGGGGTAGGGTTATGGGTATGGCTATGGGTAGGGGCAGGGGCCGGGGCAAGCATAGGGGTATGGGTAGGGGTAGAGGTAGAGGTATGGGTAGGGTTAGGGTTAGGGTCAGGGTCAGGGGTAAGGGTAGGGGTAGGCATAGAGTTAATGGTATGGTTAAGGTTAGGGTTTGAGTTAGGCTTAGGGTTAGGGTCAGGGCCAGGGTAAGGGACATGTGTAGGGGAAGGGCAAGGGTTTGGGGTGTCGGTAGGGTCAGGTTTAGCATCAGGGTTAGGGTCAGTGTAAGGTGTAGGGGTGGGGGTAGGGGTAAGGATTGGGTTTGGCATAGGGGTATGGTTAGGGGTAGGGGTAGGGGCAAGGATGGGGTTAGGCTTATGTTCAGGGTCAGGGTCAGGATCAGGGCCCGGGGTAGGTGTCGGGGTAGGGGTAGGGGTAGAGTGTTAGGGTTAGCGTTAGGATCTGGTTTAGTGTCAGGATTAGGGTCAGTGTCAGGTGTAGGGGTAGGGGTAGGCATAGTGGTTGGGTTTGGTGTACGAGTAGGGGTAGGGGTAGCGGTACGGTTATTGTCAGGGATACGGTCAGGGTCAGGTGTAGGGTCAATGGTAGGGGTAGTGCTAGGAATATGGTTAGTGTCAGGGAAGTGTCAGGGTCAAGGTCAGATGTGGGGTAGGGGTAGGGTTAGTGTCGGGTTAGGGTTAGGGTTAGGGTCAAGGTCTGTGTCAGATTCAGTGTCAGGGGTGGGGAAGGGGTAGGGCTAGGGATAGGGGTAGATTCAGGGTCAGAGTTAGTGTTGGGATTAGAGGTTGGGTTAGGTGTAGGGGTAGAGTTAGGGGTAGGGTTAGGATTGGGATTAGGGTTTGGTTAGGGTCAGCTCAGGGTCAGGGGTAAGGGTAGGGGTAGGTTGAGGTTTAGAGTTAGGTTCAGTGTCAGGGTTAGGTTTAGTGTTAGGGGTTGGGGTAGGGGTAGGGGTAGGGGTAGGGTATGGGTTAGGGGTTAGGGGTTAGGGTAATTGGTAGGGTTACTGGTAGGAGTAGGGGTATGTTTATGGTTAGGTTTCGTGTCATGTTCAGGGTCAGGGTAAGTGTAAGTGTGAGGGTTAGGTTTAGGGTTAAGGATAGGGTCAGGGTCAGGATGAGGGTCATGGTCAGCATCAGGGTTGGGGTTAGGATAGGTGTAGGTGTTGGGTCCGTGTCCGGGTCAGGGTCAGGGTCATTGTGCTAAAAACAAAAACCACATGGGACATGAAAAGGAGACCAAAAATCACTGTAAGCCTTCCTCTGTTGCTCTATTCATTACAGCAGGCATTCCTGCTGTTCCTGTTTGAGTTTACACAGTCTTCCATCCTATCGCCACATAGCATAGCATATTGGTGAAGAGGGAGCCTTATCAAGCCAAATCGCCTGAGTGTGAAGCCCACTAGTCATCAACTCTGTAAGGACAGGATGTTACGCAGGTTAAACATTTAAATTTTATCACATTATTTTAAGTAATTCATTCAAAGAACATTTGCTGACCATTTCATATGTGTCAGCAAAACTTAACGTACTAAGGTTAAAAAAAAGTGAAATAAAATCTCTAATCTATTTTTTCACATTTTCTACCCAGTATAGGTCATGATTCAAAGACCACGTTGGATGTGTCACCCTGTTTCTCATCCTATCCAGCCCTTGTTAAACTAGTCTTCATGACAGTAACCAGCAGATTATCACCTTGCCCCAAACAGAAACTTAAGAGTCATTCTTCTTCTTAATTTTTCAAGTGTGTGTGTGTGTGTAGTTTAAATAAAGAAAATAAAAAGAGCTCTCATGTTCATTCAGATTAAGAAACAGAAAAAAGACTTATCTTTATAGTCTCTTGTGTGTGTATATAAACAGTCTAAAGAATCAGTGCGAAGGTCCCAGTATCCACTTTGAGTCATATGAAATGACTGTTCACTTTGCAATCTCCATTTTCTCTGTTTACCACTATTCTGAATTTGATGTTAACTGTTACCTTGTTTTAGTTTATAGTACTCAAGAGTATAATGTTTAATTCTATCTGTATTTTACACTTATTTAAATTAAATATTATACAATGTATTCTTCTGTGGCTTCCCTTTATTGGTTAATATTACGCATTTTGAAATGTTGATGGCTGTTTCTCTAGTTCATTTATTTCAACAATATAAAGTATTCTACCACATGTATATAAAAAATGTATTTATCTATTCTGCTATTTGGGATGGTATATATTTTTGTGGTTTTGCTAATCAAAAATGAAGCTATTTATGTAATATTTGCTGTGCTAGGTACAGTTCTGTGTACCAGTAATATATCACTAAACTAAATAGATTTCCTACCCTCACTGAGAGGACATTACTCATGGACTTTCTTCTCAAGATCCCCAGTGCACTTACATAAGAGGATCTCAGAGATGCATAGCATGTGGACTTGCTGTGTCGGTCCATTGTTTCACTCTGACCTGCAGGGCCACTGTCATATTGCTAGTTTAGGTATATGTGTAGTTTTGTTTTCTGGGCTATCTTTTGTGCTCCAGTGGTCTCTTTGTCTACCATTCTCCCGATAGCTCTCTGTTTGAATTACAAGAGTTTTATAATATCGTTGGATATCTGGTAATGGTAACACCCTTAAATCCAGACAAGTGGGGCTCCTGCCTCAGAGGGCCCTGATGCGCTTTCAACAGTTAAGTGTCCCCCATGTTTGGACCCATCAGGGCAGCAGTATCGTCTTGGTGGGGTTCCCAGTACTGTCTTGGTGTGGCTCCCAGTGCCTGGTCAGAGTGAGGTTCCATCCTCATCTCCCCCGTTTAGGGCACACGCCAAGCCATTCCCCCACATCCCAACCAAATACTCAGAGGTGTTCCAGGGTTCGTACCTGTGATGTCATCCCAGGGCATTGTGGCCAACCCCAGTTCCAAGAGGTGGTCTAGTCAGTGGACCAGTACTGCTGGCTCAGCAGGGTATTTATTTGCTGGATTGGATGGGATTAAGACACCAAAGAGCTGACAGGCTGAGTTGGGGTGACTCAAATTGTATATATACAAGGGACCCAGCCCAAACAAATTGTCCCTAAACACAATCCATATATGGCAGTCCTGCCTGGTAGGATAAGTCCCCTAATCATGTATTTTTAATTTTCAGAAATAGTTTGGCTTCTTGGCACTTTCTTAATTTATATGAGTTTTGGAGCCAGCTTTTCCAAGTTCAAAGGGTTTGGGTTTTTTCCTTGGAATTTCATTGTATATTAGGATTAACAATATCTAATTTTCAAATTAGTAACATGACATTGTTGTTTGATTTACTTTGAAGTTATTTAACGTTATTCCAAAGTTTTGTAAATTTCTTTTTAAAATTTCCTCTTAAATGGAAGCTGAAATAAATTGAAATATTTTTTATTTGTAACTATTAAAATAATCTTATGGTTTCTCTAGGGGCTGGCCTGGTGGCGTAGTGGTTGGGTTCGCCAGCTCCACTTTGGCGGCCCAGGATTTGAGGGTTCAGATCCCAGGCACGGACCTACGCACCTCTTATCAAGCCATGCTGTGGCAGGCGTCCCACATGAAAAAAGTGGAGGAGGATGGGCACAGATGTTAGCCCAGGGCCAATCTTTCTCAGCAAAAAGAGGAGGATTGGCAACAGATGTGAGCTCAGGGCTGCTCTTCCTCACACACACACAAAATAATAATAATAATAATCTTATGGTTTCTCTAAATTAATTTAAGATGTCAGTTACATCATTGAATTTTCTAATTTGAAGCAACCTTTACATACCTGAATATTGCAAGACATTAAGGTAGAGATCTCTCTAATTCGTATTCCACCATTCTTTGCAAAACCTTCTCTATTTTACTCCAGTTTTTGTTTTATTATTTTCCTTTTTATATTCTTCTTTTTATATTCTTTGGGAGTAATTCTGTTAATAATTGATTTAACTTATTAAATAGGCCAATTCTTAGATCAATTTTTGATCTTGAATTTTTCCTAACATGAGCAGTTAAGGCTATACATATATTACTTCCAGTATTGCTCTATGTCAGTGAATTCTAATATGTCATTTTTGGTCATTTTCTGAAGATTTTCTAATTTCAGTTATGATTTCTTGTCTTTTTCATGAGTCATTAAGAAATGTGTTTCTCCTTTCTTTATTCTTTTAAGTTTATTCCATCTTTTAAACAACATTTTTGTACTCTGGATTTTGGATTTGGATTTGAAAAGGATTTTGTAAATGTTTCAGTCTAAAAGACAACCTGCATTTCAAATAGTTTAGTCAAGTCATATTTTTGTAATTTCTGATCTATTTGGGTTGATTTACACTGTCTTCTTTGGAGTTTTCTATTTAATTTTCTTTTTCTATGTTTTTTCTTTATGTTTTACCTTCTTTTGGATTTATGTTTCACCTCAATTTTCCTCATATACTGCTATGAATTTGTGCATTTTACATCTATTTTTAAAGTTTATAAGAATTTTTACATAAACACTGAAACTAATAAAATCTAAAGTAAATCAATATTTTTACCCTCCTTCAGAACAGTGGAGTACCTTAAAATATTTTAACTCCAGTGACCTTGCCTACAAATTAGATGTTATGGTTTTCCCATAGTAATCATCTTTTAATCTTCAAATTATTTCTTGCTATTTTTTATGCAATGATTATGTAATTTTAATGTCTAAATTCTTCTTTGGTTACAATTTGTTCTTGCATGTCAGATATTCATTCTTTCCGGTATTATGTTCCTTCTTCCTGAAGGTCAACCTTTAAATAGTCCGTTACAGAATGTCTCTCTAGCCTTCTTCCCTTCCTCCTTCCTGCCCTCCCTTCCTCCCTCCCTCCCTTCCTATTCTTTCTCTTTTTCTCTCTCTCTTTCTTTCACCTGAATTTGTCTTTATTTAACCTTATTTTTGAAATAAAATTCCTTGAGGTTAAAATTTTAGGTTGAGAGATATTTTCTCCCATCATTTATTTTTCTTTTTGCTTTACCCTTTATCTTTTCTTAGTTTTCATTTGTTTGGCTTTCATGTAAATGTTCCCTATTCCTTTGGATCTTGTAAAGAGATTCACTTTATCTTTGATGTCCTGCAGTTTCACTGAAATGGTTTTTATACAGATTTTTAGCATGATTTATTTTATTTATTGTGCTTGTGACTTATTGAGCTTCCTAAAAACACATGGCCAGCAGCGCCCCCTGCCGGGCAGCGGGGCGGAAGACGGCTTGGGGCGTGGCCATGGCCTGGGGGCGTGGCCGGATCCCGCGGCGGCGGGGGTGCAGGAAGGCTTGAACCTGCGGCGGCTGGGGAGTCCGCTCTGAGAAAGTGAAGGGGCGAGGGCGGCTCACGGCGTTTCGGGTGGCTTTGGCTTTTCTCCGGGTCCGGGTTGCATCTTTCACCTCCGAAACTCGAGTGTAACGTCCGTCCCCTCCCGGCCTCGGCGCTTCGCGGAGCCGGGAGACGGAGCCGGAGTCCAGCCCTGGCCGCAGCCCGCGGCGTCCTCGCGGGGACCCCTTTCTTCTCTGCCTGGAGCTTCGAATATGGCGTAGAGGGCGGGACAGGGGACGTGTGACAACTGGTGACATGGAGACTCAGACTCCGCAGAGCAACTACCAGTCTGTTGGAGTAAATGCTCAGCGTTTAGCAGAAATGGAACTCAAGTTTTTAAGCCATGGCGTGGTTTGTAATGGCTGAAGGCAGTTTTGTCTCTTAAAAGTTACCCGTTCGTATTGATTGATATTTCTTAATCAAAAAGCAAGGATCCGCGCTCACCGCCCTGGGAGAGTCACCCGAGGGGGAAAGGCTCTCGCCTGAAATGGAGAGAAAAACGAACGTGCTTACTATGGGCTACCTCACTGCGGGGCAGAACGGTAACGAGTTTTTTGAAAACCTGTTAGATTATCTAATTAGTAGTAAAACCTGAGTTTCACCTGAGTCCTAGGATTTTGAGGGAAAACTGAAGACTCCCAGGTGTTTGCTGTAATGTCGTAAGGACAGCATCAATAGGCAACAGCAAGGATCGAATTATGGCAAATAGAAGTGGTCATAAATGGGGCTATATTATGATTAGTATATGGAGCCAAGACCCCAGTCCCCACACGTGATGAGTTGCATAACTGCATGCATTTGTGAGGGGTTAGGCCTTCCTCATCTACTTGATACTGGTTGATTCTTATTGAATATAGAACAATAGAAAAACAAATTGGTCTTTCTTCGCGTCTTCATTATTATTTAGACTAAAAGGCCACGCTTTCACCCCAGAGTAGTTGTAGACTCAAGAATAGTCAATTACAGAAAATGAAACATAAGTCTAAATGAAGCAGAGAATCTAGTGGAAAGAACATGAAAGCGTATTTGGTTTCAAATCTCGGCTCGAACACAGTAAATACGATAAGGATAGAAGTTGGGAGAGGTTACTTCATTTCTTTAAGCTTGAGGTTGCTCATCTGTACAGTGTTTTGTGTTTTTTTGGTAGGTGTTCAACTTTATGACAGCTCAGTTTGCATTGCCTAAGGAAATGAGGAAGTTTGTTGATTTAGAAATGACTTAATCCTTACCTGCTTTTTGTTCTCTGAACTCATAAACATTTTAGTGCATTTCACTTTTTTTTTTTTATTATTCTGGTGTTCCCTAAACTGTATTCCATTGGTCCTTTGCAAAATGTTCATAGATGCTTCGTGGAAAAAATTTTTAGCATCAATACTGGGGAAAACACAAATCTGTTGCTATGAGGTTATTGGAAGTACAGCTCTGTGGCATTCTTGCCAAAAACGTGTAGCCTGAATCTGTGAGGAAACACTCAGATAAATCTAGAATGTGGTTTGGAGTTTTCCATAGTATCAATATCCTGAAAGACAACAAAAAAAGACAGGACTGATCTGCATTCAAGACAACTGTGAGCTGGATAGGGTTATGGATTTTTAAAAAGTTATACAGGACATTTTGTGGACAATTGTGGAAGTTTGAACATGGAAGCCTATAATGATATATTGTTGACTTCAATTTCTCGGGTATGATAATGATACTGTGGTTATTAGAAGAGTGTTTTTGTTCGTAGGAGATGCATGCTCCAAGTGTGTAGGGATGAGGTCAGGATATCTGCAAGCTTCTTTCAGATGGTCCAGGCCCAAAAACAAAGTGTGTATGTAGAGAGAAAATAGGGCACTACGTTAATTGTGTTCTAGCTGAATAGTATATGAGTGTTCATTCATCTTTTCTGTAGCATAGAGGTTTTTCAAAATAAAAAATTGAGAAATAAATTTTTTTTAAAGTATATGGCCAAGGCTTGACCTTTCATCATTATTCCCATTTCCGTTGGTCACCATTCCCTCTATTTCCCTTGGAGTTCTGATTGGCTGTATGTTAGCAATTATTTCCCTGTTCTCTAGAAGTGTATCAACATTTCTGTCATACTTTCTTTTTATAGAGCTCATGTCATTTTTGAGATATTACTTCACATCCATCACCTTTCAGCTCTTTCTGCTGGTCTGATCTGCTGTTTTCCCCAATTTTTGGTTTTTAATTCAATTGTTTTATATGTGCATATTGTGAGAAGAAGTTTGATTTGGTTATTTTCTCCTCGGCCTGATTACCTTTATGCTCTGTTTTTTCCTATACTTCCTATCCTATCCTTCTTTATATTGTATGTATAATGATTATTTTTATCTGTGATCTTGGAAGGTCTGATTCTAATTTAATAGCATAAAATTGGTCAAAATATCCCCTTATTGTTGTCTGTCTTTAGGATCTGTGATGTTGAATCCTCTTTTATTCCTAATATTGCCAGCTTCTATATGAACTCCTTTTTTAAAATGATCACTTTGTCTGGAAGTTTATAAATTATATCTGTCACTTCCAACAACCAACTTTTCCTTTCTCTTTTGGTGGGTTTTCTCTTTTAATTACTTCTGCTTTTATCTTCATTCCTTGCCTTTACCTTCTTTTTTTAGTTTCCTGGAGACAATTGTTTTTTCTGGTTTTCTAGTCATTTCAGGCTGGAAGAAAAAGTGTTGCTTCATCATATTTGAAAACAGAAGTGCCTCAGAAGGGTTTTCTTTATCTCTAATTTTCCACATTTTCTGATAGACAAGTTTAGTAGTTATTTTGAATGATTTTTTTCTATCTCCAACCTACACCATATCCTTCAGTAAGTCTTAGTAGTTATTGGAAACAGCGGGATGGTCACCAAAGTCCAGCATAGACCTTCAGGCCTCATTGAGGCAAGAAAGCTGATTCACTGGAGATCAAGCCGGCCATCAGGGACCAGATTGTCCACGAGCTGCAGATGCTGCACGAGTGTAACTCCCTGTACATCATGGGTTTCTCCAGGGCTCTCTGGACCAGGCGTTGAAGGAAGCCAAGAGAATTCCAAGAGTCTGGGGAAGTCAGCATCGCGATTCTCTGAGGCTTGGTGTATCTCCAAGAAAAGCACCCCGACTGTGCACCAAGATGTGAAATCTTCTAACATCCCCGCCAACTGCAGAGGGGAGATGAAGCTGTGTGATTTTGGGGTGAGCAGGCAGCTGGACTCCATGGCCAACTCCTTTGTGGGAACTCGAGCCTACGTGTTTCCCAGCAGTTGCAGGGCACTGACTACCTGGTGAGTCGGACATCTGGAGCACGGGCTGGCCCTGGGAAGCTGGCCGTTGGAAGGTACCCCATTCCCTCCGGATGCCATCTCTGGCTGGGCCATGGTCAGTGGGGCAGAAGGAGAGCCTCCAGCATCTCCCCGAGGCCAAGGCCATCAGGATGCCCCACAGCGGTCACAGATGGCCAGCTGGCCAGCTCTGGCTAGCTTGGAACTGCTGGACGGTATTGTGAAGGAGCCGCTTCCCAAGCTGCCACCAGCACCTTCACTCAGGATCTCCAGGAATTTTGAATAAATGCCTAATTAACCCAGCAGAACCAGCAGATCTGAAGATGCTTGTGAACCAGCCTTTACCAAATGGTACAAATGGAAGAAGTGGATTTGTTGGCTGGTTGCGTAAAATGCTGCGGCTGAACCAGCCCAGCACACCCACGTGCACCTCCCTGTGAGGGGATGGGCTCCCCGCATCCCATCTGTCCCCTCCACTCCTCACCCCTTCCGGCCCAGGACAGACCAGCCTCTTCTCTCCCTCGGCCCCTGCACCCTCTCCCATGGCACCCTCCACGGAGACCAGCGCAGAGGTGGGAACATTGAATTTCCTCTTCTAGCTGTCCAGCCTGTGTGGCCCTCTGGTCTCTGGGAAAGGGGGACGCTGCTCCTGCTGTCTTCTCAGAACCTGCTCATTTAGGTTTAAAACAAAACAGGTAAAGAAAAAGCAAACAGTGCCCATAATAAAATATACATATAATATAGATTAAATATAAATTATTTTAAATATGGATTACAATGTAGATTTTAAGTGCATGCATTCTGTTCCATATCCTCTTCCAATATATGTTTCCCCTAATGACCATAATCTTTTATAAGATATCAGCTGCCAACTGTGATCTTGATTCCAACTCTCACCCTCCCTCACTTTTTTTAGACTTTACTCTCAGCATTATGATTTAAATGGTTAGTTTGGCTATTGTTTCCCTACTTCATAGTGTTCGCTCCCTCTATCCTGTTACCTACAGAAGAGAACCACACAGGGGCCGTGCACTCGCACTTGTGAGAGCAGTTCAGTCAGTCAGTCTGGACTTTGCTGTGGAGCTGACTGCTCTTTCAATATGTCTGTACAAGTCAACCAACAAGAGAAAAGAATGGGGCTACACACGTTCGTTTATCTTTGCAACAATGCTATGAGGAAATTAAACTACCATCTAGAAGATAGTTTTTTAAAAAAATGTGTTAGTTATGCAAACTTCAGATGTCTTAACTCCAAAAATTTCTCTTTAGAGGTGACCTTGCCAAAGTTTCTCCTTCAAAGCCTACGTGAAGTGTTGTTTCTTCTACTAAAATTCCCTGTGTAGTTTGCCCCATAAATTATTCCAGTTTTGATGGTTCAAGATGTGGACGGAGCAGTGATACAGCAACAGTCGACATGTCAGAACAATTTAAGACTTAGACATTTCCTCTAAAACATTGACTATTTTCTTTTTAACCCACAGAAATAAGCATGAGGTGCTGGGGGAATTTGTTGTGGCTTTATGTTTTATGAACAGAAAGAATGTATGCCAGTTGACATGGCGGACCAATTTAGAATGGCTTGTAGCTCTGTCTTTTCAAATAAGAGTTTAACTGGCAGTCTTTCCTTTATACCAAAGCTCTCCAGCTGCCACATTAAATCTCAGGTATAGCCCTGAAACATAGTGTTTCAGTTTTCTTCACTACTAGAAAATATAATTTTAAATGACAAAGTCTATGCAAATATAATTCTTGAAAATGTATTATTTCAGTTTTTGTCCGACTTTGTTGTATTATTGTTCTCATTTGTTGCTTTGTTTAGAGATTAAAATGAATATTTCTGTTCTGTCAGTCTCTGTGAGTGTAATTATCTACATAATCTCAGCCAAAGTAGCAGAGAATGCAAGAAAGATTAATGAGAAAAGACACTGTTATAGTGACCCAGTCTCTTTAAGAAAGAAGAGTTAACAGAAGAGAACTATAAGAAATATCTTATGGTTCAAGGATCAAAGAATATCTTGTACCCAGGTTCTCCTATTATTATCTTACATTAACATGGTATATTTGTTACAATCAATGAACCAATATTGATATAGTATTACTAGCTAAAGTTAACACTTGATTCAATTCCCTTAGTTTTTACCTGATGTCCCTTTTTTGTTTTAGGATACTGACCAGGATCCACCTTATATTTATCCATCATGTATCCTTAGGATTCTTATGGCTGTAACAGTCTCTTAGGATTTTTTTGTTTTTGATAACTTTAAAAGTTTGAAGTAGGGGCCGGCCCCACGCCCTAGTGGTTAAGTTTGGTGCGCTCTACTTTGGCAGCCCGGGTTCAGTTCCCCAGCACGGACCTACACCACTCTTCAGCTGCCGTGCTGTGGCGGCGACCCACATACAGAATAGAGGAAGACTGGCACAGATGTTAGCTCAGGGCGAATCTTCCTCAAGCAAAAAGAGGAAGAGTGGCTAGAGATGTTAGCTCAGGGCGAATTTTCCTCAGCAAAAACAAAAAAAGTTTGAAGTAGCAGGGGTCATATAGTTTGCCGAATTTCCCTTAATGGGTTTTTGGACGTTTTTCTCTTATTTGACTGTGTTATATGTTTTGGGCAGAAGATCACAGCATATCAAGAGTACATGCAATCAACATGACTTTTTATTGTTGATGTCTGCCTTGATCAACTGGATGATGTATTGTTTGTCATTTTTCTCCACTGTAAGATTACTCCTTCCCCAATTCACAGTGTATTCTTTGGAAGGCTGTCACCATGCACAGCCCACACTTGAGGAGTAGGATGTTTTGCTTTCGCTCATTTAGGGGAGATAATCTACGTAACAATTCTTCTGCACAAGAGATCTGTTTGTTCTCCCCTGTGTATTTATTTACTCAATCATGCATTTATATCAGTAGAGTGAGTTGGATATTTCTTTTAAATTTTGAGTTATAATCTAATACTAATTCATTCACTGTGCTCACTTCAGCAGCACATATGCTAAAATTGGAACAATACTAATTCATTTTATTGCTCAAATTGTTCCAGCTTTGGTCATTGGTACCTGTTTCAATCAGCTCCTACCTGACATGTCTAAATAAATGTGATTTTTTGTGCATTTCCTTCCTTTCTGGCACAACCAGATAGTCCAGGCTCATCTTGTACAATTCCTGCTCTAGCTCTAGTATCTCATTTCTCTAAGGAGACTTGGTTCCTTTAGTTGGAGAGTGATATTAGATACCAAGATCTAGGTGTTAGGTGTGCTCATTGCTACCAGGATATTGTTGCTTCTAGGACCTCTCAGCTGACTTAGCAAGGAGAAATATGCATGTATGTTCACTAACCCAGGTATATACGCATATCTGTAAGTATTTCTAAACATGGCTATATGTATCTCTATTATGCCAACATGAGTTCATACTGATGTCCCTGACTCTAATCCATTACCACACAGATCATTCTAGCCTATTTCTTTGCTTCTCAGTAATCTCCCACTCCAACGACGAGAAACTTCACTTCCACCACCCATTTTCTTAGTTGTGCAGTTTGAATATACAAGTATAGCAGTATCGGAATTGTTAACCCATACTCCTGTGGGAAACAACTGTATCAACCAGAATAAAATGCTAATATAAAGCTTATTTTGCCTATAGTCTTACAGACTCCACTCATTTCCAAATTTACTTAGGTCAGCACATTTTACCTCCATCCCTCAGTGAAGTTTTATACATTTGTAATACGGTTATATTGTTTTGTCACAATCTGAATTCCATCCTGGCATCCCCTCACCTCCTAAAAGTATTTTTAGATTTGCATATATTAAGGTTCAGTCTTTGTCAAGTCTATGAGTTTGACAAATGCAGTGTCATGTATCTACCATTGCAGTATCATACGGAACAATTTCTCTGGCCTAAACCACCCCTTCCCATGCTTCGCCTTCAACCCTACACTCCTTCCTCTGGCAACCACTGATTGTCTCATTGCTAAATTTTTGCCTTTTTCAGAATGTCATATCATTGGAATCATACAATAGGTTGCAGAACACATTTCTTCAGTATCTATTCTTTCAGTCTTTCTGTCTCCATTGTCAATGTATTTGGTATGGCTTTCTATTTAGTATGTGTGTGGCTTTCATTCATGAATCATTGCCCCACAGGTTTATTCCTTCCTTTTTTCCTGTTCTTGGGAGGAGCTGAATTGAAACTTCCTTCTTAGAATGGCTTTTACTGCATCCCTTAAGTTTGGCATGTTGTATTTCCATTTTTGTTTGTTTCAGGATATCTTTTGATTTTCCTTTTGATTTCTTTTTGATCCATTGGTTGTTCAAGAGTGTGTGGTTATGGCCCATCATATGATCTAACCTGGAGAATGTTCTGTGAGCACTTGAGAAGAATGTGTATTCTGCTGCTTTTGGATGGAATGTTGTATATATCTCTGTTAAGTCCGTTTGGTCTATAGTGTTCAGTTCTGTTGTTTGCTTATTGATTTGCTGCCTGGATGATCTATTCACTGTCGAAAGTGTGGTATTGAAGTCCCCTACTATTATCATATTGCTATCTATTTCTCCTTTCAGTTTGGTCAATATTTGCTTTATATATTTAGGTGCTCCAATGTTGGGTACATATACATTTACTATTGTTATATCCTGTAGGGGCACTAACCTACACGCCCTATCTTAACCATGTATCCTTCTGGCCCCCTCTGGGCAGGATGCCAAGCATCCAGCATTGTAACTGTTTCTCTCAATGAACATCACATTCTGAGGGAACACAGAGCCCTTCCATGCGATCCTTGAATTGCAGCCATGCAAGGACAGGCCCTCTTGGCAAGCACGTAGCCTTTTGTTCTCCTGCCTATGTAAGCAACCCCCACCCCCCCTTCACAGGAGCAGGTGCAGGTGCACAACTCTGTCCAGCCAGTCACCACTGGACACTCCCCATAAGTAAGACTCAAACCCTTGTGTCTGGTACGCCATCTCCTGGTCTTCTGTCTTTCTGCAACCTATCCTGTGCTGCTTGCTCAACTGGGCACGTAGCCAGACATATCCTCTTTATGATTTGACCTCTTTTCATTATGTTGTGATCTTCGTTGTCCCTTGTGACCGATTTTGACTGAAATCTATCTTGTCTGATATAAGTAGAGCTACCCCTGCCCTCTTTTGGTTCCCATTTGCATGGAATATCTTCTCCCATCCCTTCACTTTCAGCCTATGTGTATCCTTAACTCTGAAGTGAGTCTCCTGTAGGCAGTATACTGTTGAATCCTGTTTTTTTAAAATCCATTCAGCCATTCATGATTTTTGTTTGGAGAATTTAATCCATTTGCATTTAAAGTAATTATTGATAGATAATGACTTACTATTGCCATTTTGTTAATTGTTTACTGACTTTTTTGTAGTTCTTTGTTCCTTTCTTGCTATCTTACTTTGTGATTTGTTAGTTTTTTAAGTAGTCTGCTACTTATATTTTTCCCTTTATCTTTTGTGTATCTACTAGCGGTTTTATCTTTGTAGTTACCATGAGGTTTACATAAAACATCTTGTAGTTATGATAGCCTTTTTTTTTTTGGTGAGGAAGATTAGCCCTGAGCTAACGTCCGATGCTAATCCTCCTCTTTTTGCTGAGGAATATTGGCCCTGGGCTGGTATCTGTGCCCATCCTCCTCTACTTTATGTGGGATGCCGCCATAGCATGGCTTGACAAGTGGTGCATCGGTGCGCGCCCAGGACCTGAACCTGTGAAACCCTGGCCGCTGACATGGAGCGCACATACTTAATTGCTATGCCACTTGGCCAGCCCCTATAATAGTCTTTTTAAAGTGATACCGACTTAACTTCAATAGCATACAAAACTCTACACTTTTAATTCTCCCTCACGACATTTTATGCTATTGATGTTGTTGTGATTAAGATAGTACATTTTATATTATATGATTTTTTAGCAAAATTTATTTTAAAAGAGAAGCTGGGCCAGAGATGAGGGGACCTGGTGAATCACAGGCATGGAGTGCATGGCTGGAAGTCAGGGCGTGTGAACACTGAGAGGATGAAACACCATCCACGTTCTCACTCACCTTGGGCTCCAGAAATGCAGGAGCCCAGCTTTCGTCTCCTCTCGCCTGTGCCCGCCTTCTTGGCTCGCTGGCTGGCGTTGCCACCACCTCCTTGTCCCCGGCCATGACTGCTGTCGCCACTGCAACCCGGGACGCACACCCTTCCACTTTCCCGCTGGAGGCGCGAGACCTAGAGAAATAGCCCGGGCCCGACTGGAGGAGCCCTGGTGGGAGAAAGGAAAGCCTGACTCCGCTCTCCTGAATGCACCGCTGGCAGCTGGGAAGGCGCCACAGAGCGGCTGTTCCAAGCAGGACAGGGAGTCCGCAGAGATCCCAGGCGCCTGCTGGCCTCTTCTGGCAGAGTTTGCAGGTGGCTGGGACCCCTCAGGTCAGGGCTGAGGGACCTGGCCCTGGTAAGAGCGCTCCATAAGAGAGCAGGGCGCGGAGCTGCTGTGAAACAGTTCCTGCCCGCCATCTGGGCTTCCAGTTCCAGCTGCTTCCTCCGCAGGCTGGGGGTTCAGCACCCAGAGTAAGTGAAGAAGCCAGAATGGTGACAGCCCAGCTCTGGGTAGACGATGAGCTTTCTCTCCTCTGGCAGAGGGGGAGACATTCTGGCTCAGCCAGGCATCCCACTGGATATCCAAAGGCAAGCACTCGAGGGCTTCTCAGGCTGAGCGGGGCCGAGGGGCAGGCAGTGGGCCCCTTTAATTTCATTCGTGAAGCGTCCCCCTCCTCCCCTCCCCTGGCCACCTGCTCCTTTCTTGGCCCGTTCAGAGTTCTGAGGGAGAAGGAGCTGGTCCTGTTTTCAAGTTGACTTTACAAAGTGTGTGCTGGGGGTGATACTCTGGTTAATGAGGTTCCCCATCATCTGGAGCCAGCATCCAGGGTTGCCCGGGCGATGGGCTTTGTGTCAAGTGCTTTGCAGGCTTGCTCATGTTCATTCTGGGGTGTGTGTGTGTGTGTGTGTGTGTGTGTGTGTGTGTGTATGGACAAGGAGAGAGAACTGGGGACAGGGGACACACTCAGCCAGATCACCTCCATCCAAGCCCTTCCAGCAGCCCCAAGTGTCATTGAAGGAGCTGACTCACCTCCTTGGCAGAGACACCAGGAGAGGAGGGGATCACCTCCCATTCCTTGCAGCTCCTTAGATGAGCACGAGATTTTCTGGAAGTTTCCTGGTCACTCCATGAGACCATTCAGATTGGAGCCTGGGGTGGTCCAAAGTTTCTGCAGAAAAGGGGCTGGGATGAACCCTGGATCGGAGCTCCTGGCATCCTCATCCCCAGCGCTGAGGATGTGGGGGTTCCCTCCAACACTCCAGGCCATAGAGGCTCTGCTGAACCCAGCACATAGCTCAGGAGTTTGGCCCGATTATTTGTCCTCCTAATGAAAAGCAGCTGCAAAGAGGCCACCTAGTATCTGAGGGTCATTTTGGAGCCATGCCTGTGGTCACAGCACCCTCGATGTCATCCAGCCTAGGGCTGGGTCATCTCGATGGACCGGTTGGTCAGTGAGGCAGGCGTGGAGGTGCTTCTGGCCATGACCCGGAAGTTGGACATATCCCCCTGGCCTGTAACTGCCTGCTTGGGCTGGATGTCTGCCTCTGGGGACAGCACTGCTGTGAGGTTCTTGGACGGCACTCGGAGCATGAGGTGGGAGTCTGAGGACCTCCTGCCGTTGCTTGGGATTCGGACCCCGGGCTGCTTCCCTAGGCTGCTGAGACCTGGGGATTCCTCCAGGGTGTCAGAGGCTAGGGCTTGCTGTCCTGGGGAAACTCCATCTCTGGGTCAGGAGGTTGAGCTTCAAGTCTGCCCTCAATTTGGGGCTGACTTATGTGTGTGACTTTGGGCAAATCACTAGACTTGTCTGGGCTCAGTTGCTGCTTCTGTAAAATGAAGAGATTTCATGTATCCTCAGAGGTCCCAGCTCAGACACTCTATGGCCCGAGCTATTGTCACCGATGAGATTTTCAAAATCCCAGGAGGTGATGTAATTTAGTGTTTAAGAGACCAAGGACTCAGAGGCATCTAAGTTTGACCAGTCACTTTACTCTCCACACCTTGTCCCTCCACTGTTAAATAGGAAGTTCATAGTTGCTACTTTGGAAGGGTGTTGGGAGGACTAACTGAGACAGTGCCTGGCAAGAGCTTAGTGTATCTAGTGGAGACTGGTCCCCAGACGCAGCAGCATGGCTGCCTGTTTTTGTGTCTTGTGTGTGGACATTGGGGTGTATTTTCCCCAGGGAGGCTGGCCCTGTCCCACCTGAGCACCAGGTGATCCTTCACTGGGGAACAGGGCACTTGTTCTCTCCAATCACTTGACACCTGCCGTCCCCGCCCCTTGTTGCCGTCCCCGCCCCTTGTTGCCGTCCCCGCCCCTTGTTGCTTCCTCATAAAGCACTGCTGGACCAGCAGCTCCTAGTGGGTAGCCCAAGGCAATCTGGGAGGACTGGATGCATCCAGCTGCTGTGTCCCCATGACAACAGGAGGTGGAGGTAAGCTGTGTCCATGGTGTCAACTTTGCAGCTGTGTAGGAACCCAGGACAGAAAAGTGCAGTATGTTTGGGTGTCAGGCATTCAGTCAGCTGAGGCCATCTGAGCAGGTGAGGCTGCTGTGTGAGGCTGCAGGAACTGCCATGCTGGGGAAAGTGGGGTGTGTGTCTGTGTGTGTGCAGGAACCACCATGCTGGGGAAAGTGGTGTGTGTGTGTCCGTCCTGAGGTCCAGGGTATGGTGAAACCGTAAGGGGAAGGCTGACCTCCTCTCAGCTGACATGGAGTGAGTTTATGGGCACGCAGTAGAGAGACTGGGGCAGGAGCAATTCTGCCACGTGCTAGCTCAATCTGTGGACTTGACTTTTAGGACTCAGAAAACGAGCAGTCTGCTGTCCTGGTGGAGTCGGATGTGTGTGTCTGTGTAGATGCGTGTGTGTGAATGTGTGCGTATGTATACATTCTCATGCAGGTTTGTGCACATGTACTCATGTGAGTCTGATTTACATAAAAAGCTTAAGTGTGCTCACACGTGAGAATAGTGTCAATATGGGTGTGTACTTGTGAGATTGCATGTACATGGATTTATGAGTATGTGTGTGCGTGCATGCCTGCAAGAGAATGTGTGCCTGTGTGAGTCAGTGTGAGTGTGGGTATTGGTATGCACTTGTGAGTGGTAAGCAGTTGTGTGTATGTGAGTTGGTTGTGTGCCTGTGACCAATAGGTGCATGGCTGCACAGGTGCACACATGTGTGGGGAGGCTCTGTGCAGTAATGCCTGTGTTTGAGAAGCTGGGCACGTCTGCCTGGGTGCATGCTCTGGTAGCTGTGTGTGCTGTTTGCACGTGTCTGTGTTGGCATTTGTGAGCGCCTGCATGTATGTGAGTGTACATGTGTGTGCAATATGAGTGTGAACTTGTGGTCTGTGCTTACACGCATATCTCTCTACATGGTTTTCAATGTGCCTTTGTGTGTATCCAAGTGCATATGTGTGTATGACATTGCACACTTGTTTGTCTCTCTGTGTGTATGTGTGTGTACCTGTCATTACGTAACCTCTGTGTCTGTGTGTGAGTTTCTGAGCACGTGTGTCTGTGAGTGTTAGAGGGTACATTTGATTGCACTGTGTGTATATGTGTGTTTCTGTGGGTATGTACCTTTCAGTGGATACCTGTGGGTATTGCAGTGTAAACTGTTTGTGCATCTCTATGTGTACACACGTGTTTCTGAGTGTGTGTACCTGTGTGCAGTGTTGCACGCTTGATTGTATTTCTGTGTATATGTGTGTGTTTCTGAGTGTTGGTATCTGGGTTGCAGTGTACATTTGTGTCTTAGTGTGCATGGGAGTGTCTCTGAATGTGTATGTCTGGATGTTGCAGTGTAACTTTGGTGCATGTCTCCTGTGGATGAGTGAGTTTCTGAGTGTGTGTACCTGTGGTGTTGCATTGCATCTGCTTGCATGTCTCTGGGTGTACAATGTGTGTGTCTGAGTGTGTTTGCCTGTCTGACACTTTTGAGTGTGTCTCATGTATAGTATGTGTGTGTTTCTGAGCATGTGCATTTCTGCAGGCGTGTCCGAGTGTCCATAGGGATGTAAAGGTGTGTGTAGGGGGTGCAAACACAGCTGAGAGCTTCCAAACAGAAAACCTCCCTGAACCTTTAAAGCTCCTCTTCTGTCTGCTCTTCATGGCTGAACTGTGCTCGTGCTGTGCACCTTCCCAGTGGTGACCCAGCGATTGGTGCCGGCTCTGAGCAGGGTGCTGGGATGGTGCACGTTGATTTTTCCAGTTGCTTTTGCTCCGAAGCCCATGTATCCCCTGTCCCTGGCTCCCTTGGCCCCACAACAGCCCATGTCTCTCTGGCCAGGAGCCTGCACTCAGCACAGTTGCTGAGCAAACTCACGGATGTGAGGAGCTCAGGGCTACTCTGCACTCGCCGGAGGCACCAGCATCTCTGATTCCAGGATGCTAGTTGGACGAGACAGAGAGGCGATCTGGTTAGTCCTTCTCATTTTCCAGAAGGTGAGTGGAGACCAGAGTGTTTACCAGGCTCTTTGGCCTCATGGTGACAATATTAACTCCAGTAACTATCACTTGTCGAGCACTCAGCGTGTGCCAGGCTCTTTTCACAGAGTAGCTCCTGAAACCCCCACAGGCCCCTGTGATGTCATTTCCCATCCTACACACAAGGAAATCGAGTCTCAGAGAGATGATGTGACCTGCCCAGAGTCACACAGCACAGAAGTGGACAAGCTGTGATTCGAACCCAGCTTCTCAAATTCCAAATGCCAGAGTCGTGACCCCTACCCTGTCCCATTGCCCAAGGCAGTTGCTGTTTATTGAGCCCTACTGTGTGCTGGGCTCTGGGTGGGGCTTGGAGATACAGAGATGATAAGACAGATGTGGTTTGCCGTGTGTCCTCTCCACTGGGAACCTTGAGGAGAGAGCCCCGTGTCCCCAGCAGCCAGCACAGAGCTTAGCACATAGTAGGGCCTCAGTGAATGTTGGCTGAATAAATGAATGAGCCACTGCAGGGTCTACCAGAATAAGCACTCAGTCTTCTAGTTTTCTTTTTCGTCCATAAAAGGAACAAGGACAGAGGATGTCCTGTGACCTCACAAATGTCCCCTTAAAGCATCCATGAAGGGGCCCCATCTCTGGGTCTGTGGCTCACCCACATTGGGCGATCCGAAGGGCCCTTTTGGTTCTGCAGGGCTGTAGTTCTGTGGCCTGGTGGCTAAGGGATCGTCTTGTCCAGGGATTTTGCTTGGGGATTTGCTTCTTCATGTGCATAGACTTCTTCATTTCTCTGGGGTGTGTTTCCCTTGACCCTGGATTCCTAGCACCTAGCACCACGCCTGGTAGTGACTCCACAGACAGGCTTTAGAGCCAGACCAACTAGACTCTGGCTCAGGCTTGGACTCTTGCCGGGTGGGTGTCCTTGCACCAGCCACAGCATTCATTAAGCCTCAGTGTCCTCATCTGCTCGGTGGGGACAATAATTGCATCTACTTCAGAGAATTATGAAGATTACACAAGCAAACATCTATATAACAGCACAGTACCTGGCCCATGAAAAGGTGTTCAGTAATGCACAGGTACCATGATTATTTCCACTACCAATGTTATGATCATTAGCATATCTCAAAAAGCACATTAAAGCAACATGTAGAAGGGAATAACTCACCAAGCTGTGAAATCAGGAAAAGCTTCCAGGAGGAAGTGGTGTTGGAATGGCATCTTTAAATACATCACACAAGCACCATGAATTCTTTGCAGAAAAATTACGACATAGAGATCAACATGGAGGAGAGAAAAATTCAGGAGACAGAAGCCACAAGGTGTTTAAAGCACGAGTCAGCTCTGTTGGGAGAGAAACTCCCAGATGGAATGAGAACTCGAAAGGGTCCCTGGGCTCAAGGAGGGGACCCAGGAAGGGAACACTTGTAGGGGCCTCTCCCCAAGGACGGGCTTCAGCCTTCCCAGGAGAGGGTGTGTCGCCCCCTGGCTGAGGATCCCAAGTCTGGGTCAGAGAGATTTTCATGCCAGATCCAGGACTACGTGCACCTGAGGGAATAAACCCCAGGAGCAAGCTGACCTCAGATGATCAAACCTCAGGCGTCTCTGGGGAGCCCTGTGTACTGTGACCGTGTCTGTCGCCCATGAACCTTCCTGATTCTTCATCCGCAGCCCTCCAGAGCCAGAGGATCAGAAGTCCTTCTTATTCCTCTTGCCTCATCTCACCATCTTTTTCTCTCAAAATAAAATAAACTCAGGAAAAGAATAAAAGACTTTGAAGCCATTCTCGGTTTTTGCCTTTTGTTCCCATGTGACCTCAAGACAAAACCCTCTGTTACAGAGCAATCCATTAGAAACCTTAATTGGGGGGGTTTTGAGATTTGGATACAGTTTTAAACGTGTTTTGTAAATAATAAGAGTGGAACTTACATTATTTAAAGGTTCAAATCCTAAATCATCCTAAAGCCAGTGAAAGGAGAAAATAAAGATCAGATATTTATGAAAGAAGAAAATAAAATGAAGTGCCTCAGCAAAACTAATGACATGGACAGATCTCTTTCAAGAATAACAAGAGAAAATTAAGGCAGATATTAGGTGAAAAAAAGGGGCAATAATTAGATATAGATATTTGTAAAATTATGAGATTTTATTGTAAATAACTTAATGCCATTGAACTTGGAAAGACAGATGAGATGGTTAATTTCTCCTAATATATGAGTTAGTAAAACGGATGCAGACAAAAGAGTCCACCCTCAACATGGGGCCACTGAAGGCATTGAAGGAGGCGGCCATGGTCTGGAAGGTACCTGGATGAGGAGCTAGTCCTGACCCCGAGCAAAGGCTCCATCTGCTGGCCACAAGATAAAAGGCCAAGCAGGCTGTGGTAGAGCAAGAACTTTAATAAGTGATAAGCTAGCAAATTGGAAGATGGCAGACCATGGTCCAGAAAAAAAACCATCTTCAAAAAAAGATGAGAGAAAGATACGCTTGAATGTGCGTTGAGAATTTATGGAATTGTACCCAAGTCAATGCTTTTAGAAGCTACCTCTGGATGGGGATAGGGGAGTCTTAAATTTTTATTTTACATCCTTCTGGACTATAAACCTTTTATTAATAAATATTGTTTTAAAAACAGTGTTTCCTCCCCACTCCCCAGGGCTACCCTGCCTCCCACAAGACCCCAGGGTACCAGGCGCCCGATGAGAAACATTGTATTAGGCATGGACTGCCTGGGCCGGGAAACGAAGTATGCAAACACATCTTCCCTCATTTTCCAACAAATTCCATTAATTTCCATTTCACGTTTCCATTTCTGCTTAAGACAGAAAAGCAATCTACTGAAACACGGGGATTTCTCAGGCATTTCGGGTTTAAAAGGCACCTTCTGCAGTTACCCACATCTCTGCCCTCCATCTTGACCTCCAGGCTACAACGAGGGTGGTTTGCTGTGGGCTGTGTGTGCTCCCCACTGCTGCATGGGGCTTGTCTTGGCATGCCTGGTGGTCACGGGTCCGTGCTACCCTTGGCAGGGGGTATCCTGGCATGGACTCCTCAGAGGAAGCAGGTTGCTGCAGCGCAGGGCCCCTCTCAGCTGCTGAGGCCAATCTGTGTCATTGTCTGTGGCTGGACCCAAGGCCCCTCTGCTGGCCACATGCCTTGTCCACTCATTTGGGCTGTCACGTAGGAGGGCTGGGAACCTTTTACACATCTGCAGGGCCCACTACATATTTTGTGAGGTCCACTGCAAAATGAAAATTCAGAACACCTTATGCTAAGAGCAGGGGGAAATATGCATTTAAAGGTGCTAAGAAAGTTTTCCTTTAAAATATTTTATTACTTATAAAACAATGAGTGAAAAAGACACAAGTAACAACATACATTTACACATTACAAAACACTCTTTTCAGTGTCTTTATATAATACATACAACACACAACACTTTCTCAATATTATATCTGAATAGACCATAAGATTTTTCTGGCTCACTGTTATGCAAATTCATTTATTATCTCATGAAAATGTATACTTTTAACAACTTTTATTTTTACTTGATGTCGTTGCAAGCAATATCAGTTGCTCTTGGCAAATGCAAGATTGCAAATAATGTTAATTTATGAAGATGAGAAGGATCTTTTTGTTGGTGCAGACATTAGTGGAGCCGTTAAAAGTATTTGCTAGGCTATGACAACATTGGATGGATTTCTGATAAATTACTTCAAAGTAAATTTGACTACACCTAGAGCTGGTGATTCTTGTGGAACAATTTTCCTAAAAAGATTTAACTCTACAAACAAATCAACTCCATATAATCTGAATTTAATTGTAAGCATAAATTTATACTTTGGCATTTTAATATTTCCTCTGACACTTCCCATAACCTGTGGAGGTTGTACAAATAAGCGAAGGTGGGCTCTGGATTTGTATATAATTCAAAATGCCTTTTTATTCATCCTACCACTATATATTCAGTTACATGGAATATTAATTTTAAAATTGTCTTCCTCATTAACACATGGTTCTTCTGAAACTTCATATGAAAAAAGTGTTTTCTGCCAACTGCAATGATCTTTAAGTTTAATTTACTATTTCTAAGTTTGTAGGTATTTACTTGTAATGTTGCATCCGTTTTCAAACCAGGATGCTAAACTCTTTGAAGAATTCCAAGATTCTTCAATTCTCCCTGATATGCTTTATTGCAATGCCGCATGTACCCACTTTTATTTTGCAGGAATTGACTGATCAAGTCTGCTGCCTGAGTCCCCCAGTTCGTGTCCTGGCATTCAGGCTGGACATCTGTATTTGTGCAGATGCCACCGGGACAGTCAGACGAGCCACCCTGCCGCCGCGAGTCCTGGCACGCCCCCATGGAGAAGCCCTCCTCTCTCCTAAGGGTGTAACTGCTGCTGCCTCTGGAAACATCCCCATCAGCTGAAGTCTGGTGAACAGCAGGGCTCTGGAGGAACTTGGGTTTCTGGGAGAGGATGGCATTCCAGCAGACAGCGGGTGGGTCGTGGGGGGCCGCGCGCATCAGCCAGGAGGAAAGCCGAGCCACAGCGCTCTAGGGTCTGAAAAACCCAGCCCCAGGGCACCCTGGCTGGTCTCGGGGGACTTGGGCACCAGCCCCTCTTCTGGCATCCCCTCTGGGATCCGTGAATCCCAGAGTTCTGGAAAGCCGCCCAGCCTCCCGAGCTGGGGGCCCGCAGGGTTAGTCCTGGCTGCTCTGGGCACGGGTGGGGGTGCAGGGTCAGAGGTGGGGCAAGAGTAGGGTGCTGAATGCTGGTGCCGACCCCTGCAGACTCTGCGGTGGGCGAGGCTGCCCCTGCCTCTCTCTCCAAGGAGCCGCCCAGGAAGAGTCGCGGGTCAGCAGAGAGGGGAAACAATGGCAGTGGGGGCTGCAGGGCACGCTGGGGTCAGCACTGACCGCTAGTGGGAGGGGCGAGTGGCCGCTTCTGGGGGCGACAGCAGGCGGCTGTGGAGGGCGGTGCTCGAGGTGGTGGCTGGTCACCGTGGATCGGAAGGACGTTCCGGGAGCGCGCCCCAGCGCGCGGCAGAGCCCCGGAGCCAGCAGCCGCGCCCAGCGGACCGGCACCCAGCGGCACCTGGCGGCAGCTCCAGGCCCGCCCCGCCCCGCGATCACGTGTACATCAGGCCCCGCCCCTGGACGCCCGGGCCCCGCCCCCTCCCTCTGCCGTTCCTGCGGACCCGGCTGCGGCGGTGCCAGGTGAGTCTGCGTGGCCGCGCGGCCGGGCCGGGGCAGGGTCGCTGGGGGCGGCCGGCGCGAGGTCTGAGGGTGCGGGCGCCTCCCGCGAAGTCCCCCGCTCTTCATCCACCGCGTCCCCACCCGGGTCCCTGACGCCCTCTGCCTTGCTAGGGCCGGGGGCCGCGGACCGTCTACCGACGTGGGTTCCCTACTCTCAGACCCCAGGGTTCAGGGCAAACGGCGTTGCGGGTGGGAGCCGGGTTCTGCCCAGAGCAGCCTCGCGGGGCCGGGGGTGGGCGGTTGTCTGGGCCGGCTCTGCGCGCTGGGGGCGCTAGGCTCCTAGAGGACGCTACGCATCCTGAATTAATCAAGGAGCCTCGACGTTCTCCCAGAACCAACTAGAACCCTTGGGGCCCCGCTAGGGATGCGAATACCACAGGAGGGGTTTGGGGTTGAGGCGCGGCCTCCAGAGGGGAGACCGCCTCTCCAGCGCTCAGTCCCCCTTAGTTGGGGGAGGCCGCATGGTGCGCACTTGGAAAGCCTCAGGGCCTCCAGTCCCCCCCCACACGCGCCGCCAGCCAGGGGAGGGTGCCCCCTGGACCCTCTTCTCTCTGCACTGCTCCTCGTTAAATTCCCTGGGGAGGAAGGGAAAAAGCAAACATCTTTTCCCCAGAGGAGAAAGCTTGAGTCTGATTAGTGTTTAGGCTTATTGAGAAATTGATTATCATATTCTTCCTGGCAGGCGTTGATGGAGGGAGAGAAGGCATCTGGGGTTTGGGCAGGTGGGATTGGGGGTGGAGGGGCACCTTTGGTAGAGGCCCCCTCTGCGCGGGTTGTTGGCTTCCTCTCTCAGAGCAGCAAGGGGAGGGAGGGGGTTTCTTTAACGCATCTGGGTCAGACCCCCTGGAGGAGAGACAGATTGTGCCTCTCCTGATGCCTGTGGACCCCTACCCTGTAGCTGGGTTCTCTGAAGCCCAGAGCCTGACTGCTGGTCTCTGTTGTCCTGGGTCAGGCGAGGCCCTCAAGCAGCTGCGTGGCCTCGCAAGCCTGCTGCTGCTCCTCTGTGGCCCTGCACGGGAGGGCTACACATCCTGGCCGGGCTGCCCAGCTACTCTGTGCAGTGGCTGTGCGCTGTGGGCAAGTGCACTTGTCCAAGGCAGGTGATGTGATGCGTGAGGCCCAGAGGACAGGATGGGGAGTGCAGCAAACTGGAGAGCAGGCGCCCCAGGGAGGCCCGCCTCTTGGCTCTGCTTAATTGTTGTATGGGAGAGTGCCTGCCTGCTATGGCTAGATCACCCCCATTTGTTTATAAGAAGGCAGAAAATCAGGTTTTGATATGAAATTTCCATTTTTAAAGTGTCGGAAACTAATTTAAAAAAAAACACACAGTGGCTGCCAAACTAAAATACATGGCCCTATGGCTGGCAGTTTGCAACCTCGGTTTTATTTCACGCCTTCAGAGGTGGGAATGTGTTTCATGTCTAAATATCCAGCCAATAGACTCTTGAGCAGCCTCTTCCATCAGGCATATTTCTGCCTGAAGAAAAGGGGTGTGACTGCTTCCTAGTGGGATTTCTGGGTCATATCTGTAAGAGGTTTGCAGGGTTGTGTAAAGCTGCCTTGGTAGTTGGCTGTTTACCCCAGCTGAGTCAGACATGTGTTCCCAAAGAGTTTTTCCTCCTTGCGTTTAATATTGTTAATGATGCCTTCTGACTTTTTCACTCTGTTTTCCACACATTTGTCACCACTTCTGCTTTTGGATCTCTGTGCTGGGAAATCTGAGGCTTACATGGAAGATTGATTTTTAACGCCCTTTGAACTGTTTGTTGGCTGTAATATTTGCATGCAATTGTGACACTTTAAAAATAGGAGACCACAGGGTTTGGAAAAAAGAATCTTCTGGGCAGATGAGTAAATGGAAAGGCCAGCCTTTAATTTTGTTAACATCCCAATTACTTCGCTGTAACCCTTGTGACGATTTCTGTCTCTTGTGATGCACTGCCTGGTTTTGTCCCGGGGACATGGCCCAAGCCTGGCTGACTGCACCCCTGCTGCATCGTGTGGGTTGGAAAGTTCATGTGTCCCACTGGCCAGCAGAGGTCACTATTCCACAGTTGTTAGAGGAGAAAATGCCTACAGTCCACACCACTTCTCTTTTGTTTGAGGGAGGTTTTACTCATAGTGCTAGTAGGACTGTTTTGATTCATACCTGTCTGTATTTTCCATATGTTCTTTAAAAAATCAATTATTTTTATATATTGTGTTTAAAGTGCTGACGGCTTGAGCGGGCTTCTGTAGGTAGTTGCCTGTGGGGGGCAGAACAGCACCATCTGTTAGGCACCTAGTAGGTCCTGGAACCCGTGCCCCACACTCTACATGCATCACCCTTACCGGCCGTCTGTCCTCCAGGGCTGTTGTGAGTTCACCTGTTTTCTGGACGAGGAGGCTGAGGTGAGGGGAGGAGAGATGATTTGCCCAAGGACACACAGCTAGTGGAGATGGGAGTCAGATGGGGAGATCTGTCCTCAAAGCCAGGCGCTTAAGTTTCCTGGAGCTGTACTTTTTCCTCAAGAAGGGATATTTCAGCGGCCTTAAGCAGCAGTCATTAAGAATGTATGAGAAGAGTATATATTTTTGATGGAAAACCTTATACATAGCTTACTGTGTTTCTTCTGCAGTTTCAGCCTGTAATTTGCTTGAAGAAGCTAGACTGTACTTTCTACTTCTTGGTCTTTGAAAAATGGGAACTGTGATGTTCTGTGAGGCTTTGCTCCTTCTCCACATGAAAACAAATGTTAGTAATACATGGTCTCCAAAAATGTCTCAAGCTTCATACCCATTTGGTAAGTAAAGTTCACTAAAAAGATTTCTAATCTCAGTTTACACGTCCAACTGCAAACTTTCTAACTTTGAAAAGAGACTGTTTGTCAATGAAAAGATAAATGTTTTATTGGACTTTTATTTATTCATGTTTTCAAAGACAAATCACTAGGATTTTCCATAAAGCTGGAGAGTTACAAGAGGACAGCTGTGTTCATCTCTAGATAATGAGTGGCCAGTTTGACCCCTGTTCTCCCTGAAGAGGTCATGTGAGAACAGTAAGAAAAGGCTTTGTATCTTTTGGGCTGTGATAAAAGGGCATTTGGTTCTGGAGTCTTAACAAATTCACCTGGCATACTGTTGTCCGTTGTTCTTTCAAATTTTTAGATGTTTTGTGATTGCTATTAACTATAAATGTTATTATTATTAGAACAGAAAACCATATTACCCTTTTAGATCTTCTTAATTAACTAATAAAATGTAGCTGACTCACTGTTGTTGTCAGCAAACCCTTAAGTTTTCCCAGGGATAGCGAGTAGCTCAGGGTAGTAAAAGCACAGCCCCGGGGGGCGGGGTCGAGTGGCTATAAGCCAACATCTGTGGTGGTGAGCACTGGAGAATGAGTGGGGGGTGGCGTGGGATTCTGTTTTAGATGGGGGTGGTCAGGGAAGGCCTTCCTGATGAAGTGAGGTTTGGCCAGAGGCCTGACTGAGGTAAGGGAGAGGATACGTGGAAACCTGGGGGAAGAGTTGCAAGAAGCAGAAGGACCCCTAGACCCGAGCATGGCTGATTAGTTCAAGGCCAGGGAGGGGAGGAGTGGGAGGTGAGGGCAGAGACGTAGGAGGGACCAGGTCACATCAGGCCTGGTAGGCGACAGTAAGGACTACTCTTACTCTGAGTTGGGCAGCCACTGGAAGATTCTGAGCAAAGGACCAATATAGGCCCACTTACATTTTAAAAAATGAAATCTGGCTGTTCTGTGGAAAGTAGACTGGAGAGGGGAGTGGCAGGTCCGAATGAAAGTGGGGAGCCTAGTTAGGAGGCTACTGCTGGGAGAAAGGAAGGTGATGGGAGGAAAGTGGTAGAGGGACAGTGACGAGAAGCAGGCAGGTCTGGGGCTCTCATGAAGGAAGGAAGAGGTGCTGAGAATTGCTGGTGGGATGGTCGTGGCTGTGGAAGAAAACAAGTCATTAACATTGACTCAGAGGTCTTTGGCTCACAGTTGGTGGAATGAAATTGCCATTTGCTGAGATAGGAGAGGAGTGGGTTTACGGGGAGGTGTTACTGGCCACACAAGAGAGAGACCAAAGTAAAAACTGGAACGCCAGGCTAATGGCAAGGAAAGGGTTTTATTGAAGGCAGCCAGAGGAGGAGACGGGAGCTAGAACTCAAATCCACCTCCTGGAGGGAAAAAGGTAGGGGTATTTATTTCAGGTGATGTCAGCCAAAAGACCAGAGTGAGCCCTCAAATTCCTCTCCTCAGAAGATGGGAGGCAGGGGTTTGTAAAGGTTGCAAGGAATGCAGCTGCTTGTTGGGAGGGGGCGCCTGTGGCCTTGCTGGTCGGCGCTTTCCCACCAGCCTGCGTTTGGCCTTGTGAGGCTGCTGGCAGGGAGGAGGAGGGTGAGATGGGGGAATCCGCAGGTGGGTGTCCTTGGTTGTCTGACTCTATGATGGGTGGTGGATTGTGGTGCCAGGAAGCCAAGGAGTTGGGCTCTGGGAAGCATCAGCGTCTTGATAGTCTCGGGATATCAGTTTCTTGTAATAAACCTCAAGGATCAGTAATTAGCTAAAACTTCAGTGTGAGCCCAGCATGAGGCCACATGGGCTTTTAACAATTTGTAACTTCTATTTGCCTTTTGTATGTGGGGGGATAGGAAGGTTAAAGAAACTGATATTTCTATATGAATGTAACTAAAGAAGCAAGGAAGGGGATGGGTGTTTTTGGTTTTAAACCCATGTATGCTGGGTTTAATAGTGTAGGGGAACAGATATCAGGGCTGGCATCAGACGGAGATGGGTTAGTTAAGGTTGGCGGCATATAACTGAAAAACTCAAAATAGTGGTGGCTTAAGTAGCATAGAAATTTATTTGTTTATTTTTTCACATAAAAGAAGATCCAGAAACAGGCTGTTTCAGGATGACTCCCTGAGGTTATCAGGGATTCAGGCTCATTCTGGCCCCAAGGGGTGGTCCGCATCCCTGTGGGCCATCCTCCGGCTCTCGTTTTTGTGGCTTGGGTGGCCATGGGTGAATCTCAGAGGGTCTGTGCCCAGGCCTCAGTTTCCCCATTTGTCCAAAGAGGGCTGGTCTCGGTGGAGGAGGATATGGACAGGGGGGCGCAGGGGCTTGTCACAATGCGTTGTGACTGCAGGTGGCCTGCGCGTTCAACCAGCCAGAGAGGGAAGTACAGGCTGCTCCTGCCAGCAGGTGCTTCTATGGGTTTGTCAGGTCAGGGTTGGTGTGGGACGCTAACCCACTTTAGAGATGAGGAATAAACCAAGGGGCTGTTACCTGCCCAAACCTCCAGCCACCGGGGGTGGGACAAGAAGGGGGTGGCTGCCCTCACTCCCACGTGCCTGTGCTGTCTCCCTCTCCAGGATCCTGGCACCCTGCACTTCGAGGTGGCTGAGGCCACATGGCCACAAGAGGCTGAAGGTGGCCCTGGTGCTCTGGGTCCCTGCTGCCCGCAGGCCTCAGCACCACACAGCCTTCAGGGTCACCTTGAGTGGCAGCTGTGGGAATGGGGGTTGGTGACCTGCTGCCCAGCCACCTGCTGCCTCCCCGAGTTCAGGACCTCCTCTGGGCCCCCCCAAGACTACTGTCGCTCCAAGGCCGCCACCACCGGGAAGGGTAAGTCTCTCTCTCTCTTTTTTTTTTTTGTTTATTGTCGTAACATTGGTTTATAACGTTGTATAAATTTCAGGTGTACGTCATTATACTTCTGTTTCTGCATGGATTACATCTCGTTCTCATGTTCACCACCCAAACACTAATTACAATCCATCACCACACATGTGCCTAATTATCCCTTTCGCCCTCCTCCCTCCCCCCTCCCCCCTTTCCCTCTGGTAACCACCAATCCAATCTCTGTCTCTATGTGTGTGTTTGTTGTTATTATCTACTACTTAATGAGTGAGATCATACGATATTTGACCTTCTCCCTCTGACTTATTTCACTTTGCATAATACCCTCAATGTCCATCCATGTTGTCACAAATGGCTGGATTTCATCGTTTCTTATGGCTGAGTAGTATTCCGTTGTGTATAAATACCACATCTTCTTTATCAGTTCTTCCCTTGATGGGCACTTAGGTTGCTTCCGCGTCTTGACTATTGTGAATAATGCTGCAGTGAACAAGGGGGTGCGTGTATCTTTACGCATTGGTGTTTTCACGTTCTTTGGCTAGATACCCAGCAGTGGAATAGCTGGATTGTGTGGTAGTTCTATCCTTAATTTTTTCAGGAATCTTCATACTGTTTTCCATAGTGGCTGTACCAGTTTGCACTCCCACCAGCAGTGTATGAGAGTTCCCGTCTCGCCACACCCTCTCCAACACTTGTTTCCTGTCTTGTTAATTATAGCCATTCTCACGGGCGTGAGGTGATATCTCGTTGTAGTTTTGATTTGCATTTCCCTGATAATTAATGATGTTGAACATTTTTTTTTTTGAGGAAGATCAGCCCTGAGCTAACATCTGTGCTAATCCTCCTCTTTTTGCTGAGGAAGACCGGCTCTGAGCTAACCTCTATTACCAATCTTCCTCCTTTTTTTTATTTCTCCCAAAGCCCCAGTAGATAGTTGTATGTCATAGTTGCACATCCTTCTAGTTGCTGTATGTGGGACGCGGCCACAGCATGGCCGGAGAAGTGGCGCGTCAGTGCGTGCCTGGGATCTGAACCCGCTAAGCCACGGGGCCGGCCCTGTTGAACATCTTTTCATGTGCCTGTTGGCCATCTGCATATCTTCTTTGGAGAAATGTCTCTTCAGGTTTTTTGCCCATTTTTTAATTGGGTTGTTAGTTTTTTTGTTGTTGAGATGCATCAGTTCTTTGTATATTTTGGAGATTAAGCCCTTATCAGATGTATGGTTTGCAAATATCTTCTCCCAATTGTTAGGTTGTCTTTTCATTTTGTTGATGGTTTCCTTTGCTGTGCAGAAGGTTTTTAGTTTGATGTAGTCCCATTTGTTTATTTTTTCTATTGTTTCTCTTGCCGGGTCAGACATGGTACTTGAAAATATGTTGCTAAGACTGATGTCGAAGAGCATACTGCCTATGTTTTCTTCAAGAAGTTTCATGGTTTCAGGTCTTACATTCAAGTCTTTAACCCATTTTGAGTTAATTTTTGTGTATGGTGTAAGGTAATGGTCTACTTTCATTTTTTTGCATGTGGCTGTCCAGTTTTCCCAACACCTGAGACTACCGTCCTTCCAAGGCCAGCGCCACTGGGAAGAGTAAGTCTCTTCCTGCCATCTTACCTGGCATATGGCACGGGTGTGGAGAGATTTGTGCGTGGCTGCCACATGCCTTTGTAGGCATCCTCCAGAGAACTTGCTGGACGTTTCTCCGAAGTTCATCGATTTCTCTCTAGTTGTTTGGGACTTGCTTGTCATTCTGAAATGATTCCTGTTGAGAAAACATTTAATTTAAATTCGGTAGCCCTATTTTGGGGAAATGGTGTGTATAGAATTCAGATTACATAATTTTGCTTCTGTATGTTTTTGATAAAAATTTTGTTGAAGCTTGTCAAAATCTTAGTATAAATTAGGGTAACAACTAGAGTATCTCCATCTTTGAGCTGGCTAAAGGCATATTTTAAAGTATTCCAGTCTTCCTCAATAACAAAACCAGAGGCCTTCAGCAGGACCCCTCCCCTCTTGAGACCCCATCTGTCAGGTAAGGAGCTTATTATACCAGATGATTTCTGGATTCCTGATGGAAAATTTTATAAATCTATAATCCAGCCTGAATCAAGTCTTGACTTAAAAAATGGTTTTTCTGCACTCGACACTTCAGAAGGATCATCTTTGGTCAAAAGTTACTTGGCAATACCCTTCTCCCCGTGTGGCTGGTGGAGATGAGGTGCAGGCCCCAGTATGGTTAATGAGTCAAAGTCAGCAATGGTGTTGGCGTCTCATGAACATGTTCTTCTCGTTACAGTCCATTATTATTGAGCTATTATTTATAAGGTTCATGCCAACAGATAATTAACCAGAAATTGGGAAACTGTTAAGGTGCTGTCGTGTCGTCCCCCCCCACCCTCCCTTTTTTTTTTCCCCCTAGGAGAAGCCGAGGCTTTGGGATGTGGTTATATCAGCGTCAAGACGTCCTGGTTCTATTTCCAGGTGGTTCTCAAGAGAGACAAAAACATGAGGTAGTAAGCATGCAGGACGTTAAACTGTGTGAGCAGAGATTCAAGGAACCCTTCACCCTCCAGAATGACTAGGGGGTCTAAAGTGTTAGTCTCTGTGGTTATCTAGTTATAATCTGTTTGAATGAAGCAAAGGTATGCTGCGCTTTAGGTAATGATCAAATAAAATAAATAAATGTGAGTTTTGGCCTTACTACAAACTAAAGCAAAAGAAAAAAGATATAGTCAGAAAACTGCATTTGGTCATGTGGGTTCTGGATGAAAAGACAGATGCCTGGATTGGAAGATGAAACGGTTCAATCAGGGGGTGAAAGAAAGAGAGAAAGGAAAAGCGTGCAGTGTATTCCAGAAAACTCTGCTATTAATAAAGAGCAATCAGCTGAGACCTCAATCAGTTACAGCCCCTTGAGGTGGTATCTGGTTGTGATTCTGCTTGTTCCTTGGCTTCTGGAATCTACCGCCGTTTCTGGTTTAATGTCTCTTTCGTAATACTTGCCTGTTTTTAATCAACTTTATTGAGTAATTACCTCTTTTAATCCCCTTTTCTTTTTTTTGTGAGGAAGATCAGCCCTGTGCTAACATCTGCCAATCCTCCTCTTTTTTTGCTGAGGAACACTGGCCCTGGGCTAACATCCGTGCCCATCTTCCTCCACTTTACATGGGATGCTGCCACAGCATGGCTTGCCAAGCAGTGCGTCGGTGCGCACCCGGGATCCAAACCGGCGAACCCCGGGCCACTGCAGTGGAGCGCGCGCACTTAACCACTTGTGCCACCGAGCTGGCCCCTTAATCCCCTTTTCAAAGTCCTAAAAATGATTGTTACTTAAATAATCAGCAACAATTATCAGGGACAGAAGCAACCAGCAGGCCTTGTAGTTGTGTCCCAAACACAGAAATCAAGGGGAAATCTATGAAGGAGACTTTTTTCAAGAAAGGTAGCTAATTAAATAAGGTAAATGGGGGAAATTATGCAAACAATATCTGGAATAATCCTCTAACCGCCCCACGTTATTCATTTAGTCATTCGTTCGACTGTTTTTGAGCATCTGCTCAGTGGTAAATCCAGTGCTGAGTTCTGGGTACCTACTCTGACCTCTGTCCAATGGCCTTGTGTGTGGCAGGTGAGGCAGACCCATAAATGCTTAGGAAAAGTAGAAGGGCATTCTCACGTTTTAACCAATGAGGCCAGTGTCAATTTCTTTAGAAAACTGGGAAAAACTTGTTTTTGTTAAATCAACTAGTTGTTTGACTGACTTGACCTCTGAAGTCAATCAGAATCATTAATCAAGTAGACAGCTATAGGTGGAGCTGGACCTGAAAGTTTTAGTAATTCCTACTATGTCACATTTGCAACTCTTATCAATTAAAGTCAAATCAGAGTTAACTCAATAAATGTTGCTTAACAGATACTTGCTAAACATGTGCTGAATAAATGAGTGATTATTCATTCAATTATTCATTGAGTAATCCTGAAATCTACTTCATTCCTTCTCAGATTTTAATGTACATATGAATCATGTGCTAGTCTTATAAAAATGCAGATTCTGATTCAATCAGCCTGGAATGGGGCCTGAAATTCTCCATCTGTAACAAGCTCCTAGGAGATGCCAATGTTACTAGTCCATGAATCTCACCTTTAGTAACAAAAATGTCCTTAGTAGACAACAGTCATATAGGAAGCTACTGAAAGTCATGGCTCCTGCAGTATGTCACATTTCCGTCGTTTATCAGTGGTGTGGTCTTCGGAAAGTTACTTAACTCTTTGAATCTTACTGTCCTCATCTTTTCAGTAGGGAAGATGATACCTACCTCACTCATTGTTATGTGAATCAAATGATATAATGAGTATTCTACTTCTATAATCCCTTATCTTTAATTAGCATTATTATTAGTCCTTAAGTAGAGGTGATTAATGAGGATCTTTCTGTGAATGCATAGTAACTTTATTGGCAAACTAATACAAATGAGTGTTCTGAGATGTGAAGCCTTGATGAAGTGCTTGCTAGACATACAGGCACACACACGTGTAGCATATTTCTTAACTACTAAAGCAGTTAAGTATGGGACCCGATTTTGCATGGTTTACAATAGGATACTCTGTCATTGTAGCATGTTAATTATTATTTACAAAGTCATTGTTAAAAATGAGATGTCCTTGTGTAACAAAGGCCCACAGCCAATATCGTATGGATAGCACAGAAAGAGGTTGGAAATTGATGATTTATGGATCAGGAAATAACAGCCCTCAACTCTCCTGACTTCCCTAGCCATGTTGGGCAGTTTTGCATCCCCTTTTGGTTGTCAGCTGTGTTTGTATTAACGGTGATAGCTTTGCAGGCTGAAGCAGGATATGTACGTTCTTGGAGGTGCTGTCTGGAAATTCTCCCAGCATGACTGGGAGGCCAAGGGCAGACTGTTGCTGCTCATCCATCAGAAACATCATGTGTTCTGACCTCAAACACAGTCCATGTCATTCACTGTCACAGGACAAAGGGTCTGACTCTATTCCCACGCGCCAGTGCCCACTAAACACTAGGTGGTGTCGCCTTCTTCTGAGAAACATTTGTACGTTAATTTTTGCATTTACAGCAGGCCAGGTATTAGACTCTATGGGATTTGGAAAGCTTGGAAAATGATTTTAAAGAAGAGCTGCAAATATTTAAAGATTTGAGAAGTAAGATATACGAGAATAGTGAAAGAGAGAAGGTAAAGCCAAGGGCACCTCAACACACCTTCTTACTAGGAACATTTGGAATCAACCCCCACACCCTGCATTAGATCTAATGATTCTTCTGTTTACATTATTCTAAGAATTTGCTTCTATTCATCTTATAACATGCATTTAATTCCATCATATGTCTGGTTATTTATCACTTATTTCATTTCATCTAGGAGGTTGTGTAGATACATGCCTTACTCATCCTGGCTATCTCCCAGAGTGCCAGAAATAGTGATTTCTTTCAGTAAATGTTTGTTAAATAAATACATGGTGTATAAATGACCACCATTGCATACATATAATTAATATGGTTCAGGAAGTGTATCGCCATACTACATCATTAATGCAAACATAGCTGACAACCAAAAGGTGATATAAGGACGTAGAAATTGTGTTGGAGGAGACTAGAACTAAGCATTGTCTACAAATAGTCTGAGTGTCATGGTGTCACTGGCCTGTGGAATAACAAAGAGATTCAGAATTGTTTGCTGAGAAAAGTATAAAATTTACTTGCAAGAAAATTTCTATTCCGGCAAGTTGAGATGCTCCATTAAGTCAAATACACAGTTATCTCTGTATTTCCCGCAGTAAAACATCTGTGCCATCCCCACGCCTGGTACCTCTGAGCACATTGCTGCTCTTCTCTTAAACAGCAACACACTGCCTTCTCTACAGATTCTCCAAGGGAATCCAGTCTTGACATGAGAGCTACTAGCCGATAGCAACAGCCTCTCCGGGACAGCTGAAGTTCGAGAGGCATGGGTCACCCGTTCCCGAGTCCATCCTCCTTCAACACTGAAACTGGTCTGTCTGGTCCCAATGATCCCATGATTGCTAAGTCTAAAGGATACCTCTCAAACTTTATCTAACTTGGCTTATCTGCAGCAGTTAACCTGGCTGACCACTCTCTCCTTGAAAGGCTCTCTACTGGCTTCCTGTAACACCACACTCGCCTAGTCTTCCTCCTTTCAGACCCCCCTTCCCAGTCTACTTTTCGTTTGCTGTGCCTTAACTACTGATGCTTCTCAGGGCTTGGTCGTCCCTTCTTCTCTCCTTCTCAGGCTACACACTCCTTTGAGTGCCCTCATCTTCTCTCACAATTTTAAGTATCGTTTATCCCCCTTCATATGTAATATGAAGCTTCATATGTCACGCTCTCCAGATTTAGTCAATGCTGCATTTTCAGTTTCTAAAATGTAGCTGGTACGTGCATGAGGAAAACTCAATGTCAAAATGTGAAAAATAAAAAATATAGGCATGCGCGATTTTGTGTTTGGAAGCCAGGCATCTGTCTTTGAGCCCGCGTTAGAAATCCACGGACTTGCTTGACGCTCTGCCCACCCTCTCCTGCGACCTGTTGTTTCCTTGACCCTCCCTGAGCTGCTCTCTGACCTTTGCCTAGACTCCACTGTTGGGAAACCTGACAAGCACTTCTTGCTGGACAAGAAAAGCTGCCATCAAGTTTCCCAGAAATTTTCCACCGTTCAGAAAGGGTTTATGCTGTACCAAAAGACTTTACCTTGGGGCCCTTTCAAATAACCAGCTCTCCAAGGAAATTTAGTATCTGAATCAGCTAATCAAAATTAGACTTACTCACGTTTGGAAAACATGTCTATAATTCTGCCTCACTTTATGTAACTGATATGTCCCTGAAATATATACAGATTGGATAGTTGCAAGCTGAATAATAGTTCAAATCTGTTAATCATGTTGTTAAGGAAAACAGAAATACTTCTATCAAGTAAATAATAAGCACCTAATATATCTGTTATGCAAATTTGAACTTTATGAAATAAGTGTCCTTGTTTTTGGAGGCATACTTGTGTGCACTAGTGTACAAGAGAGGGAGAAGGAGAGATTAACACTTGTCCAGGACCTGCGAGTGTCAGGGATCATGCTGGGGACTGTGGCCTGCCGTTATCAGAGAGCTTAGGCGTGGTTTGGTTTGGTTTTGTGTGTGACAGGATCTAGGCCAGAAAAGCACTTTTGTTCCATAGTCAAAATATTTTTGCTCCCCCAAATCCAAGCCTTTGAGTTTGTTTTTTCCCCACTGCCATTCCCCAGGAAATTCACACCAGACAGACTCCTGGGTATTTCTTTCCACTTAATCTCTTCCCTCCCTTCTCCTTTTCCTGAGACAGTTCAAAGGGACAGATCTCATGGCCAAGCTTTCTACTATTAGGTGAGTTATTGACACAAAAATAAGTATTAAATATGTGTAATATATAAAGTAGTATAACTGTATATGTGCATGTATATACGTATACATATATATAGTACAGACACACACACAGGAAGAGAAAGGGAGTTAGTTTTGTTTTTCTGCCTTGGCTAATGTAACTTAGTTTAAGTGATAGTAACCACTCGAGGTCCCTGGGAGCTGAGTCCTTCCATGTCTGTAGCTACATGCAAGCCTCTTTGCTCCCATCTGGTTGCTGGAACAGCCTCTTAATTCCACTTGTCACAAAGATGGGGGCAGTCTGTGGGCCACAGCTCCCAGCTGTTTGACAAGAATTTCTTAACTAGAAGCATAATGGGGTGGGAGAGACCTGGAGAGCACTTAACCTGCATTAACAGTGAGAGAAGAACTCAGGCCCCACCTTCCACTCTGATCACCTTCCAGCCATCTGCTATTCCCCTCCCCCCAGCCACTCCTGTGGGCTTGCAGATGTGAACAGCAGCACTTGTGTTAACAACTTGGGGGTGCAGGAAGCCAGACCCCAGGAAGCAGCAAACGTTTCCCTCAGGGAGGCCCTAGCTTGGGACTTCTTTTCTTTCCTATGTCAACAAAGCCTTCCTTTCTTAACTCACAGGCCATAAAATAAGCCGAATTACTGTTTTTTCACCTTCCCCTCTGGGTGGAAAGGGCCCTATTAGGCCCTTTATAAAGCTAAATTGTGTTGATTTTACTCTCATTAATGGCTCCAACTGCTAAAAAAAAAAAAACCATTGGGGATTTGAAAAAGATGTATCTGAAAAATAAACAAATACACAAACTCTAGTTCTTATTCCAGAAGACTGAGTAGGAGTGCCTCATTGTGTCTCACGTAGTGTAATGAGTAATAAATTGCACAGCAGCTACATAAATATGTCTATACTGGATGTGGAGAACGGTTAATAACCCAACAGCTAATGTAAATGGATGTTTACTTCTGAAATGATGGGAACCCTATAATAATACAAAATAAGCTGACCAAAATTGAAAGAAATGCAAAACATGAAGTTCTCATCCCTGTTTAGTTGTTGTTTAAGGAAGAGCAGAGTAGGAGGATGAAGCAATAAGCAAGTATCAGACATTCCACACACTGGATCTGCACATACACCACATAGCACACGGGCATAAGTAGACACACACACGGTCAGTCGCTGTCCACTGCGGTTCTGCCTCTTTGGAGCACAGGAACCTCTGCCTCTTTGCTGCATGCCTGGAACTGTTTTATGTCATGCGAGCCTCTGCCTGACGTCGTGGCCTTCCTTGCCACTGTAGGCTGATCCAAATGCATCCTGCCAGCTGTGTGTGTCCCCAGCACCTTGCACAGTTCACCTTTGCCACTTAGTCCCACCACTGTCCTCAGCCTCTTCCCCCTTACCCACTTTCTGCAGAAGCTGTCCAAAACCCGTTTCCTCTGGGAAGCCTTATCTTCAGGTGTCCAGTGATTTTTTTTCTCATTTGAACTCTCAATCCCTAATTATCTTTAACAGTCATTTTCACACCATTTTCTGTGAGGTGCTGTTGTTTCTCTTGATACGTGCAAAGATCTTACCTCCCAAAACTGAGTCATAAACTCGGGAAGACATTATTCATACCTTACTCTTCTCAGGAGCCTTTCATCTCCCAGCACGTTGGCTTGGATGGAGTAGGTGCTAAGTAGATGGGTGCACAGGAATGAGATGGAACCAGAGAGTTGTGTATTGAGGCTATTTAAGCCTCTACCTTTGGACCAGAAGATTTACTAGCAAAAATTTATCCCTTGTCATTATTTTTGTTAAAGAAGATGGTCAACTGTTCTTAATGGGGTGAATTTCTGACGGGCAGGTAAAGGAATTGTAGGTAGAATCTTAGGTAATAGAGTGAGGATTGACCAGGTCAAGAAGATGAATGCCATTGCAAAAGTGTCGTCTTTGCATGTATGTGTGCTCTTATATATAATGTGTTCGGGGACGTCCTCACTGGTAAGCGGACTTGGACAGAGACCTGAAGGGAGTGAGGAAGCAAGCCATCGGCTTATTTAGAGAAGGAGAGTTTCAGGCAGAGTGTGGAGCAGGGCTACAGACGGCAAAGTGGGAGATGCTTGGAGTGTCTGAAGAATGGAAAGAGACCAGCATGTGTTGAAGAGTGTAAACCAATAGTAGCAGGTAAAATCAGAGAGTTAGCTAGGGCCTAGATCGTGTAGGACCTGGAAGGGACTCTGGTTTTTGCTCTGAATGAGATCAGAAGCCATTGAATAGTTTTGATCAGGGGAGAAAATTTATATTCCATGTTTGAAAATCTCACTGTAAACTTGGATTTGTTGTCAGCTTTAGTTCGTGACACAGTATCATCATTGCTATATGCTTGGCACTATTTTATATCATTTTTTAAAAATAAAAACTATACTTGAACTTGTCACTCAGACCAAAACTGTAGCCCTAACTTATATCTACCTATAATTCTTAGTGGTAATTCTTTATTTGCCATAATTATTATTCATGGTAAATTGGCTGTATGGTATTTCCCTGGGAAGTGGGATTGCTGGATCATATATGGTAGTTCTATTTTTAATTTTTTGAGGAACCTCCTTTTTTCCCTAGTGGCTTTACCAGTTTACATTTACAAAATAGATGGTTTTTAAAGGGACATTGTAATAGTTACAATAAAAATTGTTGAGAAATGTGACTTTTTACTTTTCAATAAATGGATTCTTACAACACTATGAATATCATAACGTAAAAGTTGGTCTACATTTGTCCCAATATTTATTTCTTTTCTGCTAATTGTAGCTTCAGTGACACATTAATTTTTATGGAGATGGTAATGCATCTATCAATATTTAAGACATTTCTTGAACACCTATTTTATGCACAAGGAAATGCCAGCGTCTTCCCACATCAGTGATAAATTATAGAGATATCTTGATAGTATGCTTGCCTGATTATTGCTTTTTTTACCCAGTATCATTTTCTATCTAGTGTCTGAGAGAACTGGAATTGTTTAAGAGATGAGTTAGAATGAAATAGAACAAAAATATCTTTGGATCGTGGTATTCTCATATACATCAAAACAGTTTGCAGTAAAATATTTATGGTACTTTTTAAAATATAAGTTCTCTCTGTTAAGTTTTAATAACCATGGTATGAGATTTAAAATATTTTAAGCACAGCTCAGAGGCACTTTATGTGGTGGAAGCCAGTGATGTCAGAAGAACAACTGTGGCCTTTTATTAGCATTTATGATTTGTAGCACTCTTTCTTGCCAATTTTCACAATGCTCCTTCCTTTTTTTTTTCCTTCATTCAAGTCTTGAACTAGAGCTTTTGGCCCCTGGGATCGATCTCCACTAGATAGCATGAAGCAAAACTTCTCTCTGGCTCTGTGCTTTAGCTCTTCCTGGCTGGAATTCAATTACATGTAAGACACGTGGCTGTTTCAAATTTAGTGGATTAAAAAAACCAAACCAAAACAAAAAAAGGTTTGCTTTTGAGGAAACACTTGTAGATTACTACTAATAATACTAATAGGTATTATTTGAGGCTAGAAACACCTGGAATTTAGAAGAGCCCACTTGATAACTTCTCCTTTTCATGTGTAACCAGGGTTGAGGAATCTGAATGATAGATGTGGGATAAAAACAGGATGTTGTTTAGTTTTTCATCAACCATTGTCTTCATTCCAGTTTAGATTTTCCTTCTCTGAGCCTTGAGTATATCTGAGTGGAAACGGCAGCTTTCTGGCCACTTTCATGTATTGATTAGTCCACATTAAATCAATTCATTCTCACAGTCAGTTGAACAATTCTGTTTCCCCATTGTTCCTACCTCTCAGATTGGCCTGACCTGCAGTGTAGACAGTGTAATCTGTTCTTTCACTCTTGCTACCTTCTTTCCCTGTATTCCTGGTTCCCAGAGGGTGAAAAAGGCATTAGGGAAAGAGGAGTCAACATTTGGAGTCTGTGATGCTGTTACAAGGGCTTGAATGCTGAATTTCATTTAGATTGTGTTTTTGAGCTTATGGAGACTGTCTGTTGGGGTCCTCACATTGAATGGTTTAGTGATATGGGACATACACTCTGTCTAATCACTAGAAACCCTTCTTCATTTCACCTTCCCCCGTGGTATACACTATGGTCTGTCATCACTGAATCTCCTCTCTGTGGAGGATACTTTCTTGGACAAGGTCCTTTATGAAAACGTTGGGCGAAGCTGATTTCCAGAATTTCCACTGGCACGTAGGAACTCAGTGTGCTAGAGATTGGCTAGTTGCTCACCAAAGCCATTTCCTTTTCTTTCTGGGCACAAAGCTGTTCTGCACTGCCCAGCTTTCCTTGAATTTGATATGGATGTGTGACTGAGTTCTGGCCAATGAAATGTAAGTGTAAGTGCCACTTCCAGGCCTGGCCCACTAAAACTTCTCATGACATTCCTCCATGTTCTTTTCACATCTGCCTCCTTGAGGCAGGTGAGTGCAGAGACCTTGGAAGGCACCTTTGAAAATGATGGAACCACAAGATGAAATAATCTGGATCCAATTAAAGAAGAGCTGTTTGCTCCTTTATAACTTTCATGATCAAGAAATAAATTCTGTCCAACTCAAACCTTTACACACTTCAGAGTTGATCACAGCGGCTAGCAGTACTTGAATTCACTCGTGTTCTAGCTAGTCTGCTCAGATTTAGCAAATAAAAATAAAGGGCATCAACTCAAATTTGAATTTCAGATAAACAAGGAATCATATTTAAAATCAGTATGTCCCATGCAATATTTAGGAAATGCTTACATTAAAAATTATTTGTTGTCTACCTGAAATTCAAATTTAATTGGGCGTCCTGTATTTTATGTCAACCCTAATTCTTACCACACTAAAAGGTGGACACATACGGCACTCCTAATGTTTCCCTCTCGTCATTCTACCCTCTGTGGCTGCTCCATCCAAAATCTAATTTTCAGAAATGTATAGAAGAGAATCAGTGTTTAGCTTCTACCTTCACATATGCCTTGAGACTCCAAAGGGAAATATGCCGGTCTATTCCAACAACTCTCCCACTCAGTCTTCTCCAGCGCCCTGGCAGTTTCTCCAGCTCAGCACCCATCTGTCTGGAGAATGTTGTGTGGGCCCTGCCTTCAGTAGGCTCCCCAGTCTCCATGCAGGATTCTCTTAGAGCCCAGTTAGCTTTGCTTGGGGCGGAGAGTATCACCACGTTTCTCAATAATCATGTTCCTCAACACTCAGATAAGTTCTTTCCTCTGATGAATTTGAGCTTTTTTCTTATTCAGGCTAGAAGGGGTAGTGGGGGTGAAGGGAGCAGAGGTCTGGCCAAATCTTAGTAAATGCTGTGACTGTGTGTCTAGAAGCCCCTCTTCAGAATGTGGAGAAGCTTATTGCCTGCTGCTCTTTTTGAATCTTCAGCAGGCATTGTGAGACAACAGGAAAAGTTCGATTCACTATCCAATTAAATATCCTTAGATCATCAGAAATTAGGAAAATTTGAAATGTATTTGCATGCTTTTAATATCACTTCAACAAAACAGCGTTAGACAATCAAATGTAAAATAGCATCTCTTTTGTCCAGCATAATTCTGTGTCCTTGAATCACAACTTCGATACAGTAAGGTTACAGTTGGCTCATAGCTTACCAAACTCGACCGCAACCCATACTGTGTGGTCTGTGCTTTAGTGATGTGCTTTGTATGATTCTTTCTTTGTCATTATAATATAATATTTGGCAAAATGAAATACTAAATATTAAGTTGCGGTTTTTTTCCTTCACTTATTTTAAATTGTATAACGTATATTTCCCCAAAAGTTTGATTTCCTTCTAAGAAGGATATTATATTTTTTCAGTTAAAGGCAGTACAATTTAATGCACTGAAACCTGATATAATTCTTTCAGGGTTCAGAGGAAATAATGCCCCTGAAAAATGAGAGCAACATATTTTCAAATCACTTTGAACAACACGAAATAGTATTTTTTAAAAATAATATGCTATATGAGAGATAAGAAACAAGCTCTAGCAAATCTGATTACAAAGTGGATAACAAGCTTAGGTCAGAGACAAACATTTATACTATTATTTTTAATTTTTCAGTATCAGCTCCTAGATCCATGGGGGAAAAATGAAATAGAAAAAGAAAGGGACTTAAATTATATGATTTTATTACATGTTATTTATATTATACAATATTCTGTTTTCTCAAACTAATTTTCTTTAGTTAGTATTGGAAATATTTGGTTTAATAAAACAATACAGTTTATTATGGGATAGATGCTAAAAGCAAAAACAGAATGTATGGTGATCTAATATCTATTTAGTAAAAAAGTAAGGAAGCCATTTGATGGAAATCAAATTTGATATTTTACATTATGAGCTTCACTCAATATTAAGAAAATATTGAAAACATCTACAAAGAAAAGATAAACAACACAGAATGTATGGAGCCTTATTCTTAACTCTAGGTAGAAAATATTAATCTAGAAGAGGAGTTGGCAGGCTTTTTCTATAAAGGTCCAGAGAGTAAATATTTTAGGCTTTGCAGGCCACGTGGTCTTCATAGCGACTACTCAGCTCTGCTGTTGTAGTGAGAACGCAGTCAGAGATAATGCACCCGTGAGTAAAGAGGGTTGTGTTTCAGTAAAACTTGGTAACGACAGGCTGTTGGCTAGATTTGGCTCAAGGGCCAGAGTGTGTCCACTCCTGTTTGAGAATAAGTCCACGTTATATTGCTGTTTCTCCCAAGCACAGAAGCTGTGTTCTGACCCTGATTCACTTCTCAGTTTACAAAAAATTTCTGATTCTGGTTCACGCCGGTGTTAATTTCCCAGCAAACCCTGCCTTCCCTTTGAAACTCATGATTGGTATGTTTAAGGCGTATTAATTTCTTCATAGCTAGGATTTTTAAAGAGAATATCCTCTAAGTCACATCTATCTAATCATTTGCCAAGCTGTTTGTGTTTTTTTTTTGGTGAGGAAGATTAGCACTGAGCTACTATCTGTTGCCAATCGTCCTCTTTTTGCTGAGGAAGATTGGCCCTGGGCTAAGGTCTGTGCCCATCTTCCTCTACTTTGTATGTGGGATGTCTGCCACAGCATGGCTTGATAAGTGGTGCGTAGGTCGGCACCTGGGATCTGAACCTGTGAACCCCAGGTCACTGAAGTGGAGCGTGCAAACTTAACCACTACGCCACGGAGCCGGCCCCTGTTTGTGGTTTTATACTGATGAAAATGTTGAGACAACAAAGTCTACTATTCAAAAGCAAATGATTCTTTCTGGAGGGGATTATACTTTTCTTAATCCATTTGATTCTATTTTTAACGTGATGTAGAGAGGATCTAATTATAGCACGTAGTTGGGTTTGGTTTTGAACAGTTGAAATTTCTCATCAAATATTTATAATTTATTTACTGCTGGTAAGAGACATTTTAATGAATTATCATACTTGTGGCTGGAGCTCTCTCTGCACAGCAGAGTACTTCCTTGAAATGACCTTCCTAATTAACTGCTACATGGGATGAATAGTATTTGACTTTAAAAATAGCCTCTTGGTGGCCATGAGTATCTGTCACTACCTTTGAATCCCAAATGTGTATGATTCCTTTTTCACTAATTCATTCAGCAGACTAATTCAGCATTCATTTGTGGAGGCCTATTATGCGTGACACATTGTCCGGCATTGGATGAGCATTAGCGGCTACATGTGAGGGTTGAGTTGCTATTTGTGAAATCAGTAAAAAAAGAATAAGTGTTCTTGGGGGGAAGATTTTTAATTAAGATTTAGTTATTTAAAACTTTTCGTAGTTTTGTGTCCTGAGCCAATTTTAGTAATTTATGTTTTGTAAGGTATTGATTTTTTTCTCAGTTATAAAGTTCAGTGATATAAAGTTTCTTTTTATATTGCATCATTATCCTTTTCATTATTGTGAGATCTATAATGATGCCTCTCCTTTCACTAATGAGATTTGTAACTTTTTTCTCTTTTATCAGTTTAGCCTGTCGTTTTTCAATTTTATTGACTTTTTAAAGCATACAGATTTTGCTTTCATTGATTTTTCTCTATTGTCTGTTTTTCCTTTTATTGATTTTTATTCTTAACTGTAGTATTTTCTTCCTTCTTACTTGGGATATATTTTGCTGAGTTTTTTCCTAATTTCTTAAGGTAGAAGCTAAGATAATTGATTTTGGACTTTTTTTTCCTCCTCTGACATTAGCCTTTAGACCTATAAATTTCCCTCTAAGCACCGCTTTAGGTTTCTCCTACATATTTTTTAAACTTTTTGTTTTGAAATAATTATAGACTCACAGGAGGTTGCAAAAATAACATAAGAAATCCTGGATACCCTCCACCCACTTTCCCTCAATGGCAACATCTTATATAACTATAGTACAGTATCAAATTCAGGGAATTGGCATTGATAGATTGACATTGATATACTGTTAACTAGAACACAGGCATTATTCAACCTTCATCATAATTAAACCTGCATATTTCTGTGTGTGTGTGTGTGTGTGTGTGTGTGTGTGTGTGTATATTCTGTGCAGTGTTGTTTCACATATAGCTGTGGGTAACCGCCACCAGAGGGGCCACGATACAAAATTGTTTTATCACCACGAAAGAACTCCGTGTGCTCCCTCTTTGTGTTCACACCTGTTCTCCATTCTACCTCCTCTCCCTGACCCTTGAAAACTGCTGATCTGTTCTCCATCGCTCTAGTTTTGTCATTTCAAGCACGTTATATAAGTGGAGTCATATAGTATGCAGCCTTTGGGGATTAGCTTTTATCCCTAAACATAATGTTCTTGAGGTACCTCCAGGTTGCTGCAGGTGTCAATAGTTCATTCGTTTGTATTGCAGAGTAGTATTCCCTTGTATGGATGAACCAGGGTTTATTGAACCATTCGCTTATTAAAGGGCATTTGGACTGTTTCCAGTACTGCTACCAAGAATAAAGCTGCTGTTAACATTCAGATAGAGGGTTTTCTGTGAACATAAAATTTTTATCTTCTGGGACAAATGCCTATGAGTACAACTTCTGGGTCATGTGGTGGTTGCAAATTTAACTAGAAACTGCCAAATGGTTTTCCAGATTGGCTGTATTATTTTACATTGCCCCTGGAATTTTATGATCATCCCACATATTTTGCTGTCTTGTGTGTTCATTTTCAGTCAGTTTAAAATATTTTCTGAAACTCTTTGTGATATCTTTTTTGCCCCATTGGTCTCTTCAAAATATGGCTTTTTATTTATAAATATTTAGGGTTTTTCTAGAGACCTCTCTGTCGATTTCTAATTTAATTTTTTATAATCAGAAAATATTTTGTATTATTTTAAACTTTTCCATGTTCCCTTGAAATTAGTTTGTATTCTTCAGTGATTGGCTGGAGTGTTCTAAAAGTTTCAATTAGGGCAGATTAATTGATGGTATTATCCAAGTCTTCTATTCTCTTACTGATTTCATGTCTACTGGATTTATCTAGTGTAGAGAGAGGAGTGTTGTCTTACTTCAACTTTTAATTCAGTCAGTTATTGTGTGCACACACATGTAGGATTGGTATGTCTTCTTAATCGACTGATATTTTTATCATTATAAAATGTCCTTCCTCAGCTCTGGTTAGTGTTTGCATGGTTTATCTTTTTCCATTCTTTTTCTTTAAACCTACCTCTGTTTGTATATTTAAAGTGGTTTTATCGTTGACAGTATGTTGTCAGGTCTTGTTTTTACCCTGTCTTTGCCTTTTAATTGGAATGGTTTGACTGTTTCCACTTCTGGTAATTATTGATATGGTTGGGTTTAAATCTGTCTTGCTACTTGTTTTTTTATTTATCTATTCTTTGTTCCTCTTTCTTTTTTATTAGTTTTATGTTTTTTAGGATTCCATTTTATCTCCATCACTGACAACGTCATTGTATTGTCCCTATGTATTTTAGTAGGGAGGTTTGTTGTTTGTTAGTATTTTGGTGCTTACTCCCCTGGTATCATTTGAATTCCTCCTGAAGCAATTCCTCTAGCATCTCTTGTTGCTTAAGTTAGCTGGTGACAAATTATTTCAGCTTTGTTTATCTGGAAAAGTCCTTATTTCTCTTTAATTTTAAAGAAAAATTTTTGAAATAAAATTTTAGGTTGACAGTTTTTCTTTCGGCACTTAAAAATTTATGGTCCACTGTGTTTTGGCTGTGTAATTTCAGATGACAAATCTGTGCTCAGTGCAGCTATGACATACAACTATCTACCGGGGCTTTTGGGGGAAAAAGAGAAAAAAAAAAAAAAGGAGGAGGAGGATTGGCAATAGCTGTTATCTCAGGGCCAGTCTTCCTCAGCAAAAGGAAGAGGATTGTCATGGATGTTAGCTCAGGGCTGATCTTCCTCACAAAAAAAAAAAAAAAAAGAAAGAAATCTGGGCTCGTTCTTACATTTCTTTATCTGTACTTAAGGTTTTCTTCTCCCTCTTTGGTGATTCAGTATGGTTTTGTGTTTACCTTTTTTGTGTTTCATTAAGCTTCTTCAAACTGTGGATTATTGTTTTTATCAAATTTGGCATATTTCCTGCCACTGTTTCTTTAAATATATATTCCATCACCTTCCTCTCCTCTTCTTCTGGAACTTCTGGGCATGTTCCACTACTTGATATTGTCCCACAGGTCACTGAGCCTTGTTTTCCCAGTCTTCATCTCTCTGTGTTTCCATTTGGATATTTCTGTTTTTGTGTTGCCCAGTTCCTTTCCTTCTGTGCATTTAATCAGCTGTTAATCTCATTCACTGAATTTTTCATTTGCAACGTATATGTATTTATTTCACCTCTAGAAGTTCCATCTTCCTCTTTTTTTTATATCTTCTGTTTGTCTCCTGCTGTATTCATGTTGTGTTTTAAATACTTGTGCATGTTTATAATAGTTGTCTTAAAATCCTTATTTGGACAGTTCATCGTCTCTGCCTTTCAGGGTCTGTTCCTATTGACTACTTTTTCCCCTGTTTTTGGTCATATTTTCTTGCTTCTTTGTGGGTCTAGTAACTTTTAGTTGGGTGGTAGACATTGTGACTATTACAGTAAGTGTCTGGTTTTTGTCGTTTATTTATTTTTTTTAAAGATTTTATTTATTATTTATTTTTTTCCCCCCAAAGCCCCGGTAGATAGTTGTATGTCACAGCTGCACATCCTTGTAGTTGCTGTATGTGGGACGTGGCCTCAGCATGGCCGGAGAAGTGGTGCGTCGGTGCGCGCCCGGGATCTGAACCCGGGCCGCCAGCAGCGGAGCGCGAGCACTTAAGCGCTAAGCCACGGGGCCGGCCCTGTCATTTATTTTTAAAAGAGTGTTGGACTTTGTTTTTTCAGGAAGATAAGTTACTTGTGGATCCGCTTGGTATTTTTCAAGCTTTTCAGATTTTTAGGTTATGTGTAGAGCATCATTACTCTAGGGCTAATTTAGCCCCACTCTTGAGGTACAACCCTTTTGCTGTCTCTATTTATTGCCTTGGTAATTCAACTGGGACTCTCCCCTCTGACTGGTCAAAACTCTCAAGTCTCCCAGCCCTCTGTTGAGCAGTGGAAGTTGTTCAACTTAAAACTACCTGGTCACTTTTTGCCTCACCTCATTGAGTTTCATATGTTGCTTAGAATTTGGCAACAGATGAAAGGGACCCCTGTGCAGATTTTTGGAGCTCTTTTTATGTAGCTCTCTTCTCTTCTCTTCAGACCCTTCCCACATACCTCCTCTTTATAATCTCCAACTGCTTCAGCCTCCCTGAGCTCTGATATATTTCACCCACTCAGTAGTCGGATGTTGCTATTTGCACTCAGTCCCAGGAATGTCTTCGACTTGTGGGTCACCTTGGCAAGCGCCTCTGTGCAAGAGTCTTGGGCTTTCCTGTGACAGCACAGTTAGCCCAGCACAGAGGGGCGGCAGACTGGCGGCACAGTGGGTAGGTGACCCGCCAGGGCGAGAACAGGCAGGGCTCCTCCCCAGCCGAGGTGTCACACAGAGACTTGTGTTGCCCGTGCTGAGCTCACACGGCTGGACAGTCCCCTTGTGCACACAGAGACAAGAGCTCCTCACTGCTCCTTAGGGAGCTTGGCAGTTAGTGGCTGTGTTTTTTCTTGAGATTCTTAGGATGACTGAGCACGTTTCCACTTGGTTTCACCATTTCAAGGCATTTCAGATCTTTCCTTGGCTGTGAGGTTGGCAGAAAAAGTGCCCACCAGTGTGGACCCACACTGGGAACATCTGGTCACCTATGGTTGCCACAAGCCAGGAATAGGCAAATGTTTTTTGTAAAGGTCCAGATAGTAAATATTTTCCGTATATGGGCCACATGTGGTCTCTGTCTTATATTCTTTTTTTTTTCCCTCAACCTTTTAAAGTCACCAAAACCATTTTTAGCTCATAGGCTATACAAAAACGGACAGTGGGCCGTGGTTTACTAACCCCTGCCATAAGCCCAGAAGGCAGAGATAAATGTTCGCTTGGCCTTAGGTTCACTAATTTGGTCCACCTAGAGGTGGGAGAGGCATAGACAGTGTCTACTGTTTGGACAGACCATTGCTTTTGTATGTGTGCATTTATATCATCATGAGCATCAGTCTTGGAAAGGACCTTCCATCTGTCTTAGAGACCCTCCCACATTCAGGACACCCAGTCACTGAGTAGTCACTTGCACCATTACATTAGCAGTGTTGTGTTTTAGAAACACCCACCTCATTACTGCAAAAATACCAGTTGTAATGAATTTCAGCAGCTCCTTTCTCCTGGAGCAGTGCTTCTCCACCCTAACTGCACATGAGAGTCCCCTTGGGGGCTTTTGCAAAACAACAGTGCTCAGGTGTCCAAATGGGTAAAGTCAGACCTTGTAAAGTCAGACCTCGTAGCATCTAGGAGATGGGTTTCTTCATTCTGTTGTGCACTGCCTGGATGCCCAGTTCACAGTGATGCCACTGACTATATGTCCCTCCTTGTCCCACCCAGTGTGAAGATGAGTCAACTGGGAATTTAAATGAGGCCTTCAGGGTGTGTGCCCTCTAGGCAGGCATGATGGAGAAGCTGATAGAATCCATGGTACCAGCCTTCCAAGGTAGAAACATCTCCAACAATACTACGTTCATGTTCAACTACTCGACCTTCAACACATCCCACCAGATCCTGGACCAGCTCTTTACTAGGTGAGTGCCTGCGCTGCCCCAGCACAGTGGTGACTCTGCCCACTGCCAGCTGTGTGTCTTGGGAATGTCACTGCCTCTCTCTGTGTCTCAGTTTGCAGTCAACAGTGCCTGTTTACTTTCATTAAGTATTTCTTGAATGAGTGAATGAATGAATGAATGAATGAATCAATCAATCAAAGTGTGACTCATAACTAGAGGGCCTAAGTAGGCGACTCAGAACCCTTCACATTTTGGTTGGAAAAATTGACATGTAAAAGTAGCCATTCCAGGGCCAGCCCCGGTGGCCTAGTGGTTGAGTTCAGGACGCTCCACTTTGGTGGCCTGGGTTCGGTTCCCGGGCACGAACCTACAACGCTCTGTTAGCGGCCGTGCTGTGCTGGCAGGCCACATACTAAAAAATGGAGGAAGACTGGCACAGATGTTAGCTCAGGGCAAATCTTCCTCAGCAAAATAAGTGAATCATAAATAAGTAACCGTTCCTTTGGGTGCAATTGCTGCATGTTCTCTTCCTGCCTCCCGTTGGATGACACACTGCCACGGGTCATCAACATGGGCCTCCAGAAAGCGCTGCTTTTCCCTCCAGAGCCTCCATCTGTTCTACTGCTACTGAGAAGACCCATCCTTCCTCACAGCCCCATCTGTTTAAGCCATGAAACCAGCCCCCCATCTTGCACCTGTCACATGCATGTCTGCCAACTTGTAGATGGCACCCAGCCAGTGGGATGAGGCAGTCAGGGTCTTGTTTAGAAACACCTGTTTCACCACACTGGGTGTGGTGAAACTCTCCTGAGTTTCTGCTTTACACAGCCAGAGAACTCACCACTCTCCTGAGTTCCTGCTTTACACAGCCAGAGACCTAGGGGCAAGCAGTGGGGGATTATCTGGCTGCCTCTTCTCCCAGGTTAGGGAGACACTGCTGGTGCTGGGTGCTGGCTGAATTCTGTCTCTAGGTTGGGCTCCATGTCGGTCACCAGTCAAGGCACTGTTCTCCAATCTGGACCCCAGTGTGGTGAAACAGGTGTTTCTAAACAAGACCCTGACTGCCTCAGGAGTTGGAAACAGAAGCAATAACAGTAACAACGGTGAACATCTATCGAGTATCTCTAAGAAGTGACTTACACATTCCTTCACCATCACCATGGTGGAAGATGTTATTATAATTATCTCATGTTAAAGACAAAGGAACTGAAGCTTGGAAATATTCAGAGTCAGCACTGTGTCCCATGATCCCCCTATTCCCCAGTGTAGATGTCCTAGTTCCTCCACCCATCCCGCAGAGACCTGGGTTCAAACCCATGGGCAGTTCTTGGCCTGTTCACTTCACTTTTCTGATCCTCAGTTTTCCCATCTAAACAATGGGGATGATCATTGTATCTACCTCACGGAGGCTGCTGTGAGATTTAAATGATATGATCATGCATGAAAGTGCTCAGCAGGGTGCTTGGCCGTGGTCAGTGTTATTATTGGGCTGATATTCGTTGCAAGTGTCCAGAAGAGGAGAAGGAGGTGGGTGCTGGGGGTTGGTGGCCCCATGAGGTTAATGCTTTTCCCACCCCCTGAAACCCATGGAAGGAGATGGTAGGATTCGCTGGCAGGGATATGGGAGAGAGTGGGCCAAGTGTCAGTGACTTTTAGATGAAGGATTTGACACGGGAGCTCAGAGCCACCAGCTTCCAGCTCAGGCAGTGCTTCCAGTCTTCTCAACTTACCTCAAGCCGGTGACCGGCAGGAGCGGAATATGTCTCATAGCTGGCTGCCTCTGTAGAGCTTGGTGACCTAGAATAAAGGGTAGGGAGAGTGGGTGAGATGGAGGTCTCTTGGGGCTGAGGAGGGCCACTGGAGCCGGTGAAAGAACACAGGCCTTGGAGCAAGGGAGACCTGAGTTCAAATCCTGGCTCTGCCCCTAATTCACCGTGCGACCTTAGGCACACCACTCCCCTTTCTGTTATATATAGCAACATTTTTCTTACTATAATATGTGGTTTAATTAATAAATTTAGATTGTTTCATGGACTATATTTCTTCTCCTTCAGAGGAAATATGGAAACATCAAAAAGAGTTAATTCAAACCAAGACAACAGGGTTATTACATAAAACCATAAAATCTTTTCTTTGTTTTAATGATTTATGTAAAATAATATGTAAAGGATCTGGGACTATTTTAAGATTTTTTTTTTTAATTTTTTGTTTATTGCAGTAACAGTGGTTTATAACATTGTATAAATTTCAGGTGTACATCATTATACTTCTATTTCTGCATAGATTACATCATGTTCACCACCCAAATACTACTTACAACCCATCACCCCACACATGTGCCGAATTATCCCTTTCACCCTCTTCCCTCCCTGCTTCCCCTCTGGTAACCACCAATCCAATCTCTATCTCTATGTGTTTGTTTGTTGTTGTTATTATCTACTACTTAATGAGGGAGATCATACGGTATTTGACCTTCTGCCTCTGACTTATTTCACTTTGCGTAATACCCTCAGTGTCCATCCATGTTGTCACAAATGGCTGGATTTCATCGTTTCTTATTGCTGAGTAGTATTCCATTGTGTATATATACCACATCTGCTTTATCCATTCGTCCCTTGATGGGCACTTAGGTTGCTTCCAAGTCTTAGCTATTGTGAATAATGCTGCAGTGAACACAGGGGTGCATGTATCTTTATGCATTGGTGTCTTCAAGTTCTTTGGATAAATACCCAGCAGTGGAATAGCTGGATCATATGGTAGTTCTATCCTTGCTTTTTTGAGGAATCTCCATTCTGTTTTCCATAGTGGCTGCACCAGTTTGCACTCCCAGCAGCAGTGTATGAGAGTTCCCTTCTCTCCACATCCTCTCCAACACTTGTTGTTTCCTGTCTTGTTAATTATAGCCATTCTGATGGTTGTGAGGTGATAATCTCATTGTAGTTTTGATTTGCATTTCCCTGATGGTTAATGATGTTGAACATCTTTTCGTGTGCCTGTTGGCCATCTGTATATCTTCTTTGGAGAAGTGTCTCTTCAGGTCTTTTGCCCGTTTTTTAATTGGGTTGTTAGTTTTTTTGTTGTTGAGATGCATCAGTTCTTTATCTATTTTGGAGATTAACCCCTTATCAGATGTGTGGTTTGCAAATATCTTCTCCCACTTGTTAGGTTGTCTTTTCGTTTTGTTGATGATTTCCTTTGCTGTGCAGAAGCTTTTTAGTTTGATGTAGTCCCATTTGTTTATTTTTTCTATTGTTTCTCTTGCCCGGTCAGACATGGTGCTTGAAAATATGTTGCTAAGACTGATTTCCGAGAGCGTACTGCCTATGTTTTCTTCTAGAAGTTTCATAGTTTCAGGTCTTACATTCAAGTCTTTAATCCATTTTGAGTTAATTTTTGTGTATGGTGTAAGGTAAGGGTCTACTTTCATTTTTTTGCATGCGGCTGTCCAGTTTTCCCAACACCATTTGTTGAAGAGACTTTCTTTTCTCCATTCTATGTTCTTGGCTCCTTTGTTGAAGATTAGCTGTCCATAGATGTGTGGGTTTATTTCTGGGCTTTCGATTCTATTCCATTGATCTGTGTATCTGTTTTTGTGCCAGTACCATGCTGTTTTGGTTACTATAGCTTTGTAGTATATTTTGAAATCAGGGAGTGTGATACCTCCAGCTTTGTTCTTTTTTCTCAGGATTCCTTTAGCTATTCAGGGTCTTTTGTTGTTCCATATAAATTTTAGGATTCTTTGTTCTATTTCTGTGAAAAATGTTGTTAGAACTTTGATAGGGATTGCATTGAATCTATAGATTGCTTTAGGAAGTAAAGACATCTTAACTATGTTAATTCTTCCAATCCAAGAGCGTGGACTATCTTTCCATTTCTTTGTGTCTTCTTCACTTTCTTTCAACAATGTTTTATAGTTTTCGGTGTACAGATCTTTCACCTCTTTGACTAAGTTTATTCCTAGGTATTTTATTCTTTTTGTTGCAATTGTAAATGGGATTGTATTCTTAATTTCTCTTTCTGCTACTTCATTGTTAGTGTATAGAAATGCAACTGATTTTTGTATGTTGATTAAGATTTTGTTTTTGTTTGGCTTTTCAGATGGTATAGGATAGTAATTGGGAGACGGAATTTTAGGTTTTGGTGCATTTGCTAGTTTGACAATTTAGAATCTACTTTAAAGCTTAATAAAAGGCGCTATGGTGTAGTGACTAACTGCGGTTATCCAGGTGCTGGGATGTCAGCCTGCCTTCATTCTAATCTCTAAGTGGCTGTACACAAAGGAATTATCCTCTTCAAAAGTTTACTTTCTTCCTATATTAAATATGGGTAATAGCGTATCTACGTCATGTTAGTTGTGACATTTAAATGGCATAATTAATATAAACACTTAAAAGAATCTCTAGCACAAGATAAATGCTCAATATATGCCAACAATGATTCTGAAATGGAACCTTAGGGGATCTCCTAATTCTGTGCATATCCTTGCTTCAGTGAGAGGATGCTGTTAGCAGGGATATTCTTCTAAACTGTGAAGGAATATTTCACCCGTATAGTGCAATTTAAGGCAGTGCTTCTCAAATTTTGTTGTATCTGCATGACCTGGAGATCTTGTTCAAATGTAGATTCTGATTTTGTAGTTCCGGGTAAAGACTGCGATTCTGCATTTCTAACGTGTTTCCAGATGCTGCTGATGTTGCAGGTCCATAGGCATTTTAAGGCATATTGGGAATGACCCACCCATCCCTTTGTATCTTCCCCAATCTGTCTATCAGAATGATGGAAATTCTGCCATTTCAGATTCATTACTTTTGAACTGTTTCTTCATTTATCCAAATCTGAAATAGAAATACCACTGATAGATCTGAGAATCACTTCCTACCTCTCTCTCTCGTATCAGCCAAATGGAAAGAAAAAGGAAGTTTTGATGGGGTTGATTTTCAACATGTGCACTTATTTTGAAAGAAAAGTGGTCCCTAGTAGGGGACTATATAATATAGCCAGTTGTCTTTGAATGGCTTCAGAAAGAAAGAGGAAGTTGCATAGAGAAGAAGAAGGTAGAAATTAATTAAATCAAACTATAAAACTTTGTCTGACTTTCTGTTTTCCTCATGCAAGGTCAAGAGGACAGATACTGTATTAACTTCTATTCCTGCCATTACTACAATTTATCAAATCTAACCGGCTTAAAACAACACCCATTTACTGTCTCACATTTCTGTAGGTCAGAAGTCCGAAGAAGCATGACTGGACTCTCTGCTCAGGGTCTCTCCAGCGTTGCACTTTCAGCTGGGGCTTGGAGTCCACCTCCAAACTCACTGATTGTTGGCAGAATTCATTTCTTTCTCATGCTTTCCATGTGGTCCTCTTTACCTTCAAATAAGCAATTGGCTATCAAGTCCTTCCCATACCTTTAATCTCTCATTTGCTTTCTGCTTCTAGTGAGGGAAAAATCTCTACTTTTAAGGGCCCATGAAATTTGATTAGGTCCACTGGATAATCCATAATCTCTCTATTTTATGATCAGCTGATTAGTAATTTTAATTACATCTCTAAAGTCTCTTGCCATGTCACATAACATACTTATGGGATTCATGGGAGTAACACCGGTGGACAAAGTTCACAGGACTACCACAGGTTCTGTATTTTTTTTTGAGAGAAAGCATGGACGAACTAGAATGAATGCACTGATTTATATTCTAATCTTAGTTTAACTGCATGCTGATCCATTCGTATGAGACATATAAGTACTCCAAGTTTTTCCTTCACACATTTGAAAAAAGATTTTGTTTGAAAAAAACACCAAAAACTTGGCTTGATTTATTAATGCTGTACAAAATCAAATTTGTAGAGAAACTTTATATTATTTCACATTCCTCCTAATGCCTATTGCAGAATTTTACAAACATCATTCACTAAATAAATTATTGAATTGCTGCTACATCTGAAGGCCATAAAAGGTCAACAACATAGTAGATAACATTTGTTTGGAACTGTATATCAGTCTTATAATTAAAAATTTAGATGAGATCTACTCTTTCCAGTAACTGTCTTTTGCAAGTGACAAGGGCATTTCTTGGAGGCATTAAATATTTTTAGTTGTTTGTAACAATTAGTCAACACTGTGATGAACTAGCGCTCTTGAGAAAGATAACTCAGTAACAAAACGTCAAGTTGGAAGACAACTGTTAACAGACTTACAGTCCACTCACGTATTATTCACTTTACTTAGGTCAGCTCACTGTGATACAATATCTGTGACCCGAGGAAGAACAGAGGAGTTTAGACAAAAACCAAGTATTTTCTAAAATAAAAAATAAAATTTCACTATAGTTTTGATTATAATACATAGAAGATAATGGCAACATAAACTGTGTGTTTTTTTTTTTTTGTTGTTTTTGTGAGGAGACCAGCCCTGTGCTAACATCTGCCAATCCTCCTCTTTTTCTGCTGAGGAAGACTGACCCTGGGCTAACATCTGTGCTCATCTTCCTCCACTTTATATGGGACACCGCCACAGCATGGCTTGCCAAGCAGTGCGTCGGTGTGCGCCCAAAATCTGAACCTGCGAACCCCGGGCCGCTGCAGCGGAGCACGCGCACTTAACCTCTTGTGCCACTGGGCCAGCCCCTTTTTTTTTTTTGTGAGAAAGACCAGCCCTGAGCTAACATCTGATGCCAATCCTTCTTTTTGCTGAGGAAGATTGGCCCTGGGCTAACATCTGTGCCCGTCTTCCTCTACTTTATATGTGACGCTGCCACAGCCTGGCTTGACAAGCGGTGCGTTGGTGCGCGCCCGGGATGGGAACCTGCGAACCCTGGGCCGCTGAAGTGGAGTGCGCCCACGTAACCGCTGCACCACTGGGCCGGCCCCCATAAACCATGTTTTTTAAAGAAAAAAGTTATGCTGAACCCAACAACAGGGCATAATTTCCTTTTTTATTTAGTTCTAGTCTTCCTATAATTCCATGCACATTTTTCAGTTAGAATCACAATATACATAGAATCATATATTTACTTGTCTTCACCAAGTGTTACTTGGCAAACACTTTTCCATTTTTCTACATGACCCTATTCTGATAGTTGGCTGAGTAAGAGTCTATCAATTTCATAAACATGAATTCCTTAACTATTCTTCTATTGTTGGACAGTGAGATGACTATGTTTTTAGTAATACAAATAAGGCTGAATTTTTTGACATGGTCATTTCTTTTTTAAAATGATAATTTGTAGAAATTAGATTATTTTGTAATGGGATTAAACATTTAGAAAGAAATTGGACAACTATTTTGAGAAAGATCCCTGAGAATTTTTTTCAGAGGATTTATTGGATACATATCCTTTGTGGATGTATGTGGAAAGTTTTGTCTGAAAAGATAAGGCCACCCACAGCAAAGGTTTGTTTTAGTGCTCCATCTGTTTGGTATGTACTGTGTAGATTAGAAAAAAGTTCTGACCACAGTGAGACAGAATGTTTAGTAATACTTCTATCATAGTCTTCAATTTCTCCCTGAGTTATGCCTAACATATTCTGTCTCTCCTTATGCCTAACAAGATTGTGAACTTTGCAGACACCTTCCGGAAATGGAATCTACTTCTTAAAAATTAATGAAGATTAATAAACACATCGCATTCATGTGCTCCTTACATACCAGATAGCGGTTGGGATGTAGCAAGTGTGGAGAGGCACAGGGCATGTGGACGAACTAGGCTTGCTGTCTAATTCTCTGTAATGAAAGCACGCGTCCCTGAATGGGGGTGTTTGCTTGTGTGCGTGAAAGACAGTTTCAAATACTGTTATACAAAAGTTTTATCTGCATAAAAATCTGTATTCACGATGTAAGGTTGGCATAACTGATTTAATGATGTACTCTTTACTTTAATTCCACTTTATAAGTTGACTTAATTTTTCATTTGTTTCATAATTTAACAACAGAGAGTAATTAATTTGAAAGGTAGAATGTGATATTTCGTTCAACTCAAAAATGACCCAAACCTATATTTTCATCAGTGCACTGAAGTTGTTTTTTATTATGTTTTTCTTTTCTAAACTAATTGTACTGGTTTTCTGTATTATTGCATTAGGAATTAATTATGTGTCATCTTGGAATAGTCTATTGTTATTTTTAGTATTATTAATATTGTTAACTCATAATTTATGTTTCAGTACTCTTAATGAAAAACTAGAGCATATAAAAATTAAGCCCATGTCTGCTAGCAATTAAAGATCTACTTAACATTTTTGAGACTCCAGAAAATAGTTTTAATAGATGTTCACTAAGCTTCCTTCTAGTTTTAAAATCGTGACATCTGTAAATGCCTTTGACTTATTTTTCAACATGACTGTAAATTTCTTGGTGGCAGAGACTGTAAATTAAATGCCAGTGCCCAGCAAAGTGTCTTATATACAGTAAGTGCCCAAGAAGTGATAGTTGATATAGTCAGGGAATTAACAAATTGTTAGAGCAGAGCTTTTATGTAGACGTTATCAACTTTGTCACTTTTCATTCTGCTTTGGTTTCAAACCACTTTCTCTTCTATTGGCAAATGATTTTTAGACCAATGATTTCCTGATTGCTTGTCAATAATTTGGTCAGGCTTAGAGAAGAAAGTCGATGAGCTTTTTTCCCACTCTACCTCATTTTAAATATTCCATTTTCATATAAACATACAATATGAATGTCAGGTTTTTGTTCAGATAGTTCAGCCAGAACACATTTTCTTCAGGCAGTTTAGAAATTCCCTGTGCTCCTGAGAAAATTTGATACCAGAGTTGACTCTTTCTCTCTGTTACACGTTGGTGTACCCTTCTACCCTTCTATAAACATCTTCTATCTCACTGGCTTTTATTGTAGTTTCTACATTTGTAGAAGCTTGGGAAATGGGCATGTTTTATCAAAGCTCAGTGCTTGATTGCTGTTCTTTAACTTGTGTTTCCTAATGTGGATCATTTTTCAGGGATTAGTCTAATCTCATAGAAATATGAGGATAGAAGTCTTAAGTGCCATAAAATATATATAGATGTTTCTTCCTTGAGACAATTTTGAACTAAATTTAAGCCCTATTTTAATACCTAAATATTAATATATTAATATTTCACTGACAATGTGCTGTCTCGTTTCTCCTCTCACCTGAGCACTTGCTTTATCTCTTCACCATCTCCACCATCTCCTCCCCTTCATCTTGATCCCAGTCGTGGGCATGTCATATAAGACCAAAGTATGGTCTCTTGATCTCCTGTTTTACTTCCTGTGAGAGATAATCTTCTCTCATGCTTTCAGACTTTCATTTATAGAAATAATTTCTGAATGTGCTGCTACTAATAATTAACCTTAAGTCTTACTTTCGCTTGTGATGATAGGAAATCTTTAATGCAGGATCTTTGTCACCTCAGATTCATAATATCAAAAATGAAATTATCATTTTCCTTCACAAATGGAATTCTTCTTACATAATTTTGGTAAATGCTGTAGCTAATCTTTTTAGACTTTATGCTTTCCTTTTATTTAAATGTATTCAGTTCTCTGATGCCTGGTAAATAACTGGGAAGTGTGTTTGTTAATGATATCTCTTAAGATGTGAGATGGCAGTGAAGAAAGTTCAAGGCTATCACATATATAAAAAATCCCAAGTACTTTAAAAGGATTATAACTAGGCTTAATTTCCTCACTTCAGGTCACACTTTACTGTAGGTTTCTCACTCTTTCACGGTACGTATATTCTTTGCTTGCCTGTATCCGACATCGGTATACACACACACACATCACTGAGTAAATATATCCAAGGATTACTTTTGAAAAAGCTTTTTAGGTATTTTATGATTGAAAAACTTTGTAAACCACAGAGCCACAGCCCTGACACATAGTAAACCCTCCATGATATATATAGATTGATCAGTTGTTTGTGAATTTAATTTAGCTCTTTAGATTACATGAACATGCAATTAGAAATCTAACATTGGTTATCAAAATATCTGAATTTTATATCAGGTTTTATTAGTATGCTTTAGAACCTAGATTTTATTTCTTGAAAGGACAGTCTAGAACTTCTCTACACCTGAGAAGATTTTCTTTCTTTTGGACAGAATAATGTGTTATGTAACATGTTAAAACAGTTGTTTTCTAGTTTATTTTCCAATATAAAATGGAAATCTGACTATGACATCATAAAAATATAGACCTCGAGGAGTGAATGTAGTAGATAGATTTCATCCCCAGCATATAGGACGTAATCATATATATCTACAGTATCTTGTCACTGACAAATGTGTTTTAGGGACCTCCTAACAATAAAATAATTCTATTAAATTTATTTTTTATAAATATCTCATTGATCTTTTATTCAACAAATATTCTTTGCCTACTCTGTGTCAAGTTGTGTGCTAGACTGAGCACAGAGAGATACAGAGGCCCCCCCCCTTCAAGATGCTGTCAGTCTAATAGAATGAAATAAATATGAACATAAATCATTACATGTAGGAGCTAAAGGAACTATGACCTAGATGTAATAGTAAAACAAACAGTGGATTGGTCTGGGGGAGGGAGTTACATATTACATAATAGTCTTATACCAATTTTATAATTTCTTAATTAAACTATAATATAGAGGGAAATCTGCCATTTCAAAGAGGAATGTTTTTCATTTCATTTCAGATTGAGCATATTAGGTAATACATAAACTGTGAGGGAGAAGTTTCCAAAAATTACTTAAAGATATTTTGGGTTTAAATAGCCAATGCCTGACATCAAGTTTAATTGAATATTAGACAAGTGGAGTGCTATTGCTTTGTATGTGCAGGATAAAGGCCATTTCGGTACTTCAAAGTGTACCAAATAATTATTGAGTATTTAGTATGTTCAAGCAGTGGTAAGTAGTACACATAATTAATTTAAATCTCATGATAACTTTGTAATGTGCTGACTGTTATTATACCAGCTTTAAAACAAAGGCATTTGAAGGTTAGAGAAGTTAAACAACATACTTGCAGTCATTCAACTGTTGAATTTCCTTCCAGGAGACAAAGCTCATTCTTTGTTTTTCCATACTGAAATTTACTCGTTGTGCGGTAGTGCTTTATTCAGTAACACATGGACAGACACTGCTGTCCACAACAAATTTTAATGTTACGCATCTCCGTGAGTGTGATTAAAGGGATCTTCTTCATTTAAATCAAATATATTTAGAGAATAGGGGTACCATCTTCCATCTAGGGAAAAAAATGGAAATAATTTCTCTGTGTTATGATTTTGGAAAGTCTTAATATTTTTTATGTCTTCAGAATTCACAACATATAGTGAGGGGTAAAAAGTTGGACTTACTTCCCTTTCCAATTGTGAATGAATTTGTTTTTCTCCATTATCTCTGGTAAGTGAGGTAGATGGTGATTCAGGATAGAAACAAGATCTCTTCTCCTGCACAGTGAAAAAATACGGTCTCCATTTCAGACTGACCATGTTGCAGAGAAGATCCACCCAGCATGAGACTAGAGAGAAGAGAAATCCTGAATCAACTGTGGCTGAGTGATCTTAGGTTCCAGCTTACACTCAAGCATTTTGTACTTAAGTTGATTTATCTTAAGGATTAATGTTAAGTAACATAAGAATTCCTGCAGACTCTGATTATGATTTCATTAGAGTAAAATTTCTACAATTGGTGGTTCTAATACCAAAATAAAATGTACATGTGCCATGGGGCCGGCCCCGTGGCATAGCAGTTAAGTGCGCGCGCCCCGCTGCTGGCGGCCCAGGTTCAGATCCCGGGCGCGCACCGACGCACCACTTGTCAGGCCATGCTGAGGCGGCGTCCCACATAAAGTGGAGGAAGATGGGCACGGATGTTAGCTCAGAGCCGTTCTTCCTCAGCAAAAAGAGGAGGATTGACATGGATGTTAGCTCAGGGCTAATCTTCCTCACAAAAAAAAATAATAAATAAATAAAATAAAATGTACATTTGCCATATACAGTCAGTTTACCTTAAGAAATGTCTTGACAAGATTTTCTCCAACCAACTTGACGAGATGAACCTAAGGTCTGGCCCTGTATCAATGCCTCGTTAGACCTCAGTATACAGTCCAGAACAGCAGTGGGATTGAGGATGGAAACGGTGGCTCTGAGAGGCAAGTTAGATCTGTCTCTTGGTTGAAGTTTTTCCCAGCCTGTGTAGCTGCTCTGCTACTAATTAAGACTTTGATTTGGGGCACATCCCATAGTCTCCCTGACCTTCTGCTTCCTCACTACCTAATGGGAGGTATAACATTTGGGCCACTTCACTCTTTCAGCCGTTTATTCCATATATTTATATTGAATACCAACTAGACACAGGGTCTGTACTTCTTACCACATAATGTGATCTCTCCAGATAAAAAGGGGTTGGGGAGAAGAGTTTCATGCTTTATGTTTGGGATTTTTGAACACGACTATGGATAATATGATTTCAGTAACAGCCAGATGTGGTCAGCGCCTCCAAATTATTATTCTGCTTCTCTGTGCATTTCCTAAAACTCAGAGAATGTTTCCAGGCACATCAGCCTTGATATGGAGATCAACACTGATGCTCCACTCAGGAGACCTTTATAACACCCAGGTCTGGGACACCTTACTGTCACTTGGCTTCCATATCCAGAACGGCCCCCACAACAATTCCACCCCATTCATTTATCATCCCAGTCCTTGAATGGGTGTCAGGTCACTACTGTGATGATCTGACCAAAATTCCAGGCACAGTTTGAGCTTTCTCTACATACAGCACCCCTTACCCAGTGCTGTCACCCTTGCCCATCACCCTCTGGACATTGTTAGGGACAGCTCTGGGTATAGAAGAATGTCAGTCATGTCTTAGAAATCAGTGATCTTCAAGGATGTGGCTGTGGACTTCACCAGGAAAAGTGGGCCCTGCTGGACACATCCCAGAGAAAGGCTGTACAGAGATGTGATGCTGAAGAACATCAGTCGCCTGGTCTGTGTGTGTGTTAGTCAGGGTTCTCCAGAGAAATGGAACCAATAGGTTGTGTATAGATGTATATAAGAAGAGATATAGTATAGGAATTGGCTTACATGGTTATTAAGACTGAGAAGTCACACAATCTGCCATCTGCAAGCTGGAGAACCAGGAAACTGAGTCACATGATTCATTTTATTTTATTTTTTCCAGGTCTATTGAGAGTGTAAGGTGTAGAATCTAATGATTGAGAGTGTGAGGTGTAGAATCTAATGATTTGATACATGTATGTATTCCAAAATGTTTACCTCAATAGGATTAGTTAACACATCTTCCACCTCATGTAATTGCTATTTTGTTGTTGTTATGGTGAGAACATTCAAGCTCTACCCTCATAGTGTACTGAAGTGCCTGACATTAATTGCCAAGACTTCCGTTGGAACTATTTCCATATCCCATAAATGTATTGCCAGCTATATGACACACCTACTTGTAAAACAACTAGATAAGAAACCAGGCCACCCTACCCTTGAAGTTACCCTATTAGAAAGCCCTTAGTCACCTAGATATCTGACTGCTTGAGTTTTAAATTTGCCAATAAATGGTGAACCCATGATAACCTAACACCCCAACCTTCAGACCCAAGAGAGGCAGAGCCCCAGGTCCCTGCTCCTCCCTCTCTCCTTTCCTGAGACTTGGCTGTGTCACCCTCGGGAGTGCTGTGTACCCTCCAGAACCTGTGAGTAATAAATCTTGGTCTTCGAGGTTCCCTGATGGTTTTTGGCTTATGTGCATGTTGCAATCATAATAGGAACCACAAGGGCCAGATTAGCCACAACATCGACTCTGGTCAGGGAAATGTCTGTGAGGGCTCCCACACGTAGTAAGGTCTCAGTCAAGTTACTCGGGCATTCCTAGCTGATAGCATCACTATGAATAGGCTGAGACCACCACAACACATAGCTCACATTCAAGTATAAAATACAGTGTTGATAATGCTAGTCACCATGCTGTGTATTAGATCCCCAGAACTTATTCTTCTTACAACTGAAAGTTTGTACCCTTTGACCAACATCTCCCCATTTCCCTTACCCCTCGGGCCCTGGCAACCACCATTCTGCTCTCTGTTTCTATGAGCTCAGTGTTTTTAGATTAGTATTTGACTTTCTGTATCTGACTTATTTCACTTAACATAATGTCCTTAGGGTTCATCCATTTTGTCACAAATTGCAGGATTTCCTTCTTTTTTATGGCTGAATAATTTTCCATTATATATATATGCACACACACATATACACACGCACGTGTATGATCACATTTTCTTTATCAGTTCATCCATCTATGGATACTTTGGTTGTTTCCATGTTTTGGGCGTTGTGAGTAATGAGCAAGGAACATGGAAGTGTAGATAACTCTTCAAGATAATGATTTTGTCTCCTCCGTATATGTATAGCCAGAAGTGCAACATCTGGATCATATGGGAGTTCCACTTTAATTTTTTGAGGAACCTGCACACTGTTTTCCGTAGTGGCTGCGCCAGTTTACATTCTCATCAACAGTGCACCAGAGTTCCCTTTTCTCCACATCCTTATTAGCATTTGTTATCTCTTATTTATTTTGATAATAGCCATTCTAACTGTTGTGAGATAATATCTCAGTGTGATTTTGGTTTGCATTTCCCTGATGATTAGTGATGTTGACCAACTTTTCGTGTACTTGTTGGCCATTTGTATGTCTTTTTTGGAAAAACTTGTCTATTAAGGTCCTCTGCCCATTTTTTTAATTGGATGTTTTGTTTGTTTTTGCTGTTGAGTTACATGAGTTCCTTCTTATTTTGCATATTAATCCCATATCAAATATGTGTTTTGCAAATATTTTCTCCCTTTCTGTGGGTTCCCTTTTCATATTGTTGATTATTTCTTTTGCTGTGCAGAAAGAAGCTTGTTAGATTGATGTAGTCCCACTTGTTGATTTTTGCTTTTGTTGATTGTGCTTTTGGTGTCATATCCAAAAAAATTGTTGCCAAACAGATATCAAGGGTCTTTTCCCCTGTGTTTTCTTATAGTAGTTTTATGGTTTCAAGTCTTAATGTTAAATCCATAAACCATTTTGAGTTAATTTTTGTTGATGGAGTAAGGTAGGGGTCCAATTTCATTCCTTTGCAAGTGAATATGTACTTTCCCCAACACCATTTGTTGACTAGACTATCCTTTCCCCATTGAGTATTCTTGGCTCCCTTGTCAAATATTAGTGTATATGCATGGGTTTATTTCTGGGCACTTGATTCTGTTCCATTGGTGTATGTGTCTGGATTTATGCCAGTACCATACTGTTTTTATTATTACAGTTTGTGTAATAATTTGATTCAGGAAGTACAGTGCCTCCGGCTTTGTTCCTCTTTCTCAATATTGCTTTGGCTATTTGGGCTCTCGTGTGGTCTATAAAAATCTTATGTTTTTTTTCTATTTATGTAAAAAATGCCATTAGAGATGGCTTTGGATAGTACAGACATTTTAACAATATTAATTCTTCTGATCCATGATCACAGGATATCTTTCCATTTATTTATGTCGTCTTCAATTCTTCCATCAGTGTTTTATAGTTTTCAGTATACAGATCTTTTATTACTTTGGTTAAATTTATTCCTAAGTCATTTATTGTTTTTGTTGCTATTGTAAATGGGGATTTTTAAGAATTTATTTTTCAAATAGTTTATTATTAGTGTATAGAAATACAACTAAGATTTCTGTGTTTATTTTGTATCCTGTACCTTTACTAAATTTGTTTATTAGTTCTAACAGTTTTTTGGTGGCGTCTTTAGGATTTTCTACATAGAAGATTGTGTCATCTGCAAACAGAGACAATTTTACTTCTACTTTCTGATTTAGATGTCTTATTTCTCTTCCTTGCCTCATTGCTCTGGCTAGGACTTCCAGTAGTAAGTTGAACAGAAGTGGTGAAAGTGGGCACTCTTGTCTTTTTCCTGATCTTTGAGGATAAGCTTTCAACCATTCTCTGTTGAGTATGATGGTAGCTGTGGGCTTGTCCTATATGCCCTTTATTATGTTGACGTTTATTTCATCTATACCCAAATCGTTAAGAGTTTTTATCAGGAAAGAATGTTGAGTTTTGTCAAATGGTTTTTCTACATATGGAGAGGATCATTCAATTTGTATCTTTATTCTATTAATGTTGCGTATTATGTTTATTGATATGCGTAAGTTGAACCATCTTTGTATCTTAGGGGTATTATCCCTACTTGATCGTGATGTATAATCCTTTTAATGTGCTGCTGAATTTGGTTTGCTAATATGAGAATTTAGCATCTGTATTGATCAGGAATATTGACCTGTAGTTTTCTTTTCTTGCAGTGTCCTTATCTTGCTTTGGTATTAGCATCATGTTGGCCTGGTAAAATGAGTTTGGGAATGTTTCCTCCTCTTTAATTGTTTGGAAGGGTTTGAGAAGAATTGGCATTGATTCTTCTTTAAATGTTTGGTAGAATTCACCCTGAAGTCATCTGGTCTTGGGCTTTTCTTTGTTGGGAGGTTTTTTTTGATGACTGTTTCAATCTCCTTACTCCTTAATGGTCTCTTCAGATTTTTTTATTTCTTCATGATTAAGTCTTAGTAGATTGTGTGTTTCTAGGAATTTATATATTTCCTCTAGGTTGTCCACTTTGTTGGACTATAATCGTTTGTAATAGTCTCTTATGATCCTTTATATTTCTGTTTTTGAAACTCTCTGTGAATTTTTCAGTCAATCCTCGTGTACTTCAGCTCCAGAATTTCTGTTGAGTTCTTTTTTTATGATTTCTCTGTTTTGAACTTCTTATTTTGTTCCTGTATTCTCTTTCCATTTTACTTGGTTGTCTGTGTTCTCTTCTAGCTCACTGAGCTTTGTTCAGACTGTTATTTTCAATTTTTTTTGTTGGCAGTCAATAGATCTGCATTTCCTTTGGGTCAGATACTGGTGCTTTATTTTGTTCCTTGGTACTGTCATGTTTCCTTGATTATTCTTGATGCTTGTGGCATTTTGTTGGTGACTGTGCATTTGAAGAAGTAGGCACCTCTTTCTGTCTTTACATACGGGCTGCAGCATGTATGAAGGGAAAGCCCTTCACCAATCAGTTTATGTAGAGATTCTGGATGGGCATTCTGGTGGTGGGTATGAACAGGATTGCTGCTAGAGTCCTTGGGCAGGCTTCTTTGGTACCTAGGTCAGCAGGTGGGCAGGCCATGCACCTGGGTTCCCAGGGGCCAGTCTGGTACCTGGGTTCACAAAAGCAGGTCTGGAACCTGGGTCCACTGGAGCAGGTGTGGCACCTAAGTCCATAGTGGTTGGTCTGGGGCCTGGGTCTATTTGGGTGGACCTGGGTGTTGAGTTAGCAAGAACTGACTAGGCACCAGGGACCACTGGGGTGCGTCTGGTGACTGGGTTTGCGAAGGCAGCCTGGCTTCTGGGTCCAGGAGCCAACCTGGTGCTAGTGTGAAACTTGAGCCTGAGTTCACAGGAGCTCACCTGGTGCTGGGGTGTGCCTGACACCTGGGTTCACAGGGATGGTCCTGGACCTGAGTTTGTGGTGCGTGGCATGGTGCCGGTGTCCATTGCGGACAGGCCTGGATCCTAGGTTCATGGAGGCAGACCTGATGGGTGGGAATGTAATATTGGGTCTGAAGCCTGGACCCAAGCGGGCAGCCATGGATCCTGGGTTCCTAAGGTCAGCTTTGTGCAGAGACGGGCCTGGAGCCAGAGTACATGTGGAGAGTCATAGAGCCTGGATGTATGAGGCCAGCCTGATGTTGGGTTCTACTGGGGCAGGCCGGGACCTTGTGTCCACTGGAGTAGGCCAGGAGCCTTGTTCTACTGGAACCTGGGGCTGCAGGGGCCATATTTCACTGGGTGGGGTGCCAGAGCATAAGACTGCAGGAGCAAGTCTGGAGCCTGGGTCCACAGGTGCCAGTCTAGAGCCTGGGGCTGCAGGTGCTAGCCTGGAGACTGGGTCTACAGAGCCGGGCCAGGCACTGGGCCAGACCAGAGCCTGGGAATGCAAAGTCTATCTTGGTGCTGGGTTGAACATAGGGGCTGGGTCTACAGGTGCCTGGGGCTGTGGGGGCAGGCTTGGCTCTGGGGTTCACTGGGGGGGGGCAGGTACTGGGGTCTGGTGAAGTTGGGTGCTCACTTCATTCTCCTCTCCCAACAGGGAGAGTATGTTCCCTAGGCTGGAGTGCTCAGGCTCGGGGGGGAGTGGGCAGGGTAATGTAAAACTGTTCTTTCTACTCTCTTGAATGAGTCTTTCCTTGTTTCTGTGGTCCGCCAAGGTGCTTTAATCACTCACCTGGAATCTTTGGCTCTTGTGAAGATATTTTCATGAGTGGATCATTATTCGAATTGAAGTTTCCACAACGGGATAAGTGGTGGAAGAGCTTATTCCACCATTTTGCTGACATCAGGCTAGGAATTGAGCCTTCAGTTAAAACTAATGCCGAGAAATAAGGGACAAAATAGAAACCTGCAATATAGACAGGGAAGGAAAGGCCATTGAGTACAAAAAGAAAAGGGTATAGTGCCGTGTGATGGATTGTAAGATAGGTGATAGAAGTATTTCAAGAAGAGAGGGACGAACTGTGTCAAATGCAACAAATACTATAAATTTTGGGATAACTCTTAAGGTGAGGGAAATATACTAAAAATGAAATATTGTGATCATTGTAGAATTCTGTAGAATTATAAAAATCATTGAATTATACACTTATAGGTGAATCTTAGGATATATAAGATATACTTCAATGTATTGCATAGCTATGAAAGTGTGGTTTCCTTTCAGAGTCAGGAGGCAGGACAAAGAGGCCGAGACGTCACTCCGGCCTCCAGGGCCTCACACGTTGCCGTTTGTGGATGCGTCGTGAGGCTCCTCCTCAGAACCAGGGCTGCTCAAGGAAGAGCTCACTTCCTAACGTGCGGAAGAATACTTGCCACAGTGGCTTGAAATGGGCCTCTCGAGGTGACATTTCAGTGACATTTTCCCCTTCCTGAAGACGCATGTAATTTTGTACATTCCAACCGGGGATAGAACTGTACCTGGTGAAGAAAACACATCTTTGAAGGCGCTAACCTCGAAAGCTCCCTAGATGTCAGTGACCGAGGGAGGAGGGGGTTCTTCTGACCTCCGTCTTGCCTTTGAGAGAGGAGCGGCATGTTTCCACTTTTGTGAACTTCCGGGAACCCCGCTGCCACCCCGATCCCTGGTTTGGCTGGGAAGGTGGGAGGTGGCGAAGCAAACATCCCGTCACCAGAGAATCCCGTCGAAGGCCGCGCTTGGAAAATGAGTCTGCAAAGAAACAGTTCACGCCACGCGTGGAGCCCTTGACCATCGTGTCGTGAACGTGCACAGAGCCCAGAGGTGGGCAGGGGTGGACGGGGACGAGCGACTCCTTCTCCACTTGGGCCCTCCTGACCACCTGCAGCTCTAGGGCCCCCAAAGGGCCCCCGCTCAGTGCGGCTCCTGTGCCATGCCACGGTGCACCCCACTTCCGTGGGCACCTCTTATTAAATGTGTGCCCAGATGGTCCCTGAGGATGGGGCCCCGCCTGTTGTCCCCACCTAGAAGTCCAGCCCCGGGAGGCAGGCTGCGGTCCTGCGCTGGACTGAATGTCCACTGTCTGGAACGGGGACTGCGGCTTTGGCGGCTCACAGGTCAGATTTACAGGAGGAAGGGAAGGGCCTGGCTGCCCGCAGTGCCAGCTCCTGGTGCTCTGTCACCCCACACTCACACAGCAGTGCCCTCCCCTCCTCCGTGCCGTGCTTCCTGCTGTCGCCTCCCTCAGGCTGCAGGGGCCTCTCTTCCCACCTGCCTCCAACCTTCAAGTCCTCCCTGTCCTCCAAGGCCTCGTCCAGATGCCACTCCCTCTGGACAAGCCGCCCCCTGCCGCCCCCCCCGCCCCCCCGCCACCGCCACCGCCACCCCGCCCTCCCCGCCTCCTAATTACCCCATCACGTGCCCCCTCCTCACTGACTGTTTCCAGGAGGCCCACCACCACCACACACACCCTTTATCGAGTAGTGTAGCTTTAGAGGCAGTCCCGAAGATGGTAGTACCGTACCTTCCTCTCACTATGTTCTGCTTCAATACTGGGGAGGCGTGTTGAGTCTGCCGCTGGGATCTTCACTAGGATTGTCTTGACTCTGTAGATCCTGTTGGGAAGAGCTGACATCTGCTGAACAATACCGAGTCAACCTATGAAGAAACATGGAGGAAGTCTGCATTGCTGTTGGTCTTCTGTGATTTCTTCTGTCAGCGTGTTGTAGACCTCCTCACATCGATCTTGTGCGTAAGTGTTTAGATTTACACCTGTGTGTGTCATTTTTGATGCTGATATCAATGATGTGTTTGTAACTTTAAATTCGAGGTGTTCACCGTTAGTATAGAAGAGAGTTGAGAATCATTTTCAAGCCCATTCATTAGCACGGTGATTAAGTCTTCCACAACCTGTGATGAGGCTCTGTTCTGCCTCGGGCTGTCTCTTCAGGCCTGGGATCCCTGGTCAGGAAGGTAGAGCCAGATCCAGTCCCCTGGGTGTTCACGGCACTCTTGATCCTACCGTCCCCCGGGGAGTGGAGGGTTTTGTGGGCTGTAAGCAGCGAAGAACCGCCACCGCCCCACTCTCCCCAGTTTGTTGCTGCGTCCCCGCTGTCCCCATCCGCGAGAACGCTTGGTGCCGCTGTTCGCAAACCAGTCGGCTAAACGACTTTTCACATCTGATCCCGTGATCGTCTGTTTTCTTTGCACTCCAGACGAAACCTAAAATCTGCAGATTTATTTTCACATACACAATACTGCTACCACCTTGTATGGGCAGAACTTTCCGTGGACTCTACCCCCCCTTCTGCTCTGGGGAGACTTTGGCCAGGAGGGCCAATGGCCCTGGGAGGCCACCGTCAAGCTGTTCCCTTCTGTGAAGGAATTTCCGACCCGGCGACATGATGCAGGGAGCTCAGCCTCCAGGCGTCCTCTATGGGGAATGTGGATCTGAGAATTTCTGCCTGTTCTTCCAAGGGGATACGCAGGGAAGGGGAATTCATGCGACCCACAGTGGACATGTCCTGTGGTTTGCCTCCGACGACAAAGGGAGAGGCAAGCCCTGGCTGAGCTCCCTTCCTGTGACAGCCAGGGAGAGCCAACGCTACGGAGAGATGGCACAGCCTCGGAACAAATGCATGGCTGGGAGTGTACAGCCGAGTCAAGGGAAGGAGCACAGGCCTGTGAGACCAGAGCCAGCCTTGGGTCCTGCTCCAAATCCCAGAGAGGTGATCTGCAGTGTCCTGGAAAGGGAGGAGCTGGCTCGATCTCGGTGGTTCTTCTTTTATGATCGGAGTTTCGTGGGTGCAGGGGAATGTGCTGGAGTGGACCCCACATCCCCGGCTCTGCCTTGAGCATGAGGAAGAGCCATGGGGCTCTTATCCCCCAGTTCTGTGCCGGGGAAAGAAAGAGGCTTCCAGAAAATTCCCAAGGACTGAACTTGACTGTGAGCTCCCCGTGAGGCTGGGCCTGGAGGGAGCAGAAGCAGATACTGATAAGCCTTCCAGAACCGTGACTTCCCGCACAGGTCACACGCACATCCGTGGACACACACCATTCCTCACAACCACAGGGCAGACGCACGAGGTCAGGCGATTACCCTTCTCATGGGCTCCCCTCCCACAGCATCCGTTACGAGAAGTTGCATGACTGGGAGATACATTTAAGTACTCGTATATATCTTTAGCTGCTCTTCTGCTCTTTACTGTTACGTCTTCTCAAGCCGAGGAATATTTCCCGAGACGACCTTGAAGAAATTAATTGGAAATCTGAAGACTAAGGAGGGACTGCGCTACGATGACGTGTATGTCCACATGCAGATCTGGAAAAAGTCGCAGGCTTAGTACAATCCACTAAAGTAGACTTTTGGTGCTCACGTAACTCAGTCATGCTTTTCTCTGCCTTCACACTGCACGTGTCATGATGGGGACTGGATAGGTCCTGTGATAGGTATTGGAGACTAAGCGGTGACACTGACAGGGAGACGCTTGAGCAGAGACCTGAAGGGAAGGAGGGAGACCAGCACGTGGGTCTCACAGGACAGGGATTCAAGGCAGAGAGAAGAGGAAACGTCAAGCCCTGGGGCAGGAGCATCTTGGCGCACTCGTGGAGCAGGAAGGAGGCCTGCGAGGCTGGGGCAGAGCGCGTGAGGGCCCAGCTGTGCAGTTCGACCGGGGAGGTAAGCGGGGGTCAGATCCCGTAGGGCTCCTGGGGCATGGGTGTGTTTGACTTGCACTCTGATGAGTGGAAAGCTGCTGGGGGCGTGAGCTGAGGACGGACCTGACTGGATCCTCTGGAGCTGGGTGGAGAACCGACTGCACGGCTGAGGGCAGGAGAAGGAGCTTGGTTAGGAGCAGCCACGCTCATGTTGTCAAAAGGTGAAGGCGACTCTGAACAGGTAGGGTAGCGGGAGGCAAGGAATGGCCGGATGAGGGCATTACTCTGATGCTGGGAATGAAGGCTTTGCCGATGGGGTGGAGGTGAAGAGGAGAGAGGGGAGAGGTCAAGAAAGACCACAAAGCTGGGGCCTGAACCCCCGTCGGGGTGGAGTTGCCCACGTGGAAAAGAGGGAGAGCGGGTTCAGGGGAGAATTGGAGTATGGTGTGGGCTCGTTCGATGTCCACATGGGGATGTCACGGAGGCAGCTGGGTGGGTGTGAGTCCGGACTGTGTGGCAAGGTGTGGAAAGGATAAATAAACGTGGAAGTCACGACAGCACAGATGTCATTGAAGTCCGGAGACTGGCTAAGGTCAGCAAGGGCTCAAAAGCGGTCCAGGATCTACGTCCTGGGTCAACACTGATGCTGAGAGGTTTGGGAGAAACACAGACGTCAGCGATGGAGACAGAGAAGGAAAGGCTACTGAGGTCAGAGAAACACGCCAGCCGACGACAAGACAATCCTCGAAAGAGTAGAATGGACCGAACCGGCAACGAAGTGATGGAAGCATTTCAAGGAGAAGGGACCGACTGTGTCGAATGCAGCCAAGAGAGTCAAGGGTGAGTGATGGACTTTTCCTACAATGGCACTGTGATAGTTACACAACTCTGCACTTGTACAGAGAAAAATCAGTGAATTGGCGTATTTCGGTGTGTGAATTGATGACACTAAATTGTGCCTCAAGAAAACGGTTTCAAAATAAAAGGGCATTTAGCGTGTATCTACCCAGCATTTCTGCTCCCGGGTATTCTTCCCCCAAGGTAAATGAAACTACGTGCTTATAAGGCAGACGTATACGTGAATTTTCACAGCATCTCTGTTCATAACATACCACGCTTGAACTAACGCAGAAGTACATTATTATGTGAAGGGCTGGACATTTTGGGATATATTTACATGAGGTCAAAATACTCAGCCTTCAAAGGAGGCCGTACTGCTTATTCAAATAAAAATATATAGATCTCAAAAAACATTGCTTTGAGCAAAACAGACAGACATCGAACTGTAGGCCGTGATTTACTTCCTTTTCATGAAGTTCTGCCACGACCCAACTGAAGGATGTCAACAGAAATGAAAACAGAGGCTGCGCATGTCGAGGGTGGTTGGGTCTCAATTGAAACGTTGCAGAGGGCTGTTTTCTGTAGTCATGGGAATGATTCATATAGGGGAGGGGGTTTGGACACTCTAGGGGTTCGTGAAGTGTCGAAGATTTGTCAAGTCATGCAGCTAATGTTGACCCGTTTCGCTCTATTTTCATTTGATTTGACTAAAAAGCGAAAAGAAAGAGGGAAATCAGAAGGAACACTGAACCGTCATGGAGCTACGCATAGTTTATTTCCAGATCTCCCCCCAGCCCCACCATGTAAGTGACCTTTCCAGACTGTCAGTTGCCGGTCGGGTTCCAGGCGGAATGTCGGGAGCCGACATTTGTTGTGGCTGGTGTTGCCACGGTGACTGGGCAGAGCCCTGTGGTGGGTCAGTGCCATGGAGGGGCTGCCGTCCTCTGTGGAGCTGGGCTTTGGGCCGATCCTCGGCAAGCTGGGCGAGGTGGTGGTGGCGCTGCTGCCCGATGGCCTGAGTCCACGCCTCACTTGCCACAGCCTCCAGTGGGAGACAGTGATGCGCCCACCTGTCGTCGGTTTACTGGTGGGTCTCTTATTTCTCTTCAGACTTGTTCAGTCTGTTAGAAGTCGACGTTACGTGAGACGTGAAAAGCGGCTGGCAGAAGCAGTGGCTGCAGCGATTGAGGAGAAATGCCAGCTCATTGACAAGCTCAGCGCTGCTCAAGAGGAGTATATGGGGATCGACTCGTCTTCAGAGAACGCCAGGCTAGAGAGAGAGTCGCTAAATATACCCGGCCTCACAGACGCTTCCCGAAAGGTGACGAGGACCAACTCAGTGCTGATGGAGGAATTAACTGGCCTGGTTCGAGAACTGAAGGCAGAGAGAGCCAAATGGTCGAAAGAAGAAGGAGAGATGGCCGAGATGCTAAAAGCGCTCGCGTCCATAGACGCGGTCGTGAGATCCAGCACGTCACGAGGAGCTTTGCCAAAGCTGCCCGGAGGCCGAGAGCCAAGCCCTGCTGGTCCCTTCCCCGGCGGTGGGCCTGGGTCTTAAAGCGGGGCTGTTCTCTCCCCCTCCACGCAGGCCTCCCAAGCCGCCTGGCTGCCTCCAGCCAGCTGGACCTCCATCGGAGCGTTCCTGAGGCCAGTGGATGCAGGGGAGCCCCTTCGCTGGGCTGGAGATCCTCTACCTTCGCCTGCTGGACACCGCAGACGGCTCCTTCGCGGTCAGTTCCTCCAAATCGACAGACTTTTGGAATTCCTAGAGCACACCAAGAAAAGTGGGACTTTGTTTCACTTCACGGACTGTTTGGATTATCCCTCGTTAGTAGTGAAGAAGAGCCTGATCTTTTCCTTAAATTGAACCTTCATCAAACTACCTTTCTCTAGACGATATTGTGTAAATATTATGTATATATTAAACTTCAGTGAATTATTAACGGTGTCTGTCTCAGTGTTGCATTGAAAGTTGTAAATGTGCGCCATGTAGCAGTCAAGACTTTTAGCAATCGACAGCAGTCTTGTTTCAGAGTAGTATTCCCAACAGTCGCGACTCACAAGTCGAAGGAGCTTTCTTGGACTAAGTGTGTAGTGGTTAGAAAAAGAAAAAGCTGATCGATCTCTTTGGGGATCAAGTTAGATTGCCTGGTTAGAGAGAGGTTTGCCTTCTTTTGTGACTTGATTCTAATGTGGCAACGGCTAAACAATTTTCAAGAAACAAATGATAAACTACGTGGAGGTTTGTCCTTGCACTACACGAAGGCCGAGGGAGAGTTTACTGATGAAGAGGAAATCACCTTTGACATGTGGGGGGAACCTCCTCGTTGCTGCCCTCGGCCCCCTCTACTCACCAGCTAACGCTCCACACTGGAAAGCTGAGGGAAGTCTCAGGGGTTTCTCTCCCATGTGACGAAGTGAGGGTCTCGATCATTCCTAGTTTCACTCACAGATAATGTCCCCCAGTTAGGCAACGAGCACCAGCTGCGGATGACTCTAGTGGCAGGAAAGCAGCAAGTGGCAGTTGGAGCAAATAGGAGGGGTCACATGAGACAAATGGCAGAGACAGCATCAGCAGCACAGAAAGGATTTCTCCTCTTAAGTCGAGAGAAAGCAACAAACCAAAAACCTGTGCTTGCCTTGGCAACAGAGCAATGAAGACTAGAATGCGAGAGCCTGCCCTTGTGTTGCTGACATTTTAGGAAGGACAGGCAGGTGCTAAAGAATCAAATTGAGTAGAAGACATGGCATATTAGGTGATAACGAATGTTCTGGAGAAGAATAAACAAGGCAGGGTAAGGGGTGATGGGTGTGGGAATGGGGGGCACACTTGCCTAGACACACACTCTCGGTGGGAGTGGTCACCTGAGCACTGAGGAGCCCTGGAGGAGAGCTCTGTAGGCAGGGGGTGCAGAACGGGCCATGGCTCTGAAGGCGGCATGAGCACGGTGAGTGTGAGAAGCGACCAGGAGCCAGAGTGGCCCGAGTGCAGTGAGTGAAGCCAGAGAGAAGGGGGTCAAGGCCATCAGGGGTCAGAAGGTGGAGGGAGTCGAATCCACCGTAAAGAGTTTGGTTTCCCTTTCAGAGGACAGAAGCTGCCATGGGGAAGAGGAGAACAGAGGGAAACCTGTGGGAGAGCATGGCAGGGACTCGAGGCTGAGGATGGTGAAGGCTGCCCCCGGGCAGCGGTGGAGGTGGAGACGGAGAGATGGGGTGGGATCCGGGACCTGTCCTGCAGGCAGAGACCGTGAGACGTGCTGATGCCTGTGGGTGTGAGAAAAGAGAGGCGTCGGCATGGGGACGGGAGCCCCAGGTGAGGGGTGGTGTCCTTCAGCGAGATGGGGGGAATGGCAGAGGAGTGCCTTTGGACGGGAAATCAGAGTGGGTCTCTGTGAGAGTTAGGTTTCAGGGCCCCTCAGCCAGCAGAGTAGAAATACCGAATGTTCGGAGGAGACAGGTGTCTGCGCTCAGAGGAGCGTTCACGGCTGCAGATAGAAGTACGCAGGGGCATCGGGGAGGGAAGTTCCCGTAGCAGAGACGATGTCCAAGGGCCGAGAAGATGCCACAGGGTAGACTCCATGGGCCTGTTTGCGGCGAGAGCCCATCTTACAGATGCAGAAGCTGAGGCCCAGAGAAGTGAAGTGAATATTTACCTCTTCCTTTCTCTGGAGTGGAAGGGTCAGTAATCAGCCCAGGCCTGCCTCTGGTGTCCTGGGCTTGGAGGCCTCACAGATGAAAACAGTAGAGAACAGAAGCCAGGTGTCCCATGGGAGCCAGGTGACCAGGGGAGCACAGGAAGCCTCAAGCAGCTGTCTTGAAGGTACACTGAGCCTGAATCCATTTGTGGGGTTGGGGGTGGTGGGGGCGGGTCGAGGGGGCTGGGAGGCCCTAAAAGATGGTGTGTGTAGCTGGCGTGGGTTTTATGGTGGCATTTCTAGGGGACAGAGATGAAGCTGGCCTCTCTTCTTTCCTCTTGATACTTCTCCTGTCCCCATTTCTTTCTTTGTTTTTGGCAGGGAGGGCCCGGGGGTGATGCCAGTTCTCAGGTTTTAGGGCAGCTCCTCGCTCTGGAAGCGGGGTTGCCTTTTAGAGCCAGGAGGAAGGGCCGAGAGGCCCAGACGTCGCTCCGGGCTCGAGGGCCTCACACGTTGCCATTTGTGGATGCGTCGTGAGGCTCCTCCTCAGAACCAGGGCTACTCAAGGAAGAGCTCACTTCCTAACACGCGGAAGAATACTTGCCACAGTGGCTTGAAATGGGCCTCTCGAGGTGACATTTCGGTGACTTTTTCCCCTTCCTGAAGACGCATATAATTTTTACATTCCAAACGGGTATAGAACTGTACCTGGTGAAGAAAACAGATCTTTGAAGGCGCTAACCTCGAAAGCTCCCTAGGTGTCAGTGACCGAGGGAGGAGGGGGTTCTTCTCACCTCCGTCTTGCCTTTGAGAGAGGAGCGGCGTGTTTCCACTTTTGTGAACTTCCGGGAACCCCGCTGCCACCCCGATCCCTGGTTTGGCTGGGAAGGTGGGAGGTGGCGAGGCAAACATCCCGTCACCAGCGAATCCCGTCGAAGGCCGCGCTTGGAAAATGAGTCTGCAAAGAAACAGTTCACGCCACGCGTGGAGCCCTTGACCATGGTGTCGCGAACGTGCTCAGAGCCCAGAGGTGGGCAGGGGTGGACGGGGACGAGCGACTCCTTCTCCACTTGGGCCCTCCTGACCACCTGCAGCTCTAGGGGAACCCCCCCAAAGGGCCCCCGCTCAGTGCGGCTCCTGTGCCATGCCACGGTGCACCCCACTTCCGTGGGCACCTCTTATTAAATGTGTGCCCAGATGGTCCCTGAGGATGGGGCCCCGCCTGTTGTCCCCACCTAGAAGTCCAGCCCCGGGAGGCAGGCTGCGGTCCTGCGCTGGACTGAATGTCCACTGTCTGGAACGGGGACTGCGGCTTTGGCGGCTCACAGGTCAGATTTACAGGAGGAAGGGAAGGGCCTGGCTGCCCGCAGTGCCAGCTCCTGGTGCTCTGTCACCCCACACTCACACAGCAGTGCCCTCCCCTCCTCCGTGCCGTGCTTCCTGCTGTCGCCTCCCTCAGGCTGCAGGGGCCTCTCTTCCCACCTGCCTCCAACCTTCAAGTCCTCCCTGTCCTTCAAGGCCTCGTCCAGATGCCACTCCCTCTGGACAAGCCGCCCCCTGCCCCCCCCCCCCGCCCCCCCCGCCACCGCCACCGCCACCCCGCCCTCCCCGCCTCCTAATTACCCCATCACGTGCCCCCTCCTCACTGACTGTTTCCAGGAGGCCCACCACCACCACACACACCCTTTATCGAGTAGTGTAGCTTTAGAGGCAGTCCCGAAGATGGTAGTACCGTACCTTCCTCTCACTATGTTCTGCTTCAATACTGGGGAGGCGTGTTGAGTCTGCCGCTGGGATCTTCACTAGGATTGTCTTGACTCTGTAGATCCTGTTGGGAAGAGCTGACATCTGCTGAACAATACCGAGTCAACCTATGAAGAAACATGGAGGAAGTCTGCATTGCTGTTGGTCTTCTGTGATTTCTTCTGTCAGCGTGTTGTAGACCTCCTCACATCGATCTTGTGCGTAAGTGTTTAGATTTACACCTGTGTGTGTCATTTTTGATGCTGATATCAATGATGTGTTTGTAACTTTAAATTCGAGGTGTTCACCGTTAGTATAGAAGAGAGTTGAGAATCATTTTCAAGCCCATTCATTAGCACGGTGATTAAGTCTTCCACAACCTGTGATGAGGCTCTGTTCTGCCTCGGGCTGTCTCTTCAGGCCTGGGATCCCTGGTCAGGAAGGTAGAGCCAGATCCAGTCCCCTGGGTGTTCACGGCACTCTTGATCCTACCGTCCCCCGGGGAGTGGAGGGTTTTGTGGGCTGTAAGCAGCGAAGAACCGCCACCGCCCCACTCTCCCCAGTTTGTTGCTGCGTCCCCGCTGTCCCCATCCGCGAGAACGCTTGGTGCCGCTGTTCGCAAACCATTCGGCTAAACGACTTTTCACATCTGATCCCGTGATCGTCTGTTTTCTTTGCACTCCAGACGAAACCTAAAATCTGCAGATTTATTTTCACATACACAATACTGCTACCACCTTGTATGGGCAGAACTTTCCGTGGACTCTACCCCCCCTTCTGCTCTGGGGAGACTTTGGCCAGGAGGGCCAATGGCCCTGGGAGGCCACCGTCAAGCTGTTCCCTTCTGTGAAGGAATTTCCGACCCGGCGACATGATGCAGGGAGCTCAGCCTCCAGGCGTCCTCTATGGGGAATGTGGATCTGAGAATTTCTGCCTGTTCTTCCAAGGGGATACGCAGGGAAGGGGAATTCATGCGACCCACAGTGGACATGTCCTGTGGTTTGCCTCCGACGACAAAGGGAGAGGCAAGCCCTGGCTGAGCTCCCTTCCTGTGACAGCCAGGGAGAGCCAACGCTACGGAGAGATGGCACAGCCTCGGAACAAATGCATGGCTGGGAGTGTACAGCCGAGTCAAGGGAAGGAGCACAGGCCTGTGAGACCAGAGCCAGCCTTGGGTCCTGCTCCAAATCCCAGAGAGGTGATCTGCAGTGTCCTGGAAAGGGAGGAGCTGGCTCGATCTCGGTGGTTCTTCTTTTATGATCGGAGTTTCGTGGGTGCAGGGGAATGTGCTGGAGTGGACCCCACATCCCCGGCTCTGCCTTGAGCATGAGGAAGAGCCATGGGGCTCTTATCCCCCAGTTCTGTGCCGGGGAAAGAAAGAGGCTTCCAGAAAATTCCCAAGGACTGAACTTGACTGTGAGCTCCCCGTGAGGCTGGGCCTGGAGGGAGCAGAAGCAGATACTGATAAGCCTTCCAGAACCGTGACTCCCCGCACAGGTCACACGCACATCCGTGGACACACACCATTCCTCACAACCACAGGGCAGACGCACGAGGTCAGGCGATTACCCTTCTCATGGGCTCCCCTCCCACAGCATCCGTTACGAGAGGTTGCATGACTGGGAGATACATTTAAGTACTCGTATATATCTTTAGCTGCTCTTCTGCTCTTTACTGTTACGTCTTCTCAAGCCGAGGAATATTTCCCGAGACGACCTTGAAGAAATTAATTGGAAATCTGAAGACTAAGGAGGGACTGCACTACGATGACGTGTATGTCCACATGCAGATCTGGAAAAAGTCGCAGGCTTAGTACAATCCACTAAAGTAGACTTTTGGTGCTCACGTAACTCAGTCATGCTTTTCTCTGCCTTCACACTGCACGTGTCATGATAGGGACTGGATAGGTCCTGTGATAGGTATTGGAGACTAAGCGGTGACACTGACAGGGAGACGCTTGAGCAGAGACCTGAAGGGAAGGAGGGAGACCAGCACGTGGGTCTCACAGGACAGGGATTCAAGGCAGAGAGAGGAGGAAACGTCAAGCCCTGGGGCAGGAGCATCTTGGCGCACTCGTGGAGCAGGAAGGAGGCCTGCGAGGCTGGGGCAGAGCGCGTGAGGGCCCAGCTGTGCAGTTCGACCGGGGAGGTAAGCGGGGGTCAGATCCCGTAGGGCTCCTGGGGCATGGGTGTGTTTGACTTGCACTCTGATGAGTGGAAAGCTGCTGGGGGCGTGAGCTGAGGACGGACCTGACTGGATCCTCTGGAGCTGGGTGGAGAACCGACTGCACGGCTGAGGGCAGGAGAAGGAGCTTGGTTAGGAGCAGCCACGCTCATGTTGTCAAAAGGTGAAGGCGACTCTGAACAGGTAGGGTAGCGGGAGGCAAGGAATGGCCGGATGAGGGCATTACTCTGATGCTGGGAATGAAGGCTTTGCCGATGGGGTGGAGGTGAAGAGGAGAGAGGGGAGAGGTCAAGAAAGACCACAAAGCTGGGGCCTGAACCCCCGTCGGGGTGGAGTTGCCCACGTGGAAAAGAGGGAGAGCGGGTTCAGGGGAGAATTGGAGTATGGTGTGGGCTCGTTCGATGTCCACGTGGGGATGTCACGGAGGCAGCTGGGTGGGTGTGAGTCCGGACTGTGTGGCAAGGTGTGGAAAGGATAAATAAACGTGGAAGTCACGACAGCACAGATGTCATTGAAGTCCGGAGACTGGCTAAGGTCAGCAAGGGCTCAAAAGCGGTCCAGGATCTACGTCCTGGGTCAACACTGATGCTGAGAGGTTTGGGAGAAACACAGACGTCAGCGATGGAGACAGAGAAGGAAAGGCTACTGAGGTCAGAGAAACACGCCAGCCGACGACAAGACAATCCTCGAAAGAGTAGAATGGACCGAACCGGCAACGAAGTGATGGAAGCATTTCAAGGAGAAGGGACCGACTGTGTCGAATGCAGCCAAGAGAGTCAAGGGTGAGTGATGGACTTTTCCTACAACGGCACTGTGATAGTTACACAACTCTGCACTTGTACAGAGAAAAATCAGTGAATTGCGTATTTCGGTGTGTGAATTGATGACACTGAATTGTGCCTCAAGAAAACGGTTTCAAAATAAAAGGGCATTTAGCGTGTATCTACCCAGCATTTCTACTCCCGGGTATTCTTCCCCCAAGGTAAATGAAACTACGTGCTTATAAGGCAGACGTATACGTGAATTTTCACAGCATCTCTGTTCATAACATACCACGCTTGAACTAACGCAGAAGTACATTATTATGTGAAGGGCTGGACATTTTGGGATATATTTCCATGAGGTCAAAATACTCAGCCTTCAAAGGAGGGCGTACTGCTTATTCAAAGAAAAATATATAGATCTCAAAAAACATTGCTTTGAGCAAAACAGACAGACATCGAACTGTAGGCCGTGATTTACTTCCTTTTCATGAAGTTCTGCCACGACCCAACTGAAGGATGTCAACAGAAATGAAAACAGAGGCTGCGCATGTCGAGGGTGGTTGGGTCTCAATTGAAACGTTGCAGAGGGCTGTTTTCTGTAGTCATGGGAATGATTCATATAGGGGAGGGGGTTTGGACGCTCTAGGGGTTCGTGAAGTGTCGAAGATTGGTCAAGTCACGCAGCTAATGTTGACACGTTTCACTCTATTTTCATTTGATTTGACTAAAAAGCGAAAAGAAAGAGGGAAATCAGAAGGAACACTGAACCGTCATGGAGCTACGCATAGTTTATTTACAGATCTCCCCCCAGCCCCACCATGTAAGTGACCTTTCCAGACTGTCAGTTGCCGGTCGGGTTCCAGGCGGAATGTCGGGAGCCGACATTTGTTGTGGCTGGTGTTGCCACGGTGAGTGGGCAGAGCCCTGTGGTGGGTCAGTGCCATGGAGGGGCTGCCGTCCTCTGTGGAGCTGGGCTTTGGGCCGATCCTCGGCAAGCTGGGCGAGGTGGTGGTGGCGCTGCTGCCCGATGGCCTGAGTCCACGCCTCACTTGCCACAGCCTCCAGTGGGAGACAGTGATGCGCCCACCTGTCGTCGGTTTACTGGTGGGTCTCTTATTTCTCTTCAGACTTGTTCAGTCTGTTAGAAGTCGACGTTACGTGAGACGTGAAAAGCGGCTGGCAGAAGCAGTGGCTGCAGCGATTGAGGAGAAATGCCAGCTCATTGACAAGCTCAGCGCTGCTCAAGAGGAGTATATGGGGATCGACTCGTCTTCAGAGAACGCCAGGCTAGAGAGAGAGTCGCTAAATATACCCGGCCTCACAGACGCTTACCGAAAGGTGACGAGGACCAACTCAGTGCTGATGGAGGAATTAACTGGCCTGGTTCGAGAACTGAAGGCAGAGAGAGCCAAACGGTCGAAAGAAGAAGGAGAGATGGCCGAGATGCTAAAAGCGCTCGCGTCCGTAGAAGCGGTCGTGAGATCCAGCACGTCACGAGGAGCTTTGCCAAAGCTGCCCGGAGGCCGAGAGCCAAGCCCTGCTGGTCCCTTCCCCGGCGGTGGGCCTGGGTCTTAGAGCGGGCCTGTTCTCTCCCCCTCCACGCAGGCCTCCCAAGCCGCCTGGCTGCCTCCAGCCAGCTGGACCTCCATCGGAGCGTTCCTGAGGCCAGTGGATGCAGGGGAGCCCCTTCGCTGGGCTGGAGATCCTCTACCTTCGCCTGCTGGACACCGCAGACGGCTCCTTCGCGGTCAGTTCCTCCAAATCGACAGACTTTTGGAATTCCTAGAGCACACCGAGAAAAGTGGGACTTTGTTTCACTTCACGGACTGTTTGGATTATCCCTCGTTAGTAGTGAAGAAGAGACTGATCTTTTCCTTAAATTGAACCTTCATCAAACTACCTTTCTCTAGACGGTATTGTGTAAATATTATGTATATATTAAACTTCAGTGAATTATTAACGGTGTCTGTCTCAGTGTTGCATTGAAAGTTGTAAATGTGCGCCATGTAGCAGTCAAGACTTTTAGCAATCGACAGCAGTCTTGTTTCAGAGTAGTATTCCCAAGAGTCGCGACTCACAGGTCGAAGGAGCTTTCTTGGACTAAGTATGTAGTGGTTAGAAAAAGAAAAAGCTGATCGATCTCTTTGGGGATCAAGTTACATTGCCTGGTTAGAGAGAGGTTTGCCTTATTTTGTGACTTGATTCTAATGTGGCAACGGCTAAACAATTTTCAAGAAACAAATGATAAACTACGTGGAGGTTTGTCCTTGCACTACACGAAGGCCGAGGGAGAGTTTACTGATGAAGAGGAAATCACCTTTGACATGTGGGGGGAACCTCCTCGTTGCTGCCCTCGGCCCCCTCTACTCACCAGCTAACGCTCCACACTGGAAAGCTGAGGGAAGTCTCAGGGGTTTCTCTCCCATGTGACGAAGTGAGGGTCTCGATCATTCCTAGTTTCACTCACAGATAATGTCCCCCAGTTAGGCAACGAGCACCAGCTGCGGATGACTCTAGTGGCAGGAAAGCAGCAAGTGGCAGTTGGAGCAAATAGGAGGGGTCACATGAGACAAATGGCAGAGACAGCATCAGCAGCACAGAAAGGATTTCTCCTCTCAAGTCGAGAGAAAGCAACAAACCAAAAACCTGCGCTTGCCTTGGAAACAGAGCAATGAAGACTCGAATGCGAGAGCCTGCCCTTGTGTTGCTGACATTTTAGGAAGGACAGGCAGGTGCTAAAGAATCAAATTGAGTAGAAGACATGGCATATTAGGTGATAACGAATGTTCTGGAGAAGAATAAACAAGGCAGGGTAAGGGGTGATGGGTGTGGGAATGGGGGGCACACTTGCCTAGACACACACTCTCGGTGGGAGTGGTCACCTGAGCACTGAGGAGCCCTGGAGGAGAGCTCTGTAGGCAGGGGGGGCAGAACGGGCCATGGCTCTGAAGGCGGCATGAGCACGGTGAGTGTGAGAAGCGACCAGGAGCCAGAGTGGCCCGAGTGCAGTGAGTGAAGCCAGAGAGAAGGGGGTCAAGGCCATCAGGGGTCAGAAGGTGGAGGGAGTCGAATCCACCGTAAAGAGTTTGGTTTCCCTTTCAGAGGACAGAAGCTGCCATGGGGAAGAGGAGAACAGAGGGAAACCTGTGGGAGAGCATGGCAGGGACTCGAGGCTGAGGATGGTGAAGGCTGCCCCCGGGCAGCGGTGGAGGTGGAGACGGAGAGGTGGGGTGGGATCCGGGACCTGTCCTGCAGGCAGAGACCGTGAGACGTGCTGATGCCTGTGGGTGTGAGAAAAGAGAGGCGTCGGCATGGGGACGGGAGCCCCAGGTGAGGGGTGGTGTCCTTCAGCGAGATGGGGGGAATGGCAGAGGAGTGCCTTTGGACGGGAAATCAGAGTGGGCCTCTGTGAGAGTTAGGTTTCAGGGCCCCTCAGCCAGCAGAGTAGAAATACCAACTGTTCGGAGGAGACAGGTGTCTGCGCTCAGAGGAGCGTTCACGGCTGCAGATAGAAGTACGCAGGGGCATCGGGGAGGGAAGTTCCCGTAGCAGAGACGATGTCCAAGGGCCGAGAAGATGCCACAGGGTAGACTCCATGGGCCTGTTTGCGGCGAGAGCCCATCTTACAGATGCAGAAGCTGAGGCCCAGAGAAGTGAAGTGAATATTTACCTCTTCCTTTCTCTGGAGTGGAAGGGTCAGTAATCAGCCCAGGCCTGCCTCTGGTGTCCTGGGCTTGGAGGCCTCACAGATGAAAACAGTAGAGAACAGAAGCCAGGTGTCCCATGGGAGCCAGGTGACCAGGGGAGCACAGGAAGCCTCAAGCAGCTGTCTTGAAGGTCCACTGAGCCTGAATCCATTTGTGGGGTTGGGGGTGGTGGGGGCGGGTCGAGGGGGCTGGGAGGCCCTAAAAGATGGTGTCTGTAGCTGGCGTGGGTTTTATGGTGGCATTTCTAGGGGACAGAGATGAAGCTGGCCTCTTTTCTTTCCTCTTGATACTTCTCCTGTCCCCATTTCTTTCTTTGTTTTTGGCAGGGAGGGCCCGGGGGTGATGCCAGTTCTCAGGTTTTAGGGCAGCTCCTCGCTCTGGAAGCGGGGTTGCCTTTTAGAGCCAGGAGGAAGGGCCGAGAGGCCCAGACGTCGCTCCGGGCTCGAGGGCCTCACACGTTGCCATTTGTGGATGCGTCGTGAGGCTCCTCCTCAGAACCAGGGCTGCTCAGGGAAGAGCTCACTTCCTAACGTGCGGAAGAATACTTGCCACAGTGGCTTGAAATGGGCCTCTCGAGGTGACATTTCGGTGACTTTTTCCCCTTCCTGAAGACGCATATAAGTTTTACATTCCAAACGGGTATAGAACTGTACCTGGTGAAGAGAACAGATCTTTGAAGGCGCTAACCTCGAAAGCTCCCTAGGTGTCAGTGACCGAGGGAGGAGGGGGTTCTTCTCACCTCCGTCTTGCCTTTGAGAGAGGAGCGGCGTGTTTCCACTTTTGTGAACTTCCGGGAACCCCGCTGCCACCCCGATCCCTGGTTTGGCTGGGAAGGTGGGAGGTGGCGAAGCAAACATCCCGTCACCAGCGAATCCCGTCGAAGGCCGCGCTTGGCAAATGAGTCTGCAAAGAAACAGTTCACGCCACGCGTGGAGCCCTTGACCATGGTGTTGCGAACGTGCTCAGAGCCCAGAGGTGGGCAGGGGTGGACGGGGACGAGCGACTCCTTCTCCACTTGGGCCCTCCTGACCACCCGCAGCTCTAGGGGAACCCCCCCAAAGGGCCCCCGCTCAGTGCGGCTCCTGTGCCATGCCACGGTGCACCCCACTTCCGTGGGCACCTCTTATTAAATGTGTGCCCAGATGGTCCCTCAGGATGGGGCCCCCCCTGTTGTCCCCACCTAGAAGTCCAGCCCCGGGAGGCAGGCTGCGGTCCTGCGCTGGACTGAATGTCCACTGTCTGGAACGGGGACTGCGGCGTTGGCGGCTCACAGGTCAGATTTACAGGAGGAAGGGAAGGGCCTGGCTGCCCGCAGTGCCAGCTCCTGGTGCTCTGTCACCCCACACTCACACAGCAGTGCCCTCCCCTCCTCCGTGCCGTGCTTCCTGCTGTCGCCTCCCTCAGGCTGCAGGGGCCTCTCTTCCCACCTGCCTCCAACCTTCAAGTCCTCCCTGTCCTTCAAGGCCTCGTCCAGGTGCCACTCCCTCTGGACAAGCCGCCCCCTGCCGCCCCCCCCCGCCCCCCCCGCCCCCGCCACCGCCCCCCCCGCCCTCCCCGCCTCCTAAGTACCCCATCACGTGCCCCCTCCTCACTGACTGTTTCCAGGAGGCCCACCACCACCACCACACACCCTTTATCGAGTAGTGTAGCTTTAGAGGCAGTCCCGAAGATGGTAGTACCGTACCTTCCTCTCACTATGTTCTGCTTCCATACTGGGGAGGCGTGTTGAGTCTGCCGCTGGGATCTTCACTAGGATTGTCTTGACTCTGTAGATCCTGTTGGGAAGAGCTGACATCTGCTGAACAATACCGAGTCAACCTATGAAGAAACATGGAGGAAGTCTGCATTGCTGTTGGTCTTCTGTGATTTCTTCTGTCAGCGTGTTGTAGACCTCCTCACATCGATCTTGTGCGTAAGTGTTTAGATTTACACCTGTGTGTGTCATTTTTGATGCTGATATCAATGATGTGTTTGTAACTTTAAATTCGAGGTGTTCACCGTTAGTATAGAAGAGAGTTGAGAATCATTTTCAAGCCCATTCATTAGCACGGTGATTAAGTCTTCCACAACCTGTGATGAGGCTCTGTTCTGCCTCGGGCTGTCTCTTCAGGCCTGGGATCCCTGGTCAGGAAGGTAGAGCCAGATCCAGTCCCCTGGGTGTTCACGGCACTCTTGATCCTACCGTCCCCCGGGGAGTGGAGGGTTTTGTGGGCTGTAAGCAGCGAAGAACCGCCACCGCCCCACTCTCCCCAGTTTGTTGCTGCGTCCCCGCTGTCCCCATCCGCGAGAACGCTTGGTGCCGCTGTTCGCAAACCAGTCGGCTAAACGACTTTTCACATCTGATCCCGTGATCGTCTGTTTTCTTTGCACTCCAGACGAAACCTAAAATCTGCAGATTTATTTTCACATACACAATACTGCTACCACCTTGTATGGGCAGAACTTTCCGTGGACTCTACCCCCCCTTCTGCTCTGGGGAGACTTTGGCCAGGAGGGCCAATGGCCCTGGGAGGCCACCGTCAAGCTGTTCCCTTCTGTGAAGGAATTTCCGACCCGGCGACATGATGCAGGGAGCTCAGCTTCCAGGCGTCCTCTATGGGGAATGTGGATCTGAGAATTTCTGCCTGTTCTTCCAAGGGGATACGCAGGGAAGGGGAATTCATGCGACCCACAGTGGACATGTCCTGTGGTTTGCCTCCGACGACAAAGGGAGAGGCAAGTCCTGGCTGAGCTCCCTTCCTGTGACAGCCAGGGAGAGCCAACGCTACGGAGAGATGCCACAGCCTCGGAACAAATGCGTGGCTGGGAGTGTACAGCCGAGTCAAGGGAAGGAGCACAGGCCTGTGAGACCAGAGCCAGCCTTGGGTCCTGCTCCAAATCCCAGAGAGGTGATCTGCAGTGTCCTGGAAAGGGAGGAGCTGGCTCGATCTCGGTGGTTCTTCTTTTATGATCGGAGTTTCGTGGGTGCAGGGGAATGTGCTGGAGTGGACCCCACATCCCCGGCTCTGCCTTGAGCATGAGGAAGAGCCATGGGGCTCTTATCCCCCAGTTCTGTGCCGGGGAAAGAAAGAGGCTTCCAGAAAATTCCCAAGGACTGAACTTGACTGTGAGCTCCCCGTGAGGCTGGGCCTGGAGGGAGCAGAAGCAGATACTGATAAGCCTTCCAGAACCGTGACTCCCCGCACAGGTCACACGCACATCCGTGGACACACACCATTCCTCACAACCACAGGGCAGACGCACGAGGTCAGGCGATTACCCTTCTCATGGGCTCCCCTCCCACAGCATCCGTTACGAGAGGTTGCATGACTGGGAGATACATTTAAGTACTCGTATATATCTTTAGCTGCTCTTCTGCTCTTTACTGTTACGTCTTCTCAAGCCGAGGAATATTTCCCGAGACGACCTTGAAGAAATTAATTGGAAATCTGAAGACTAAGGAGGGACTGCACTACGATGACGTGTATGTCCACATGCAGATCTGGAAAAAGTCGCAGGCTTAGTACAATCCACTAAAGTAGACTTTTGGTGCTCACGTAACTCAGTCATGCTTTTCTCTGCCTTCACACTGCACGTGTCATGATAGGGACTGGATAGGTCCTGTGATAGGTATTGGAGACTAAGCGGTGACACTGACAGGGAGACGCTTGAGCAGAGACCTGAAGGGAAGGAGGGAGACCAGCACGTGGGTCTCACAGGACAGGGATTCAAGGCAGAGAGAGGAGGAAACGTCAAGCCCTGGGGCAGGAGCATCTTGGCGCACTCGTGGAGCAGGAAGGAGGCCTGCGAGGCTGGGGCAGAGCGCGTGAGGGCCCAGCTGTGCAGTTCGACCGGGGAGGTAACCGGGGGTCAGATCCCGTAGGGCTCCTGGGGCATGGGTGTGTTTGACTTGCACTCTGATGAGTGGAAAGCTGCTGGGGGCGTGAGCTGAGGACGGACCTGACTGGATCCTCTGGAGCTGGGTGGAGAACCGACTGCACGGCTGAGGGCAGGAGAAGGAGCTTGGTTAGGAGCAGCCACGCTCATGTTGTCAAAAGGTGAAGGCGACTCTGAACAGGTAGGGTAGCGGGAGGCAAGGAATGGCCGGATGAGGGCATTACTCTGATGCTGGGAATGAAGGCTTTGCCGATGGGGTGGAGGTGAAGAGGAGAGAGGGGAGAGGTCAAGAAAGACCACAAAGCTGGGGCCTGAACCCCCGTCGGGGTGGAGTTGCCCACGTGGAAAAGAGGGAGAGCGGGTTCAGGGGAGAATTGGAGTATGGTGTGGGCTCGTTCGATGTCCACGTGGGGATGTCACGGAGGCAGCTGGGTGGGTGTGAGTCCGGACTGTGTGGCAAGGTGTGGAAAGGATAAATAAACGTGGAAGTCACGACAGCACAGATGTCATTGAAGTCCGGAGACTGGCTAAGGTCAGCAAGGGCTCAAAAGCGGTCCAGGATCTACGTCCTGGGTCAACACTGATGCTGAGAGGTTTGGGAGAAACACAGACGTCAGCGATGGAGACAGAGAAGGAAAGGCTACTGAGGTCAGAGAAACACGCCAGCCGACGACAAGACAATCCTCGAAAGAGTAGAATGGACCGAACCGGCAACGAAGTGATGGAAGCATTTCAAGGAGAAGGGACCGACTGTGTCGAATGCAGCCAAGAGAGTCAAGGGTGAGTGATGGACTTTTCCTACAACGGCACTGTGATAGTTACACAACTCTGCACTTGTACAGAGAAAAATCAGTGAATTGCGTATTTCGGTGTGTGAATTGATGACACTAAATTGTGCCTCAAGAAAACGGTTTCAAAATAAAAGGGCATTTAGCGTGTATCTACCCAGCATTTCTACTCCCGGGTATTCTTCCCCCAAGGTAAATGAAACTACGTGCTTATAAGGCAGACGTATACGTGAATTTTCACAGCATCTCTGTTCATAACATACCACGCTTGAACTAACGCAGAAGTACATTATTATGTGAAGGGCTGGACATTTTGGGATATATTTACATGAGGTCAAAATACTCAGCCTTCAAAGGAGGGCGTACTGCTTATTCAAAGAAAAATATATAGATCTCAAAAAACATTGCTTTGAGCAAAACAGACAGACATCGAACTGTAGGCCGTGATTTACTTCCTTTTCATGAAGTTCTGCCACGACCCAACTGAAGGATGTCAACAGAAATGAAAACAGAGGCTGCGCATGTCGAGGGTGGTTGGGTCTCAATTGAAACGTTGCAGAGGGCTGTTTTCTGTAGTCATGGGAATGATTCATATAGGGGAGGGGGTTTGGACGCTCTAGGGGTTCGTGAAGTGTCGAAGATTGGTCAAGTCACGCAGCTAATGTTGACACGTTTCACTCTATTTTCATTTGATTTGACTAAAAAGCGAAAAGAAAGAGGGAAATCAGAAGGAACACTGAACCGTCATGGAGCTACGCATAGTTTATTTACAGATCTCCCCCCAGCCCCACCATGTAAGTGACCTTTCCAGACTGTCAGTTGCCGGTCGGGTTCCAGGCGGAATGTCGGGAGCCGACATTTGTTGTGGCTGGTGTTGCCACGGTGACTGGGCAGAGCCCTGTGGTGGGTCAGTGCCATGGAGGGGCTGCCGTCCTCTGTGGAGCTGGGCTTTGGGCCGATCCTCGGCAAGCTGGGCGAGGTGGTGGTGGCGCTGCTGCCCGATGGCCTGAGTCCACGCCTCACTTGCCACAGCCTCCAGTGGGAGACAGTGATGCGCCCACCTGTCGTCGGTTTACTGGTGGGTCTCTTATTTCTCTTCAGACTTGTTCAGTCTGTTAGAAGTCGACGTTACGTGAGACGTGAAAAGCGGCTGGCAGAAGCAGTGGCTGCAGCGATTGAGGAGAAATGCCAGCTCATTGACAAGCTCAGCGCTGCTCAAGAGGAGTATATGGGGATCGACTCGTCTTCAGAGAACGCCAGGCTAGAGAGAGAGTCGCTAAATATACCCGGCCTCACAGACGCTTACCGAAAGGTGACGAGGACCAACTCAGTGCTGATGGAGGAATTAACTGGCCTGGTTCGAGAACTGAAGGCAGAGAGAGCCAAACGGTCGAAAGAAGAAGGAGAGATGGCCGAGATGCTAAAAGCGCTCGCGTCCGTAGAAGCGGTCGTGAGATCCAGCACGTCACGAGGAGCTTTGCCAAAGCTGCCCGGAGGCCGAGAGCCAAGCCCTGCTGGTCCCTTCCCCGGCGGTGGGCCTGGGTCTTAGAGCGGGCCTGTTCTCTCCCCCTCCACGCAGGCCTCCCAAGCCGCCTGGCTGCCTCCAGCCAGCTGGACCTCCATCGGAGCGTTCCTGAGGCCAGTGGATGCAGGGGAGCCCCTTCGCTGGGCTGGAGATCCTCTACCTTCGCCTGCTGGACACCGCAGACGGCTCCTTCGCGGTCAGTTCCTCCAAATCGACAGACTTTTGGAATTCCTAGAGCACACCGAGAAAAGTGGGACTTTGTTTCACTTCACGGACTGTTTGGATTATCCCTCGTTAGTAGTGAAGAAGAGACTGATCTTTTCCTTAAATTGAACCTTCATCAAACTACCTTTCTCTAGACGGTATTGTGTAAATATTATGTATATATTAAACTTCAGTGAATTATTAACGGTGTCTGTCTCAGTGTTGCATTGAAAGTTGTAAATGTGCGCCATGTAGCAGTCAAGACTTTTAGCAATCGACAGCAGTCTTGTTTCAGAGTAGTATTCCCAAGAGTCGCGACTCACAGGTCGAAGGAGCTTTCTTGGACTAAGTATGTAGTGGTTAGAAAAAGAAAAAGCTGATCGATCTCTTTGGGGATCAAGTTACATTGCCTGGTTAGAGAGAGGTTTGCCTTATTTTGTGACTTGATTCTAATGTGGCAACGGCTAAACAATTTTCAAGAAACAAATGATAAACTACGTGGAGGTTTGTCCTTGCACTACACGAAGGCCGAGGGAGAGTTTACTGATGAAGAGGAAATCACCTTTGACATGTGGGGGGAACCTCCTCGTTGCTGCCCTCGGCCCCCTCTACTCACCAGCTAACGCTCCACACTGGAAAGCTGAGGGAAGTCTCAGGGGTTTCTCTCCCATGTGACGAAGTGAGGGTCTCGATCATTCCTAGTTTCACTCACAGATAATGTCCCCCAGTTAGGCAACGAGCACCAGCTGCGGATGACTCTAGTGGCAGGAAAGCAGCAAGTGGCAGTTGGAGCAAATAGGAGGGGTCACATGAGACAAATGGCAGAGACAGCATCAGCAGCACAGAAAGGATTTCTCCTCTCAAGTCGAGAGAAAGCAACAAACCAAAAACCTGCGCTTGCCTTGGAAACAGAGCAATGAAGACTCGAATGCGAGAGCCTGCCCTTGTGTTGCTGACATTTTAGGAAGGACAGGCAGGTGCTAAAGAATCAAATTGAGTAGAAGACATGGCATATTAGGTGATAACGAATGTTCTGGAGAAGAATAAACAAGGCAGGGTAAGGGGTGATGGGTGTGGGAATGGGGGGCACACTTGCCTAGACACACACTCTCGGTGGGAGTGGTCACCTGAGCACTGAGGAGCCCTGGAGGAGAGCTCTGTAGGCAGGGGGGGCAGAACGGGCCATGGCTCTGAAGGCGGCATGAGCACGGTGAGTGTGAGAAGCGACCAGGAGCCAGAGTGGCCCGAGTGCAGTGAGTGAAGCCAGAGAGAAGGGGGTCAAGGCCATCAGGGGTCAGAAGGTGGAGGGAGTCGAATCCACCGTAAAGAGTTTGGTTTCCCTTTCAAAGGACAGAAGCTGCCATGGGGAAGAGGAGAACAGAGGGAAACCTGTGGGAGAGCATGGCAGGGACTCGAGGCTGAGGATGGTGAAGGCTGCCCCCGGGCAGCGGTGGAGGTGGAGACGGAGAGGTGGGGTGGGATCCGGGACCTGTCCTGCAGGCAGAGACCGTGAGACGTGCTGATGCCTGTGGGTGTGAGAAAAGAGAGGAGTCGGCATGGGGACGGGAGCCCCAGGTGAGGGGTGGTGTCCTTCAGCGAGATGGGGGGAATGGCAGAGGAGTGCCTTTGGACGGGAAATCAGAGTGGGCCTCTGTGAGAGTTAGGTTTCAGGGCCCCTCAGCCAGCAGAGTAGAAATACCAACTGTTCGGAGGAGACAGGTGTCTGCGCTCAGAGTAGCGTTCACGGCTGCAGATAGAAGTACGCAGGGGCATCGGGGAGGGAAGTTCCCGTAGCAGAGACGATGTCCAAGGGCCGAGAAGATGCCACAGGGTAGACTCCATGGGCCTGTTTGCGGCGAGAGCCCATCTTACAGATGCAGAAGCTGAGGCCCAGAGAAGTGAAGTGAATATTTACCTCTTCCTTTCTCTGGAGTGGAAGGGTCAGTAATCAGCCCAGGCCTGCCTCTGGTGTCCTGGGCTTGGAGGCCTCACAGATGAAAACAGTAGAGAACAGAAGCCAGGTGTCCCATGGGAGCCAGGTGACCAGGGGAGCACAGGAAGCCTCAAGCAGCTGTCTTGAAGGTCCACTGAGCCTGAATCCATTTGTGGGGTTGGGGGTGGTGGGGGCGGGTCGAGGGGGCTGGGAGGCCCTAAAAGATGGTGTCTGTAGCTGGCGTGGGTTTTATGGTGGCATTTCTAGGGGACAGAGATGAAGCTGGCCTCTTTTCTTTCCTCTTGATACTTCTCCTGTCCCCATTTCTTTCTTTGTTTTTGGCAGGGAGGGCCCGGGGGTGATGCCACTTCTCAGGTTTTAGGGCAGCTCCTAGCTCTGGAAGCGGGGTTGCCTTTTAGAGCCAGGAGGAAGGGCCGAGAGGCCCAGACGTCGCTCCGGGCTCGAGGGCCTCACACGTTGCCATTTGTGGATGCGTCGTGAGGCTCCTCCTCAGAACCAGGGCTGCTCAGGGAAGAGCTCACTTCCTAACGTGCGGAAGAATACTTGCCACGGTGGCTTGAAATGGGCCTCTCGAGGTGACATTTCGGTGACTTTTTCCCCTTCCTGAAGACGCATATAATTTTTACATTCCAAACGGGTATAGAACTGTACCTGGTGAAGAGAACAGATCTTTGAAGGCGCTAACCTCGAAAGCTCCCTAGGTGTCAGTGACCGAGGGAGGAGGGGGTTCTTCTCACCTCCGTCTTGCCTTTGAGAGAGGAGCGGCGTGTTTCCACTTTTGTGAACTTCCGGGAACCCCGCTGCCACCCCGATCCCTGGTTTGGCTGGGAAGGTGGGAGGTGGCGAAGCAAACATCCCGTCACCAGCGAATCCCGTCGAAGGCCGCGCTTGGCAAATGAGTCTGCAAAGAAACAGTTCACGCCACGCGTGGAGCCCTTGACCATGGTGTCGCGAACGTGCTCAGAGCCCAGAGGTGGGCAGGGGTGGACGGGGACGAGCGACTCCTTCTCCACTTGGGCCCTCCTGACCACCCGCAGCTCTAGGGGAACCCCCCCAAAGGGCCCCCGCTCAGTGCGGCTCCTGTGCCATGCCACGGTGCACCCCACTTCCGTGGGCACCTCTTATTAAATGTGTGCCCAGATGGTCCCTCAGGATGGGGCCCCCCCTGTTGTCCCCACCTAGAAGTCCAGCCCCGGGAGGCAGGCTGCGGTCCTGCGCTGGACTGAATGTCCACTGTCTGGAACGGGGACTGCGGCGTTGGCGGCTCACAGGTCAGATTTACAGGAGGAAGGGAAGGGCCTGGCTGCCCGCAGTGCCAGCTCCTGGTGCTCTGTCACCCCACACTCACACAGCAGTGCCCTCCCCTCCTCCGTGCCGTGCTTCCTGCTGTCGCCTCCCTCAGGCTGCAGGGGCCTCTCTTCCCACCTGCCTCCAACCTTCAAGTCCTCCCTGTCCTTCAAGGCCTCGTCCAGGTGCCACTCCCTCTGGACAAGCCGCCCCCTGCCGCCCCCCCCCGCCCCCCCCGCCCCCGCCACCGCCCCCCCCGCCCTCCCCGCCTCCTAAGTACCCCATCACGTGCCCCCTCCTCACTGACTGTTTCCAGGAGGCCCACCACCACCACCACACACCCTTTATCGAGTAGTGTAGCTTTAGAGGCAGTCCCGAAGATGGTAGTACCGTACCTTCCTCTCACTATGTTCTGCTTCCATACTGGGGAGGCGTGTTGAGTCTGCCGCTGGGATCTTCACTAGGATTGTCTTGACTCTGTAGATCCTGTTGGGAAGAGCTGACATCTGCTGAACAATACCGAGTCAACCTATGAAGAAACATGGAGGAAGTCTGCATTGCTGTTGGTCTTCTGTGATTTCTTCTGTCAGCGTGTTGTAGACCTCCTCACATCGATCTTGTGCGTAAGTGTTTAGATTTACACCTGTGTGTGTCATTTTTGATGCTGATATCAATGATGTGTTTGTAACTTTAAATTCGAGGTGTTCACCGTTAGTATAGAAGAGAGTTGAGAATCATTTTCAAGCCCATTCATTAGCACGGTGATTAAGTCTTCCACAACCTGTGATGAGGCTCTGTTCTGCCTCGGGCTGTCTCTTCAGGCCTGGGATCCCTGGTCAGGAAGGTAGAGCCAGATCCAGTCCCCTGGGTGTTCACGGCACTCTTGATCCTACCGTCCCCCGGGGAGTGGAGGGTTTTGTGGGCTGTAAGCAGCGAAGAACCGCCACCGCCCCACTCTCCCCAGTTTGTTGCTGCGTCCCCGCTGTCCCCATCCGCGAGAACGCTTGGTGCCGCTGTTCGCAAACCAGTCGGCTAAACGACTTTTCACATCTGATCCCGTGATCGTCTGTTTTCTTTGCACTCCAGACGAAACCTAAAATCTGCAGATTTATTTTCACATACACAATACTGCTACCACCTTGTATGGGCAGAACTTTCCGTGGACTCTACCCCCCCTTCTGCTCTGGGGAGACTTTGGCCAGGAGGGCCAATGGCCCTGGGAGGCCACCGTCAAGCTGTTCCCTTCTGTGAAGGAATTTCCGACCCGGCGACATGATGCAGGGAGCTCAGCTTCCAGGCGTCCTCTATGGGGAATGTGGATCTGAGAATTTCTGCCTGTTCTTCCAAGGGGATACGCAGGGAAGGGGAATTCATGCGACCCACAGTGGACATGTCCTGTGGTTTGCCTCCGACGACAAAGGGAGAGGCAAGTCCTGGCTGAGCTCCCTTCCTGTGACAGCCAGGGAGAGCCAACGCTACGGAGAGATGCCACAGCCTCGGAACAAATGCGTGGCTGGGAGTGTACAGCCGAGTCAAGGGAAGGAGCACAGGCCTGTGAGACCAGAGCCAGCCTTGGGTCCTGCTCCAAATCCCAGAGAGGTGATCTGCAGTGTCCTGGAAAGGGAGGAGCTGGCTCGATCTCGGTGGTTCTTCTTTTATGATCGGAGTTTCGTGGGTGCAGGGGAATGTGCTGGAGTGGACCCCACATCCCCGGCTCTGCCTTGAGCATGAGGAAGAGCCATGGGGCTCTTATCCCCCAGTTCTGTGCCGGGGAAAGAAAGAGGCTTCCAGAAAATTCCCAAGGACTGAACTTGACTGTGAGCTCCCCGTGAGGCTGGGCCTGGAGGGAGCAGAAGCAGATACTGATAAGCCTTCCAGAACCGTGACTCCCCGCACAGGTCACACGCACATCCGTGGACACACACCATTCCTCACAACCACAGGGCAGACGCACGAGGTCAGGCGATTACCCTTCTCATGGGCTCCCCTCCCACAGCATCCGTTACGAGAGGTTGCATGACTGGGAGATACATTTAAGTACTCGTATATATCTTTAGCTGCTCTTCTGCTCTTTACTGTTACGTCTTCTCAAGCCGAGGAATATTTCCCGAGACGACCTTGAAGAAATTAATTGGAAATCTGAAGACTAAGGAGGGACTGCACTACGATGACGTGTATGTCCACATGCAGATCTGGAAAAAGTCGCAGGCTTAGTACAATCCACTAAAGTAGACTTTTGGTGCTCACGTAACTCAGTCATGCTTTTCTCTGCCTTCACACTGCACGTGTCATGATAGGGACTGGATAGGTCCTGTGATAGGTATTGGAGACTAAGCGGTGACACTGACAGGGAGACGCTTGAGCAGAGACCTGAAGGGAAGGAGGGAGACCAGCACGTGGGTCTCACAGGACAGGGATTCAAGGCAGAGAGAGGAGGAAACGTCAAGCCCTGGGGCAGGAGCATCTTGGCGCACTCGTGGAGCAGGAAGGAGGCCTGCGAGGCTGGGGCAGAGCGCGTGAGGGCCCAGCTGTGCAGTTCGACCGGGGAGGTAACCGGGGGTCAGATCCCGTAGGGCTCCTGGGGCATGGGTGTGTTTGACTTGCACTCTGATGAGTGGAAAGCTGCTGGGGGCGTGAGCTGAGGACGGACCTGACTGGATCCTCTGGAGCTGGGTGGAGAACCGACTGCACGGCTGAGGGCAGGAGAAGGAGCTTGGTTAGGAGCAGCCACGCTCATGTTGTCAAAAGGTGAAGGCGACTCTGAACAGGTAGGGTAGCGGGAGGCAAGGAATGGCCGGATGAGGGCATTACTCTGATGCTGGGAATGAAGGCTTTGCCGATGGGGTGGAGGTGAAGAGGAGAGAGGGGAGAGGTCAAGAAAGACCACAAAGCTGGGGCCTGAACCCCCGTCGGGGTGGAGTTGCCCACGTGGAAAAGAGGGAGAGCGGGTTCAGGGGAGAATTGGAGTATGGTGTGGGCTCGTTCGATGTCCACGTGGGGATGTCACGGAGGCAGCTGGGTGGGTGTGAGTCCGGACTGTGTGGCAAGGTGTGGAAAGGATAAATAAACGTGGAAGTCACGACAGCACAGATGTCATTGAAGTCCGGAGACTGGCTAAGGTCAGCAAGGGCTCAAAAGCGGTCCAGGATCTACGTCCTGGGTCAACACTGATGCTGAGAGGTTTGGGAGAAACACAGACGTCAGCGATGGAGACAGAGAAGGAAAGGCTACTGAGGTCAGAGAAACACGCCAGCCGACGACAAGACAATCCTCGAAAGAGTAGAATGGACCGAACCGGCAACGAAGTGATGGAAGCATTTCAAGGAGAAGGGACCGACTGTGTCGAATGCAGCCAAGAGAGTCAAGGGTGAGTGATGGACTTTTCCTACAACGGCACTGTGATAGTTACACAACTCTGCACTTGTACAGAGAAAAATCAGTGAATTGCGTATTTCGGTGTGTGAATTGATGACACTAAATTGTGCCTCAAGAAAACGGTTTCAAAATAAAAGGGCATTTAGCGTGTATCTACCCAGCATTTCTACTCCCGGGTATTCTTCCCCCAAGGTAAATGAAACTACGTGCTTATAAGGCAGACGTATACGTGAATTTTCACAGCATCTCTGTTCATAACATACCATGCTTGAACTAACGCAGAAGTACATTATTATGTGAAGGGCTGGACATTTTGGGATATATTTACATGAGGTCAAAATACTCAGCCTTCAAAGGAGGGCGTACTGCTTATTCAAAGAAAAATATATAGATCTCAAAAAACATTGCTTTGAGCAAAACAGACAGACATCGAACTGTAGGCCGTGATTTACTTCCTTTTCATGAAGTTCTGCCACGACCCAACTGAAGGATGTCAACAGAAATGAAAACAGAGGCTGCGCATGTCGAGGGTGGTTGGGTCTCAATTGAAACGTTGCAGAGGGCTGTTTTCTGTAGTCATGGGAATGATTCATATAGGGGAGGGGGTTTGGACGCTCTAGGGGTTCGTGAAGTGTCGAAGATTGGTCAAGTCACGCAGCTAATGTTGACACGTTTCACTCTATTTTCATTTGATTTGACTAAAAAGCGAAAAGAAAGAGGGAAATCAGAAGGAACACTGAACCGTCATGGAGCTACGCATAGTTTATTTACAGATCTCCCCCCAGCCCCACCATGTAAGTGACCTTTCCAGACTGTCAGTTGCCGGTCGGGTTCCAGGCGGAATGTCGGGAGCCGACATTTGTTGTGGCTGGTGTTGCCACGGTGACTGGGCAGAGCCCTGTGGTGGGTCAGTGCCATGGAGGGGCTGCCGTCCTCTGTGGAGCTGGGCTTTGGGCCGATCCTCGGCAAGCTGGGCGAGGTGGTGGTGGCGCTGCTGCCCGATGGCCTGAGTCCACGCCTCACTTGCCACAGCCTCCAGTGGGAGACAGTGATGCGCCCACCTGTCGTCGGTTTACTGGTGGGTCTCTTATTTCTCTTCAGACTTGTTCAGTCTGTTAGAAGTCGACGTTACGTGAGACGTGAAAAGCGGCTGGCAGAAGCAGTGGCTGCAGCGATTGAGGAGAAATGCCAGCTCATTGACAAGCTCAGCGCTGCTCAAGAGGAGTATATGGGGATCGACTCGTCTTCAGAGAACGCCAGGCTAGAGAGAGAGTCGCTAAATATACCCGGCCTCACAGACGCTTACCGAAAGGTGACGAGGACCAACTCAGTGCTGATGGAGGAATTAACTGGCCTGGTTCGAGAACTGAAGGCAGAGAGAGCCAAACGGTCGAAAGAAGAAGGAGAGATGGCCGAGATGCTAAAAGCGCTCGCGTCCGTAGAAGCGGTCGTGAGATCCAGCACGTCACGAGGAGCTTTGCCAAAGCTGCCCGGAGGCCGAGAGCCAAGCCCTGCTGGTCCCTTCCCCGGCGGTGGGCCTGGGTCTTAGAGCGGGCCTGTTCTCTCCCCCTCCACGCAGGCCTCCCAAGCCGCCTGGCTGCCTCCAGCCAGCTGGACCTCCATCGGAGCGTTCCTGAGGCCAGTGGATGCAGGGGAGCCCCTTCGCTGGGCTGGAGATCCTCTACCTTCGCCTGCTGGACACCGCAGACGGCTCCTTCGCGGTCAGTTCCTCCAAATCGACAGACTTTTGGAATTCCTAGAGCACACCGAGAAAAGTGGGACTTTGTTTCACTTCACGGACTGTTTGGATTATCCCTCGTTAGTAGTGAAGAAGAGACTGATCTTTTCCTTAAATTGAACCTTCATCAAACTACCTTTCTCTAGACGGTATTGTGTAAATATTATGTATATATTAAACTTCAGTGAATTATTAACGGTGTCTGTCTCAGTGTTGCATTGAAAGTTGTAAATGTGCGCCATGTAGCAGTCAAGACTTTTAGCAATCGACAGCAGTCTTGTTTCAGAGTAGTATTCCCAAGAGTCGCGACTCACAGGTCGAAGGAGCTTTCTTGGACTAAGTATGTAGTGGTTAGAAAAAGAAAAAGCTGATCGATCTCTTTGGGGATCAAGTTACATTGCCTGGTTAGAGAGAGGTTTGCCTTATTTTGTGACTTGATTCTAATGTGGCAACGGCTAAACAATTTTCAAGAAACAAATGATAAACTACGTGGAGGTTTGTCCTTGCACTACACGAAGGCCGAGGGAGAGTTTACTGATGAAGAGGAAATCACCTTTGACATGTGGGGGGAACCTCCTCGTTGCTGCCCTCGGCCCCCTCTACTCACCAGCTAACGCTCCACACTGGAAAGCTGAGGGAAGTCTCAGGGGTTTCTCTCCCATGTGACGAAGTGAGGGTCTCGATCATTCCTAGTTTCACTCACAGATAATGTCCCCCAGTTAGGCAACGAGCACCAGCTGCGGATGACTCTAGTGGCAGGAAAGCAGCAAGTGGCAGTTGGAGCAAATAGGAGGGGTCACATGAGACAAATGGCAGAGACAGCATCAGCAGCACAGAAAGGATTTCTCCTCTCAAGTCGAGAGAAAGCAACAAACCAAAAACCTGCGCTTGCCTTGGAAACAGAGCAATGAAGACTCGAATGCGAGAGCCTGCCCTTGTGTTGCTGACATTTTAGGAAGGACAGGCAGGTGCTAAAGAATCAAATTGAGTAGAAGACATGGCATATTAGGTGATAACGAATGTTCTGGAGAAGAATAAACAAGGCAGGGTAAGGGGTGATGGGTGTGGGAATGGGGGGCACACTTGCCTAGACACACACTCTCGGTGGGAGTGGTCACCTGAGCACTGAGGAGCCCTGGAGGAGAGCTCTGTAGGCAGGGGGGGCAGAACGGGCCATGGCTCTGAAGGCGGCATGAGCACGGTGAGTGTGAGAAGCGACCAGGAGCCAGAGTGGCCCGAGTGCAGTGAGTGAAGCCAGAGAGAAGGGGGTCAAGGCCATCAGGGGTCAGAAGGTGGAGGGAGTCGAATCCACCGTAAAGAGTTTGGTTTCCCTTTCAAAGGACAGAAGCTGCCATGGGGAAGAGGAGAACAGAGGGAAACCTGTGGGAGAGCATGGCAGGGACTCGAGGCTGAGGATGGTGAAGGCTGCCCCCGGGCAGCGGTGGAGGTGGAGACGGAGAGGTGGGGTGGGATCCGGGACCTGTCCTGCAGGCAGAGACCGTGAGACGTGCTGATGCCTGTGGGTGTGAGAAAAGAGAGGAGTCGGCATGGGGACGGGAGCCCCAGGTGAGGGGTGGTGTCCTTCAGCGAGATGGGGGGAATGGCAGAGGAGTGCCTTTGGACGGGAAATCAGAGTGGGCCTCTGTGAGAGTTAGGTTTCAGGGCCCCTCAGCCAGCAGAGTAGAAATACCAACTGTTCGGAGGAGACAGGTGTCTGCGCTCAGAGTAGCGTTCACGGCTGCAGATAGAAGTACGCAGGGGCATCGGGGAGGGAAGTTCCCGTAGCAGAGACGATGTCCAAGGGCCGAGAAGATGCCACAGGGTAGACTCCATGGGCCTGTTTGCGGCGAGAGCCCATCTTACAGATGCAGAAGCTGAGGCCCAGAGAAGTGAAGTGAATATTTACCTCTTCCTTTCTCTGGAGTGGAAGGGTCAGTAATCAGCCCAGGCCTGCCTCTGGTGTCCTGGGCTTGGAGGCCTCACAGATGAAAACAGTAGAGAACAGAAGCCAGGTGTCCCATGGGAGCCAGGTGACCAGGGGAGCACAGGAAGCCTCAAGCAGCTGTCTTGAAGGTCCACTGAGCCTGAATCCATTTGTGGGGTTGGGGGTGGTGGGGGCGGGTCGAGGGGGCTGGGAGGCCCTAAAAGATGGTGTCTGTAGCTGGCGTGGGTTTTATGGTGGCATTTCTAGGGGACAGAGATGAAGCTGGCCTCTTTTCTTTCCTCTTGATACTTCTCCTGTCCCCATTTCTTTCTTTGTTTTTGGCAGGGAGGGCCCGGGGGTGATGCCACTTCTCAGGTTTTAGGGCAGCTCCTAGCTCTGGAAGCGGGGTTGCCTTTTAGAGCCAGGAGGAAGGGCCGAGAGGCCCAGACGTCGCTCCGGGCTCGAGGGCCTCACACGTTGCCATTTGTGGATGCGTCGTGAGGCTCCTCCTCAGAACCAGGGCTGCTCAGGGAAGAGCTCACTTCCTAACGTGCGGAAGAATACTTGCCACGGTGGCTTGAAATGGGCCTCTCGAGGTGACATTTCGGTGACTTTTTCCCCTTCCTGAAGACGCATATAATTTTTACATTCCAAACGGGTATAGAACTGTACCTGGTGAAGAGAACAGATCTTTGAAGGCGCTAACCTCGAAAGCTCCCTAGGTGTCAGTGACCGAGGGAGGAGGGGGTTCTTCTCACCTCCGTCTTGCCTTTGAGAGAGGAGCGGCGTGTTTCCACTTTTGTGAACTTCCGGGAACCCCGCTGCCACCCCGATCCCTGGTTTGGCTGGGAAGGTGGGAGGTGGCGAAGCAAACATCCCGTCACCAGCGAATCCCGTCGAAGGCCGCGCTTGGCAAATGAGTCTGCAAAGAAACAGTTCACGCCACGCGTGGAGCCCTTGACCATGGTGTCGCGAACGTGCTCAGAGCCCAGAGGTGGGCAGGGGTGGACGGGGACGAGCGACTCCTTCTCCACTTGGGCCCTCCTGACCACCCGCAGCTCTAGGGGAACCCCCCCAAAGGGCCCCCGCTCAGTGCGGCTCCTGTGCCATGCCACGGTGCACCCCACTTCCGTGGGCACCTCTTATTAAATGTGTGCCCAGATGGTCCCTCAGGATGGGGCCCCCCCTGTTGTCCCCACCTAGAAGTCCAGCCCCGGGAGGCAGGCTGCGGTCCTGCGCTGGACTGAATGTCCACTGTCTGGAACGGGGACTGCGGCGTTGGCGGCTCACAGGTCAGATTTACAGGAGGAAGGGAAGGGCCTGGCTGCCCGCAGTGCCAGCTCCTGGTGCTCTGTCACCCCACACTCACACAGCAGTGCCCTCCCCTCCTCCGTGCCGTGCTTCCTGCTGTCGCCTCCCTCAGGCTGCAGGGGCCTCTCTTCCCACCTGCCTCCAACCTTCAAGTCCTCCCTGTCCTTCAAGGCCTCGTCCAGGTGCCACTCCCTCTGGACAAGCCGCCCCCTGCCGCCCCCCCCGCCCCCCCGCCCCCGCCACCGCCCCCCCCGCCCTCCCCGCCTCCTAAGTACCCCATCACGTGCCCCCTCCTCACTGACTGTTTCCAGGAGGCCCACCACCACCACCACACACCCTTTATCGAGTAGTGTAGCTTTAGAGGCAGTCCCGAAGATGGTAGTACCGTACCTTCCTCTCACTATGTTCTGCTTCCATACTGGGGAGGCGTGTTGAGTCTGCCGCTGGGATCTTCACTAGGATTGTCTTGACTCTGTAGATCCTGTTGGGAAGAGCTGACATCTGCTGAACAATACCGAGTCAACCTATGAAGAAACATGGAGGAAGTCTGCATTGCTGTTGGTCTTCTGTGATTTCTTCTGTCAGCGTGTTGTAGACCTCCTCACATCGATCTTGTGCGTAAGTGTTTAGATTTACACCTGTGTGTGTCATTTTTGATGCTGATATCAATGATGTGTTTGTAACTTTAAATTCGAGGTGTTCACCGTTAGTATAGAAGAGAGTTGAGAATCATTTTCAAGCCCATTCATTAGCACGGTGATTAAGTCTTCCACAACCTGTGATGAGGCTCTGTTCTGCCTGGGGCTGTCTCTTCAGGCCTGGGATCCCTGGTCAGGAAGGTAGAGCCAGATCCAGTCCCCTGGGTGTTCACGGCACTCTTGATCCTACCGTCCCCCGGGGAGTGGAGGGTTTTGTGGGCTGTAAGCAGCGAAGAACCGCCACCGCCCCACTCTCCCCAGTTTGTTGCTGCGTCCCCGCTGTCCCCATCCGCGAGAACGCTTGGTGCCGCTGTTCGCAAACCAGTCGGCTAAACGACTTTTCACATCTGATCCCGTGATCGTCTGTTTTCTTTGCACTCCAGACGAAACCTAAAATCTGCAGATTTATTTTCACATACACAATACTGCTACCACCTTGTATGGGCAGAACTTTCCGTGGACTCTACCCCCCCTTCTGCTCTGGGGAGACTTTGGCCAGGAGGGCCAATGGCCCTGGGAGGCCACCGTCAAGCTGTTCCCTTCTGTGAAGGAATTTCCGACCCGGCGACATGATGCAGGGAGCTCAGCTTCCAGGCGTCCTCTATGGGGAATGTGGATCTGAGAATTTCTGCCTGTTCTTCCAAGGGGATACGCAGGGAAGGGGAATTCATGCGACCCACAGTGGACATGTCCTGTGGTTTGCCTCCGACGACAAAGGGAGAGGCAAGTCCTGGCTGAGCTCCCTTCCTGTGACAGCCAGGGAGAGCCAACGCTACGGAGAGATGCCACAGCCTCGGAACAAATGCGTGGCTGGGAGTGTACAGCCGAGTCAAGGGAAGGAGCACAGGCCTGTGAGACCAGAGCCAGCCTTGGGTCCTGCTCCAAATCCCAGAGAGGTGATCTGCAGTGTCCTGGAAAGGGAGGAGCTGGCTCGATCTCGGTGGTTCTTCTTTTATGATCGGAGTTTCGTGGGTGCAGGGGAATGTGCTGGAGTGGACCCCACATCCCCGGCTCTGCCTTGAGCATGAGGAAGAGCCATGGGGCTCTTATCCCCCAGTTCTGTGCCGGGGAAAGAAAGAGGCTTCCAGAAAATTCCCAAGGACTGAACTTGACTGTGAGCTCCCCGTGAGGCTGGGCCTGGAGGGAGCAGAAGCAGATACTGATAAGCCTTCCAGAACCGTGACTCCCCGCACAGGTCACACGCACATCCGTGGACACACACCATTCCTCACAACCACAGGGCAGACGCACGAGGTCAGGCGATTACCCTTCTCATGGGCTCCCCTCCCACAGCATCCGTTACGAGAGGTTGCATGACTGGGAGATACATTTAAGTACTCGTATATATCTTTAGCTGCTCTTCTGCTCTTTACTGTTACGTCTTCTCAAGCCGAGGAATATTTCCCGAGACGACCTTGAAGAAATTAATTGGAAATCTGAAGACTAAGGAGGGACTGCACTACGATGACGTGTATGTCCACATGCAGATCTGGAAAAAGTCGCAGGCTTAGTACAATCCACTAAAGTAGACTTTTGGTGCTCACGTAACTCAGTCATGCTTTTCTCTGCCTTCACACTGCACGTGTCATGATAGGGACTGGATAGGTCCTGTGATAGGTATTGGAGACTAAGCGGTGACACTGACAGGGAGACGCTTGAGCAGAGACCTGAAGGGAAGGAGGGAGACCAGCACGTGGGTCTCACAGGACAGGGATTCAAGGCAGAGAGAGGAGGAAACGTCAAGCCCTGGGGCAGGAGCATCTTGGCGCACTCGTGGAGCAGGAAGGAGGCCTGCGAGGCTGGGGCAGAGCGCGTGAGGGCCCAGCTGTGCAGTTCGACCGGGGAGGTAACCGGGGGTCAGATCCCGTAGGGCTCCTGGGGCATGGGTGTGTTTGACTTGCACTCTGATGAGTGGAAAGCTGCTGGGGGCGTGAGCTGAGGACGGACCTGACTGGATCCTCTGGAGCTGGGTGGAGAACCGACTGCACGGCTGAGGGCAGGAGAAGGAGCTTGGTTAGGAGCAGCCACGCTCATGTTGTCAAAAGGTGAAGGCGACTCTGAACAGGTAGGGTAGCGGGAGGCAAGGAATGGCCGGATGAGGGCATTACTCTGATGCTGGGAATGAAGGCTTTGCCGATGGGGTGGAGGTGAAGAGGAGAGAGGGGAGAGGTCAAGAAAGACCACAAAGCTGGGGCCTGAACCCCCGTCGGGGTGGAGTTGCCCACGTGGAAAAGAGGGAGAGCGGGTTCAGGGGAGAATTGGAGTATGGTGTGGGCTCGTTCGATGTCCACGTGGGGATGTCACGGAGGCAGCTGGGTGGGTGTGAGTCCGGACTGTGTGGCAAGGTGTGGAAAGGATAAATAAACGTGGAAGTCACGACAGCACAGATGTCATTGAAGTCCGGAGACTGGCTAAGGTCAGCAAGGGCTCAAAAGCGGTCCAGGATCTACGTCCTGGGTCAACACTGATGCTGAGAGGTTTGGGAGAAACACAGACGTCAGCGATGGAGACAGAGAAGGAAAGGCTACTGAGGTCAGAGAAACACGCCAGCCGACGACAAGACAATCCTCGAAAGAGTAGAATGGACCGAACCGGCAACGAAGTGATGGAAGCATTTCAAGGAGAAGGGACCGACTGTGTCGAATGCAGCCAAGAGAGTCAAGGGTGAGTGATGGACTTTTCCTACAACGGCACTGTGATAGTTACACAACTCTGCACTTGTACAGAGAAAAATCAGTGAATTGCGTATTTCGGTGTGTGAATTGATGACACTAAATTGTGCCTCAAGAAAACGGTTTCAAAATAAAAGGGCATTTAGCGTGTATCTACCCAGCATTTCTACTCCCGGGTATTCTTCCCCCAAGGTAAATGAAACTACGTGCTTATAAGGCAGACGTATACGTGAATTTTCACAGCATCTCTGTTCATAACATACCACGCTTGAACTAACGCAGAAGTACATTATTATGTGAAGGGCTGGACATTTTGGGATATATTTCCATGAGGTCAAAATACTCAGCCTTCAAAGGAGGGCGTACTGCTTATTCAAAGAAAATATATAGATCTCAAAAAACATTGCTTTGAGCAAAACAGACAGACATCGAACTGTAGGCCGTGATTTACTTCCTTTTCATGAAGTTCTGCCACGACCCAACTGAAGGATGTCAACAGAAATGAAAACAGAGGCTGCGCATGTCGAGGGTGGTTGGGTCTCAATTGAAACGTTGCAGAGGGCTGTTTTCTGTAGTCATGGGAATGATTCATATAGGGGAGGGGGTTTGGACGCTCTAGGGGTTCGTGAAGTGTCGAAGATTGGTCAAGTCACGCAGCTAATGTTGACACGTTTCACTCTATTTTCATTTGATTTGACTAAAAAGCGAAAAGAAAGAGGGAAATCAGAAGGAACACTGAACCGTCATGGAGCTACGCATAGTTTATTTACAGATCTCCCCCCAGCCCCACCATGTAAGTGACCTTTCCAGACTGTCAGTTGCCGGTCGGGTTCCAGGCGGAATGTCGGGAGCCGACATTTGTTGTGGCTGGTGTTGCCACGGTGACTGGGCAGAGCCCTGTGGTGGGTCAGTGCCATGGAGGGGCTGCCGTCCTCTGTGGAGCTGGGCTTTGGGCCGATCCTCGGCAAGCTGGGCGAGGTGGTGGTGGCGCTGCTGCCCGATGGCCTGAGTCCACGCCTCACTTGCCACAGCCTCCAGTGGGAGACAGTGATGCGCCCACCTGTCGTCGGTTTACTGGTGGGTCTCTTATTTCTCTTCAGACTTGTTCAGTCTGTTAGAAGTCGACGTTACGTGAGACGTGAAAAGCGGCTGGCAGAAGCAGTGGCTGCAGCGATTGAGGAGAAATGCCAGCTCATTGACAAGCTCAGCGCTGCTCAAGAGGAGTATATGGGGATCGACTCGTCTTCAGAGAACGCCAGGCTAGAGAGAGAGTCGCTAAATATACCCGGCCTCACAGACGCTTACCGAAAGGTGACGAGGACCAACTCAGTGCTGATGGAGGAATTAACTGGCCTGGTTCGAGAACTGAAGGCAGAGAGAGCCAAACGGTCGAAAGAAGAAGGAGAGATGGCCGAGATGCTAAAAGCGCTCGCGTCCGTAGAAGCGGTCGTGAGATCCAGCACGTCACGAGGAGCTTTGCCAAAGCTGCCCGGAGGCCGAGAGCCAAGCCCTGCTGGTCCCTTCCCCGGCGGTGGGCCTGGGTCTTAGAGCGGGCCTGTTCTCTCCCCCTCCACGCAGGCCTCCCAAGCCGCCTGGCTGCCTCCAGCCAGCTGGACCTCCATCGGAGCGTTCCTGAGGCCAGTGGATGCAGGGGAGCCCCTTCGCTGGGCTGGAGATCCTCTACCTTCGCCTGCTGGACACCGCAGACGGCTCCTTCGCGGTCAGTTCCTCCAAATCGACAGACTTTTGGAATTCCTAGAGCACACCGAGAAAAGTGGGACTTTGTTTCACTTCACGGACTGTTTGGATTATCCCTCGTTAGTAGTGAAGAAGAGACTGATCTTTTCCTTAAATTGAACCTTCATCAAACTACCTTTCTCTAGACGGTATTGTGTAAATATTATGTATATATTAAACTTCAGTGAATTATTAACGGTGTCTGTCTCAGTGTTGCATTGAAAGTTGTAAATGTGCGCCATGTAGCAGTCAAGACTTTTAGCAATCGACAGCAGTCTTGTTTCAGAGTAGTATTCCCAAGAGTCGCGACTCACAGGTCGAAGGAGCTTTCTTGGACTAAGTATGTAGTGGTTAGAAAAAGAAAAAGCTGATCGATCTCTTTGGGGATCAAGTTACATTGCCTGGTTAGAGAGAGGTTTGCCTTATTTTGTGACTTGATTCTAATGTGGCAACGGCTAAACAATTTTAAAGAAACAAATGATAAACTACGTGGAGGTTTGTCCTTGCACTACACGAAGGCCGAGGGAGAGTTTACTGATGAAGAGGAAATCACCTTTGACATGTGGGGGGAACCTCCTCGTTGCTGCCCTCGGCCCCCTCTACTCACCAGCTAACGCTCCACACTGGAAAGCTGAGGGAAGTCTCAGGGGTTTCTCTCCCATGTGACGAAGTGAGGGTCTCGATCATTCCTAGTTTCACTCACAGATAATGTCCCCCAGTTAGGCAACGAGCACCAGCTGCGGATGACTCTAGTGGCAGGAAAGCAGCAAGTGGCAGTTGGAGCAAATAGGAGGGGTCACATGAGACAAATGGCAGAGACAGCATCAGCAGCACAGAAAGGATTTCTCCTCTTAAGTCGAGAGAAAGCAACAAACCAAAAACCTGCGCTTGCCTTGGAAACAGAGCAATGAAGACTCGAATGCGAGAGCCTGCCCTTGTGTTGCTGACATTTTAGGAAGGACAGGCAGGTGCTAAAGAATCAAATTGAGTAGAAGACATGGCATATTAGGTGATAACGAATGTTCTGGAGAAGAATAAACAAGGCAGGGTAAGGGGTGATGGGTGTGGGAATGGGGGGCACACTTGCCTAGACACACACTCTCGGTGGGAGTGGTCACCTGAGCACTGAGGAGCCCTGGAGGAGAGCTCTGTAGGCAGGGGGTGCAGAACGGGCCATGGCTCTGAAGGCGGCATGAGCACGGTGAGTGTGAGAAGCGACCAGGAGCCAGAGTGGCCCGAGTGCAGTGAGTGAAGCCAGAGAGAAGGGGGTCAAGGCCATCAGGGGTCAGAAGGTGGAGGGAGTCGAATCCACCGTAAAGAGTTTGGTTTCCCTTTCAAAGGACAGAAGCTGCCATGGGGAAGAGGAGAACAGAGGGAAACCTGTGGGAGAGCATGGCAGGGACTCGAGGCTGAGGATGGTGAAGGCTGCCCCCGGGCAGCGGTGGAGGTGGAGACGGAGAGGTGGGGTGGGATCCGGGACCTGTCCTGCAGGCAGAGACCGTGAGACGTGCTGATGCCTGTGGGTGTGAGAAAAGAGAGGAGTCGGCATGGGGACGGGAGCCCCAGGTGAGGGGTGGTGTCCTTCAGCGAGATGGGGGGAATGGCAGAGGAGTGCCTTTGGACGGGAAATCAGAGTGGGCCTCTGTGAGAGTTAGGTTTCAGGGCCCCTCAGCCAGCAGAGTAGAAATACCAACTGTTCGGAGGAGACAGGTGTCTGCGCTCAGAGGAGCGTTCACGGCTGCAGATAGAAGTACGCAGGGGCATCGGGGAGGGAAGTTCCCGTAGCAGAGACGATGTCCAAGGGCCGAGAAGATGCCACAGGGTAGACTCCATGGGCCTGTTTGCGGCGAGAGCCCATCTTACAGATGCAGAAGCTGAGGCCCAGAGAAGTGAAGTGAATATTTACCTCTTCCTTTCTCTGGAGTGGAAGGGTCAGTAATCAGCCCAGGCCTGCCTCTGGTGTCCTGGGCTTGGAGGCCTCACAGATGAAAACAGTAGAGAACAGAAGCCAGGTGTCCCATGGGAGCCAGGTGACCAGGGGAGCACAGGAAGCCTCAAGCAGCTGTCTTGAAGGTCCACTGAGCCTGAATCCATTTGTGGGGTTGGGGGTGGTGGGGGCGGGTCGAGGGGGCTGGGAGGCCCTAAAAGATGGTGTCTGTAGCTGGCGTGGGTTTTATGGTGGCATTTCTAGGGGACAGAGATGAAGCTGGCCTCTTTTCTTTCCTCTTGATACTTCTCCTGTCCCCATTTCTTTCTTTGTTTTTGGCAGGGAGGGCCCGGGGGTGATGCCAGTTCTCAGGTTTTAGGGCAGCTCCTAGCTCTGGAAGCGGGGTTGCCTTTTAGAGCCAGGAGGAAGGGCCGAGAGGCCCAGACGTCGCTCCGGGCTCGAGGGCCTCACACGTTGCCATTTGTGGATGCGTCGTGAGGCTCCTCCTCAGAACCAGGGCTGCTCAGGGAAGAGCTCACTTCCTAACGTGCGGAAGAATACTTGCCACGGTGGCTTGAAATGGGCCTCTCGAGGTGACATTTCGGTGACTTTTTCCCCTTCCTGAAGACGCATATAATTTTTACATTCCAAACGGGTATAGAACTGTACCTGGTGAAGAGAACAGATCTTTGAAGGCGCTAACCTCGAAAGCTCCCTAGGTGTCAGTGACCGAGGGAGGAGGGGGTTCTTCTCACCTCCGTCTTGCCTTTGAGAGAGGAGCGGCGTGTTTCCACTTTTGTGAACTTCCGGGAACCCCGCTGCCACCCCGATCCCTGGTTTGGCTGGGAAGGTGGGAGGTGGCGAAGCAAACATCCCGTCACCAGCGAATCCCGTCGAAGGCCGCGCTTGGCAAATGAGTCTGCAAAGAAACAGTTCACGCCACGCGTGGAGCCCTTGACCATGGTGTCGCGAACGTGCTCAGAGCCCAGAGGTGGGCAGGGGTGGACGGGGACGAGCGACTCCTTCTCCACTTGGGCCCTCCTGACCACCCGCAGCTCTAGGGGAACCCCCCCAAAGGGCCCCCGCTCAGTGCGGCTCCTGTGCCATGCCACGGTGCACCCCACTTCCGTGGGCACCTCTTATTAAATGTGTGCCCAGATGGTCCCTCAGGATGGGGCCCCCCCTGTTGTCCCCACCTAGAAGTCCAGCCCCGGGAGGCAGGCTGCGGTCCTGCGCTGGACTGAATGTCCACTGTCTGGAACGGGGACTGCGGCGTTGGCGGCTCACAGGTCAGATTTACAGGAGGAAGGGAAGGGCCTGGCTGCCCGCAGTGCCAGCTCCTGGTGCTCTGTCACCCCACACTCACACAGCAGTGCCCTCCCCTCCTCCGTGCCGTGCTTCCTGCTGTCGCCTCCCTCAGGCTGCAGGGGCCTCTCTTCCCACCTGCCTCCAACCTTCAAGTCCTCCCTGTCCTTCAAGGCCTCGTCCAGGTGCCACTCCCTCTGGACAAGCCGCCCCCTGCCGCCCCCCCCCGCCCCCCCCGCCCCCGCCACCGCCCCCCCCGCCCTCCCCGCCTCCTAAGTACCCCATCACGTGCCCCCTCCTCACTGACTGTTTCCAGGAGGCCCACCACCACCACCACACACCCTTTATCGAGTAGTGTAGCTTTAGAGGCAGTCCCGAAGATGGTAGTACCGTACCTTCCTCTCACTATGTTCTGCTTCAATACTGGGGAGGCGTGTTGAGTCTGCCGCTGGGATCTTCACTAGGATTGTCTTGACTCTGTAGATCCTGTTGGGAAGAGCTGACATCTGCTGAACAATACCGAGTCAACCTATGAAGAAACATGGAGGAAGTCTGCATTGCTGTTGGTCTTCTGTGATTTCTTCTGTCAGCGTGTTGTAGACCTCCTCACATCGATCTTGTGCGTAAGTGTTTAGATTTACACCTGTGTGTGTCATTTTTGATGCTGATATCAATGATGTGTTTGTAACTTTAAATTCGAGGTGTTCACCGTTAGTATAGAAGAGAGTTGAGAATCATTTTCAAGCCCATTCATTAGCACGGTGATTAAGTCTTCCACAACCTGTGATGAGGCTCTGTTCTGCCTGGGGCTGTCTCTTCAGGCCTGGGATCCCTGGTCAGGAAGGTAGAGCCAGATCCAGTCCCCTGGGTGTTCACGGCACTCTTGATCCTACCGTCCCCCGGGGAGTGGAGGGTTTTGTGGGCTGTAAGCAGCGAAGAACCGCCACCGCCCCACTCTCCCCAGTTTGTTGCTGCGTCCCCGCTGTCCCCATCCGCGAGAACGCTTGGTGCCGCTGTTCGCAAACCAGTCGGCTAAACGACTTTTCACATCTGATCCCGTGATCGTCTGTTTTCTTTGCACTCCAGACGAAACCTAAAATCTGCAGATTTATTTTCACATACACAATACTGCTACCACCTTGTATGGGCAGAACTTTCCGTGGACTCTACCCCCCCTTCTGCTCTGGGGAGACTTTGGCCAGGAGGGCCAATGGCCCTGGGAGGCCACCGTCAAGCTGTTCCCTTCTGTGAAGGAATTTCCGACCCGGCGACATGATGCAGGGAGCTCAGCTTCCAGGCGTCCTCTATGGGGAATGTGGATCTGAGAATTTCTGCCTGTTCTTCCAAGGGGATACGCAGGGAAGGGGAATTCATGCGACCCACAGTGGACATGTCCTGTGGTTTGCCTCCGACGACAAAGGGAGAGGCAAGTCCTGGCTGAGCTCCCTTCCTGTGACAGCCAGGGAGAGCCAACGCTACGGAGAGATGCCACAGCCTCGGAACAAATGCGTGGCTGGGAGTGTACAGCCGAGTCAAGGGAAGGAGCACAGGCCTGTGAGACCAGAGCCAGCCTTGGGTCCTGCTCCAAATCCCAGAGAGGTGATCTGCAGTGTCCTGGAAAGGGAGGAGCTGGCTCGATCTCGGTGGTGGTTCTTTTATGATCGGAGTTTCGTGGGTGCAGGGGAATGTGCTGGAGTGGACCCCACATCCCCGGCTCTGCCTTGAGCATGAGGAAGAGCCATGGGGCTCTTATCCCCCAGTTCTGTGCCGGGGAAAGAAAGAGGCTTCCAGAAAATTCCCAAGGACTGAACTTGACTGTGAGCTCCCCGTGAGGCTGGGCCTGGAGGGAGCAGAAGCAGATACTGATAAGCCTTCCAGAACCGTGACTCCCCGCACAGGTCACACGCACATCCGTGGACACACACCATTCCTCACAACCACAGGGCAGACGCACGAGGTCAGGCGATTACCCTTCTCATGGGCTCCCCTCCCACAGCATCCGTTACGAGAGGTTGCATGACTGGGAGATACATTTAAGTACTCGTATATATCTTTAGCTGCTCTTCTGCTCTTTACTGTTACGTCTTCTCAAGCCGAGGAATATTTCCCGAGACGACCTTGAAGAAATTAATTGGAAATCTGAAGACTAAGGAGGGACTGCACTACGATGACGTGTATGTCCACATGCAGATCTGGAAAAAGTCGCAGGCTTAGTACAATCCACTAAAGTAGACTTTTGGTGCTCACGTAACTCAGTCATGCTTTTCTCTGCCTTCACACTGCACGTGTCATGATAGGGACTGGATAGGTCCTGTGATAGGTATTGGAGACTAAGCGGTGACACTGACAGGGAGACGCTTGAGCAGAGACCTGAAGGGAAGGAGGGAGACCAGCACGTGGGTCTCACAGGACAGGGATTCAAGGCAGAGAGAGGAGGAAACGTCAAGCCCTGGGGCAGGAGCATCTTGGCGCACTCGTGGAGCAGGAAGGAGGCCTGCGAGGCTGGGGCAGAGCGCGTGAGGGCCCAGCTGTGCAGTTCGACCGGGGAGGTAAGCGGGGGTCAGATCCCGTAGGGCTCCTGGGGCATGGGTGTGTTTGACTTGCACTCTGATGAGTGGAAAGCTGCTGGGGGCGTGAGCTGAGGACGGACCTGACTGGATCCTCTGGAGCTGGGTGGAGAACCGACTGCACGGCTGAGGGCAGGAGAAGGAGCTTGGTTAGGAGCAGCCACGCTCATGTTGTCAAAAGGTGAAGGCGACTCTGAACAGGTAGGGTAGCGGGAGGCAAGGAATGGCCGGATGAGGGCATTACTCTGATGCTGGGAATGAAGGCTTTGCCGATGGGGTGGAGGTGAAGAGGAGAGAGGGGAGAGGTCAAGAAAGACCACAAAGCTGGGGCCTGAACCCCCGTCGGGGTGGAGTTGCCCACGTGGAAAAGAGGGAGAGCGGGTTCAGGGGAGAATTGGAGTATGGTGTGGGCTCGTTCGATGTCCACATGGGGATGTCACGGAGGCAGCTGGGTGGGTGTGAGTCCGGACTGTGTGGCAAGGTGTGGAAAGGATAAATAAACGTGGAAGTCACGACAGCACAGATGTCATTGAAGTCCGGAGACTGGCTAAGGTCAGCAAGGGCTCAAAAGCGGTCCAGGATCTACGTCCTGGGTCAACACTGATGCTGAGAGGTTTGGGAGAAACACAGACGTCAGCGATGGAGACAGAGAAGGAAAGGCTACTGAGGTCAGAGAAACACGCCAGCCGACGACAAGACAATCCTCGAAAGAGTAGAATGGACCGAACCGGCAACGAAGTGATGGAAGCATTTCAAGGAGAAGGGACCGACTGTGTCGAATGCAGCCAAGAGAGTCAAGGGTGAGTGATGGACTTTTCCTACAACGGCACTGTGATAGTTACACAACTCTGCACTTGTACAGAGAAAAATCAGTGAATTGCGTATTTCGGTGTGTGAATTGATGACACTAAATTGTGCCTCAAGAAAACGGTTTCAAAATAAAAGGGCATTTAGCGTGTATCTACCCAGCATTTCTACTCCCGGGTATTCTTCCCCCAAGGTAAATGAAACTACGTGCTTATAAGGCAGACGTATACGTGAATTTTCACAGCATCTCTGTTCATAACATACCACGCTTGAACTAACGCAGAAGTACATTATTATGTGAAGGGCTGGACATTTTGGGATATATTTACATGAGGTCAAAATACTCAGCCTTCAAAGGAGGGCGTACTGCTTATTCAAAGAAAAATATATAGATCTCAAAAAACATTGCTTTGAGCAAAACAGACAGACATCGAACTGTAGGCCGTGATTTACTTCCTTTTCATGAAGTTCTGCCACGACCCAACTGAAGGATGTCAACAGAAATGAAAACAGAGGCTGCGCATGTCGAGGGTGGTTGGGTCTCAATTGAAACGTTGCAGAGGGCTGTTTTCTGTAGTCATGGGAATGATTCATATAGGGGAGGGGGTTTGGACGCTCTAGGGGTTCGTGAAGTGTCGAAGATTGGTCAAGTCACGCAGCTAATGTTGACACGTTTCACTCTATTTTCATTTGATTTGACTAAAAAGCGAAAAGAAAGAGGGAAATCAGAAGGGACACTGAACCGTCATGGAGCTACGCATAGTTTATTTACAGATCTCCCCCCAGCCCCACCATGTAAGTGACCTTTCCAGACTGTCAGTTGCCGGTCGGGTTCCAGGCGGAATGTCGGGAGCCGACATTTGTTGTGGCTGGTGTTGCCACGGTGACTGGGCAGAGCCCTGTGGTGGGTCAGTGCCATGGAGGGGCTGCCGTCCTCTGTGGAGCTGGGCTTTGGGCCGATCCTCGGCAAGCTGGGCGAGGTGGTGGTGGCGCTGCTGCCCGATGGCCTGAGTCCACGCCTCACTTGCCACAGCCTCCAGTGGGAGACAGTGATGCGCCCACCTGTCGTCGGTTTACTGGTGGGTCTCTTATTTCTCTTCAGACTTGTTCAGTCTGTTAGAAGTCGACGTTACGTGAGACGTGAAAAGCGGCTGGCAGAAGCAGTGGCTGCAGCGATTGAGGAGAAATGCCAGCTCATTGACAAGCTCAGCGCTGCTCAAGAGGAGTATATGGGGATCGACTCGTCTTCAGAGAACGCCAGGCTAGAGAGAGAGTCGCTAAATATACCCGGCCTCACAGACGCTTACCGAAAGGTGACGAGGACCAACTCAGTGCTGATGGAGGAATTAACTGGCCTGGTTCGAGAACTGAAGGCAGAGAGAGCCAAACGGTCGAAAGAAGAAGGAGAGATGGCCGAGATGCTAAAAGCGCTCGCGTCCGTAGAAGCGGTCGTGAGATCCAGCACGTCACGAGGAGCTTTGCCAAAGCTGCCCGGAGGCCGAGAGCCAAGCCCTGCTGGTCCCTTCCCCGGCGGTGGGCCTGGGTCTTAGAGCGGGCCTGTTCTCTCCCCCTCCACGCAGGCCTCCCAAGCCGCCTGGCTGCCTCCAGCCAGCTGGACCTCCATCGGAGCGTTCCTGAGGCCAGTGGATGCAGGGGAGCCCCTTCGCTGGGCTGGAGATCCTCTACCTTCGCCTGCTGGACACCGCAGACGGCTCCTTCGCGGTCAGTTCCTCCAAATCGACAGACTTTTGGAATTCCTAGAGCACACCGAGAAAAGTGGGACTTTGTTTCACTTCACGGACTGTTTGGATTATCCCTCGTTAGTAGTGAAGAAGAGACTGATCTTTTCCTTAAATTGAACCTTCATCAAACTACCTTTCTCTAGACGGTATTGTGTAAATATTATGTATATATTAAACTTCAGTGAATTATTAACGGTGTCTGTCTCAGTGTTGCATTGAAAGTTGTAAATGTGCGCCATGTAGCAGTCAAGACTTTTAGCAATCGACAGCAGTCTTGTTTCAGAGTAGTATTCCCAAGAGTCGCGACTCACAGGTCGAAGGAGCTTTCTTGGACTAAGTATGTAGTGGTTAGAAAAAGAAAAAGCTGATCGATCTCTTTGGGGATCAAGTTACATTGCCTGGTTAGAGAGAGGTTTGCCTTATTTTGTGACTTGATTCTAATGTGGCAACGGCTAAACAATTTTAAAGAAACAAATGATAAACTACGTGGAGGTTTGTCCTTGCACTACACGAAGGCCGAGGGAGAGTTTACTGATGAAGAGGAAATCACCTTTGACATGTGGGGGGAACCTCCTCGTTGCTGCCCTCGGCCCCCTCTACTCACCAGCTAACGCTCCACACTGGAAAGCTGAGGGAAGTCTCAGGGGTTTCTCTCCCATGTGACGAAGTGAGGGTCTCGATCATTCCTAGTTTCACTCACAGATAATGTCCCCCAGTTAGGCAACGAGCACCAGCTGCGGATGACTCTAGTGGCAGGAAAGCAGCAAGTGGCAGTTGGAGCAAATAGGAGGGGTCACATGAGACAAATGGCAGAGACAGCATCAGCAGCACAGAAAGGATTTCTCCTCTTAAGTCGAGAGAAAGCAACAAACCAAAAACCTGCGCTTGCCTTGGAAACAGAGCAATGAAGACTCGAATGCGAGAGCCTGCCCTTGTGTTGCTGACATTTTAGGAAGGACAGGCAGGTGCTAAAGAATCAAATTGAGTAGAAGACATGGCATATTAGGTGATAACGAATGTTCTGGAGAAGAATAAACAAGGCAGGGTAAGGGGTGATGGGTGTGGGAATGGGGGGCACACTTGCCTAGACACACACTCTCGGTGGGAGTGGTCACCTGAGCACTGAGGAGCCCTGGAGGAGAGCTCTGTAGGCAGGGGGGGCAGAACGGGCCATGGCTCTGAAGGCGGCATGAGCACGGTGAGTGTGAGAAGCGACCAGGAGCCAGAGTGGCCCGAGTGCAGTGAGTGAAGCCAGAGAGAAGGGGGTCAAGGCCATCAGGGGTCAGAAGGTGGAGGGAGTCGAATCCACCGTAAAGAGTTTGGTTTCCCTTTCAAAGGACAGAAGCTGCCATGGGGAAGAGGAGAACAGAGGGAAACCTGTGGGAGAGCATGGCAGGGACTCGAGGCTGAGGATGGTGAAGGCTGCCCCCGGGCAGCGGTGGAGGTGGAGACGGAGAGGTGGGGTGGGATCCGGGACCTGTCCTGCAGGCAGAGACCGTGAGACGTGCTGATGCCTGTGGGTGTGAGAAAAGAGAGGCGTCGGCATGGGGACGGGAGCCCCAGGTGAGGGGTGGTGTCCTTCAGCGAGATGGGGGGAATGGCAGAGGAGTGCCTTTGGACGGGAAATCAGAGTGGGCCTCTGTGAGAGTTAGGTTTCAGGGCCCCTCAGCCAGCAGAGTAGAAATACCAACTGTTCGGAGGAGACAGGTGTCTGCGCTCAGAGGAGCGTTCACGGCTGCAGATAGAAGTACGCAGGGGCATCGGGGAGGGAAGTTCCCGTAGCAGAGACGATGTCCAAGGGCCGAGAAGATGCCACAGGGTAGACTCCATGGGCCTGTTTGCGGCGAGAGCCCATCTTACAGATGCAGAAGCTGAGGCCCAGAGAAGTGAAGTGAATATTTACCTCTTCCTTTCTCTGGAGTGGAAGGGTCAGTAATCAGCCCAGGCCTGCCTCTGGTGTCCTGGGCTTGGAGGCCTCACAGATGAAAACAGTAGAGAACAGAAGCCAGGTGTCCCATGGGAGCCAGGTGACCAGGGGAGCACAGGAAGCCTCAAGCAGCTGTCTTGAAGGTCCACTGAGCCTGAATCCATTTGTGGGGTTGGGGGTGGTGGGGGCGGGTCGAGGGGGCTGGGAGGCCCTAAAAGATGGTGTCTGTAGCTGGCGTGGGTTTTATGGTGGCATTTCTAGGGGACAGAGATGAAGCTGGCCTCTTTTCTTTCCTCTTGATACTTCTCCTGTCCCCATTTCTTTCTTTGTTTTTGGCAGGGAGGGCCCGGGGGTGATGCCACTTCTCAGGTTTTAGGGCAGCTCCTAGCTCTGGAAGCGGGGTTGCCTTTTAGAGCCAGGAGGAAGGGCCGAGAGGCCCAGACGTCGCTCCGGGCTCGAGGGCCTCACACGTTGCCATTTGTGGATGCGTCGTGAGGCTCCTCCTCAGAACCAGGGCTGCTCAGGGAAGAGCTCACTTCCTAACGTGCGGAAGAATACTTGCCACAGTGGCTTGAAATGGGCCTCTCGAGGTGACATTTCGGTGACTTTTTCCCCTTCCTGAAGACGCATATAATTTTTACATTCCAAACGGGTATAGAACTGTACCTGGTGAAGAGAACAGATCTTTGAAGGCGCTAACCTCGAAAGCTCCCTAGGTGTCAGTGACCGAGGGAGGAGGGGGTTCTTCTCACCTCCGTCTTGCCTTTGAGAGAGGAGCGGCGTGTTTCCACTTTTGTGAACTTCCGGGAACCCCGCTGCCACCCCGATCCCTGGTTTGGCTGGGAAGGTGGGAGGTGGCGAAGCAAACATCCCGTCACCAGCGAATCCCGTCGAAGGCCGCGCTTGGCAAATGAGTCTGCAAAGAAACAGTTCACGCCACGCGTGGAGCCCTTGACCATGGTGTCGCGAACGTGCTCAGAGCCCAGAGGTGGGCAGGGGTGGACGGGGACGAGCGACTCCTTCTCCACTTGGGCCCTCCTGACCACCCGCAGCTCTAGGGGAACCCCCCCAAAGGGCCCCCGCTCAGTGCGGCTCCTGTGCCATGCCACGGTGCACCCCACTTCCGTGGGCACCTCTTATTAAATGTGTGCCCAGATGGTCCCTCAGGATGGGGCTCCCCCTGTTGTCCCCACCTAGAAGTCCAGCCCCGGGAGGCAGGCTGCGGTCCTGCGCTGGACTGAATGTCCACTGTCTGGAACGGGGACTGCGGCGTTGGCGGCTCACAGGTCAGATTTACAGGAGGAAGGGAAGGGCCTGGCTGCCCGCAGTGCCAGCTCCTGGTGCTCTGTCACCCCACACTCACACAGCAGTGCCCTCCCCTCCTCCGTGCCGTGCTTCCTGCTGTCGCCTCCCTCAGGCTGCAGGGGCCTCTCTTCCCACCTGCCTCCAACCTTCAAGTCCTCCCTGTCCTTCAAGGCCTCGTCCAGGTGCCACTCCCTCTGGACAAGCCGCCCCCTGCCGCCCCCCCCCGCCCCCCCCGCCCCCGCCACCGCCCCCCCCGCCCTCCCCGCCTCCTAAGTACCCCATCACGTGCCCCCTCCTCACTGACTGTTTCCAGGAGGCCCACCACCACCACCACACACCCTTTATCGAGTAGTGTAGCTTTAGAGGCAGTCCCGAAGATGGTAGTACCGTACCTTCCTCTCACTATGTTCTGCTTCAATACTGGGGAGGCGTGTTGAGTCTGCCGCTGGGATCTTCACTAGGATTGTCTTGACTCTGTAGATCCTGTTGGGAAGAGCTGACATCTGCTGAACAATACCGAGTCAACCTATGAAGAAACATGGAGGAAGTCTGCATTGCTGTTGGTCTTCTGTGATTTCTTCTGTCAGCGTGTTGTAGACCTCCTCACATCGATCTTGTGCGTAAGTGTTTAGATTTACACCTGTGTGTGTCATTTTTGATGCTGATATCAATGATGTGTTTGTAACTTTAAATTCGAGGTGTTCACCGTTAGTATAGAAGAGAGTTGAGAATCATTTTCAAGCCCATTCATTAGCACGGTGATTAAGTCTTCCACAACCTGTGATGAGGCTCTGTTCTGCCTGGGGCTGTCTCTTCAGGCCTGGGATCCCTGGTCAGGAAGGTAGAGCCAGATCCAGTCCCCTGGGTGTTCACGGCACTCTTGATCCTACCGTCCCCCGGGGAGTGGAGGGTTTTGTGGGCTGTAAGCAGCGAAGAACCGCCACCGCCCCACTCTCCCCAGTTTGTTGCTGCGTCCCCGCTGTCCCCATCCGCGAGAACGCTTGGTGCCGCTGTTCGCAAACCAGTCGGCTAAACGACTTTTCACATCTGATCCCGTGATCGTCTGTTTTCTTTGCACTCCAGACGAAACCTAAAATCTGCAGATTTATTTTCACATACACAATACTGCTACCACCTTGTATGGGCAGAACTTTCCGTGGACTCTACCCCCCCTTCTGCTCTGGGGAGACTTTGGCCAGGAGGGCCAATGGCCCTGGGAGGCCACCGTCAAGCTGTTCCCTTCTGTGAAGGAATTTCCGACCCGGCGACATGATGCAGGGAGCTCAGCTTCCAGGCGTCCTCTATGGGGAATGTGGATCTGAGAATTTCTGCCTGTTCTTCCAAGGGGATACGCAGGGAAGGGGAATTCATGCGACCCACAGTGGACGTGTCCTGTGGTTTGCCTCCGACGACAAAGGGAGAGGCAAGTCCTGGCTGAGCTCCCTTCCTGTGACAGCCAGGGAGAGCCAACGCTACGGAGAGATGCCACAGCCTCGGAACAAATGCGTGGCTGGGAGTGTACAGCCGAGTCAAGGGAAGGAGCACAGGCCTGTGAGACCAGAGCCAGCCTTGGGTCCTGCTCCAAATCCCAGAGAGGTGATCTGCAGTGTCCTGGAAAGGGAGGAGCTGGCTCGATCTCGGTGGTGGTTCTTTTATGATCGGAGTTTCGTGGGTGCAGGGGAATGTGCTGGAGTGGACCCCACATCCCCGGCTCTGCCTTGAGCATGAGGAAGAGCCATGGGGCTCTTATCCCCCAGTTCTGTGCCGGGGAAAGAAAGAGGCTTCCAGAAAATTCCCAAGGACTGAACTTGACTGTGAGCTCCCCGTGAGGCTGGGCCTGGAGGGAGCAGAAGCAGATACTGATAAGCCTTCCAGAACCGTGACTCCCCGCACAGGTCACACGCACATCCGTGGACACACACCATTCCTCACAACCACAGGGCAGACGCACGAGGTCAGGCGATTACCCTTCTCATGGGCTCCCCTCCCACAGCATCCGTTACGAGAGGTTGCATGACTGGGAGATACATTTAAGTACTCGTATATATCTTTAGCTGCTCTTCTGCTCTTTACTGTTACGTCTTCTCAAGCCGAGGAATATTTCCCGAGACGACCTTGAAGAAATTAATTGGAAATCTGAAGACTAAGGAGGGACTGCACTACGATGACGTGTATGTCCACATGCAGATCTGGAAAAAGTCGCAGGCTTAGTACAATCCACTAAAGTAGACTTTTGGTGCTCACGTAACTCAGTCATGCTTTTCTCTGCCTTCACACTGCACGTGTCATGATAGGGACTGGATAGGTCCTGTGATAGGTATTGGAGACTAAGCGGTGACACTGACAGGGAGACGCTTGAGCAGAGACCTGAAGGGAAGGAGGGAGACCAGCACGTGGGTCTCACAGGACAGGGATTCAAGGCAGAGAGAGGAGGAAACGTCAAGCCCTGGGGCAGGAGCATCTTGGCGCACTCGTGGAGCAGGAAGGAGGCCTGCGAGGCTGGGGCAGAGCGCGTGAGGGCCCAGCTGTGCAGTTCGACCGGGGAGGTAACCGGGGGTCAGATCCCGTAGGGCTCCTGGGGCATGGGTGTGTTTGACTTGCACTCTGATGAGTGGAAAGCTGCTGGGGGCGTGAGCTGAGGACGGACCTGACTGGATCCTCTGGAGCTGGGTGGAGAACCGACTGCACGGCTGAGGGCAGGAGAAGGAGCTTGGTTAGGAGCAGCCACGCTCATGTTGTCAAAAGGTGAAGGCGACTCTGAACAGGTAGGGTAGCGGGAGGCAAGGAATGGCCGGATGAGGGCATTACTCTGATGCTGGGAATGAAGGCTTTGCCGATGGGGTGGAGGTGAAGAGGAGAGAGGGGAGAGGTCAAGAAAGACCACAAAGCTGGGGCCTGAACCCCCGTCGGGGTGGAGTTGCCCACGTGGAAAAGAGGGAGAGCGGGTTCAGGGGAGAATTGGAGTATGGTGTGGGCTCGTTCGATGTCCACGTGGGGATGTCACGGAGGCAGCTGGGTGGGTGTGAGTCCGGACTGTGTGGCAAGGTGTGGAAAGGATAAATAAACGTGGAAGTCACGACAGCACAGATGTCATTGAAGTCCGGAGACTGGCTAAGGTCAGCAAGGGCTCAAAAGCGGTCCAGGATCTACGTCCTGGGTCAACACTGATGCTGAGAGGTTTGGGAGAAACACAGACGTCAGCGATGGAGACAGAGAAGGAAAGGCTACTGAGGTCAGAGAAACACGCCAGCCGACGACAAGACAATCCTCGAAAGAGTAGAATGGACCGAACCGGCAACGAAGTGATGGAAGCATTTCAAGGAGAAGGGACCGACTGTGTCGAATGCAGCCAAGAGAGTCAAGGGTGAGTGATGGACTTTTCCTACAACGGCACTGTGATAGTTACACAACTCTGCACTTGTACAGAGAAAAATCAGTGAATTGCGTATTTCGGTGTGTGAATTGATGACACTGAATTGTGCCTCAAGAAAACGGTTTCAAAATAAAAGGGCATTTAGCGTGTATCTACCCAGCATTTCTACTCCCGGGTATTCTTCCCCCAAGGTAAATGAAACTACGTGCTTATAAGGCAGACGTATACGTGAATTTTCACAGCATCTCTGTTCATAACATACCACGCTTGAACTAACGCAGAAGTACATTATTATGTGAAGGGCTGGACATTTTGGGATATATTTCCATGAGGTCAAAATACTCAGCCTTCAAAGGAGGGCGTACTGCTTATTCAAAGAAAAATATATAGATCTCAAAAAACATTGCTTTGAGCAAAACAGACAGACATCGAACTGTAGGCCGTGATTTACTTCCTTTTCATGAAGTTCTGCCACGACCCAACTGAAGGATGTCAACAGAAATGAAAACAGAGGCTGCGCATGTCGAGGGTGGTTGGGTCTCAATTGAAACGTTGCAGAGGGCTGTTTTCTGTAGTCATGGGAATGATTCATATAGGGGAGGGGGTTTGGACGCTCTAGGGGTTCGTGAAGTGTCGAAGATTGGTCAAGTCACGCAGCTAATGTTGACACGTTTCACTCTATTTTCATTTGATTTGACTAAAAAGCGAAAAGAAAGAGGGAAATCAGAAGGAACACTGAACCGTCATGGAGCTACGCATAGTTTATTTACAGATCTCCCCCCAGCCCCACCATGTAAGTGACCTTTCCAGACTGTCAGTTGCCGGTCGGGTTCCAGGCGGAATGTCGGGAGCCGACATTTGTTGTGGCTGGTGTTGCCACGGTGACTGGGCAGAGCCCTGTGGTGGGTCAGTGCCATGGAGGGGCTGCCGTCCTCTGTGGAGCTGGGCTTTGGGCCGATCCTCGGCAAGCTGGGCGAGGTGGTGGTGGCGCTGCTGCCCGATGGCCTGAGTCCACGCCTCACTTGCCACAGCCTCCAGTGGGAGACAGTGATGCGCCCACCTGTCGTCGGTTTACTGGTGGGTCTCTTATTTCTCTTCAGACTTGTTCAGTCTGTTAGAAGTCGACGTTACGTGAGACGTGAAAAGCGGCTGGCAGAAGCAGTGGCTGCAGCGATTGAGGAGAAATGCCAGCTCATTGACAAGCTCAGCGCTGCTCAAGAGGAGTATATGGGGATCGACTCGTCTTCAGAGAACGCCAGGCTAGAGAGAGAGTCGCTAAATATACCCGGCCTCACAGACGCTTACCGAAAGGTGACGAGGACCAACTCAGTGCTGATGGAGGAATTAACTGGCCTGGTTCGAGAACTGAAGGCAGAGAGAGCCAAACGGTCGAAAGAAGAAGGAGAGATGGCCGAGATGCTAAAAGCGCTCGCGTCCGTAGAAGCGGTCGTGAGATCCAGCACGTCACGAGGAGCTTTGCCAAAGCTGCCCGGAGGCCGAGAGCCAAGCCCTGCTGGTCCCTTCCCCGGCGGTGGGCCTGGGTCTTAGAGCGGGCCTGTTCTCTCCCCCTCCACGCAGGCCTCCCAAGCCGCCTGGCTGCCTCCAGCCAGCTGGACCTCCATCGGAGCGTTCCTGAGGCCAGTGGATGCAGGGGAGCCCCTTCGCTGGGCTGGAGATCCTCTACCTTCGCCTGCTGGACACCGCAGACGGCTCCTTCGCGGTCAGTTCCTCCAAATCGACAGACTTTTGGAATTCCTAGAGCACACCGAGAAAAGTGGGACTTTGTTTCACTTCACGGACTGTTTGGATTATCCCTCGTTAGTAGTGAAGAAGAGACTGATCTTTTCCTTAAATTGAACCTTCATCAAACTACCTTTCTCTAGACGGTATTGTGTAAATATTATGTATATATTAAACTTCAGTGAATTATTAACGGTGTCTGTCTCAGTGTTGCATTGAAAGTTGTAAATGTGCGCCATGTAGCAGTCAAGACTTTTAGCAATCGACAGCAGTCTTGTTTCAGAGTAGTATTCCCAAGAGTCGCGACTCACAGGTCGAAGGAGCTTTCTTGGACTAAGTATGTAGTGGTTAGAAAAAGAAAAAGCTGATCGATCTCTTTGGGGATCAAGTTACATTGCCTGGTTAGAGAGAGGTTTGCCTTATTTTGTGACTTGATTCTAATGTGGCAACGGCTAAACAATTTTAAAGAAACAAATGATAAACTACGTGGAGGTTTGTCCTTGCACTACACGAAGGCCGAGGGAGAGTTTACTGATGAAGAGGAAATCACCTTTGACATGTGGGGGGAACCTCCTCGTTGCTGCCCTCGGCCCCCTCTACTCACCAGCTAACGCTCCACACTGGAAAGCTGAGGGAAGTCTCAGGGGTTTCTCTCCCATGTGACGAAGTGAGGGTCTCGATCATTCCTAGTTTCACTCACAGATAATGTCCCCCAGTTAGGCAACGAGCACCAGCTGCGGATGACTCTAGTGGCAGGAAAGCAGCAAGTGGCAGTTGGAGCAAATAGGAGGGGTCACATGAGACAAATGGCAGAGACAGCATCAGCAGCACAGAAAGGATTTCTCCTCTTAAGTCGAGAGAAAGCAACAAACCAAAAACCTGCGCTTGCCTTGGAAACAGAGCAATGAAGACTCGAATGCGAGAGCCTGCCCTTGTGTTGCTGACATTTTAGGAAGGACAGGCAGGTGCTAAAGAATCAAATTGAGTAGAAGACATGGCATATTAGGTGATAACGAATGTTCTGGAGAAGAATAAACAAGGCAGGGTAAGGGGTGATGGGTGTGGGAATGGGGGGCACACTTGCCTAGACACACACTCTCGGTGGGAGTGGTCACCTGAGCACTGAGGAGCCCTGGAGGAGAGCTCTGTAGGCAGGGGGGGCAGAACGGGCCATGGCTCTGAAGGCGGCATGAGCACGGTGAGTGTGAGAAGCGACCAGGAGCCAGAGTGGCCCGAGTGCAGTGAGTGAAGCCAGAGAGAAGGGGGTCAAGGCCATCAGGGGTCAGAAGGTGGAGGGAGTCGAATCCACCGTAAAGAGTTTGGTTTCCCTTTCAAAGGACAGAAGCTGCCATGGGGAAGAGGAGAACAGAGGGAAACCTGTGGGAGAGCATGGCAGGGACTCGAGGCTGAGGATGGTGAAGGCTGCCCCCGGGCAGCGGTGGAGGTGGAGACGGAGAGGTGGGGTGGGATCCGGGACCTGTCCTGCAGGCAGAGACCGTGAGACGTGCTGATGCCTGTGGGTGTGAGAAAAGAGAGGAGTCGGCATGGGGACGGGAGCCCCAGGTGAGGGGTGGTGTCCTTCAGCGAGATGGGGGGAATGGCAGAGGAGTGCCTTTGGACGGGAAATCAGAGTGGGCCTCTGTGAGAGTTAGGTTTCAGGGCCCCTCAGCCAGCAGAGTAGAAATACCAACTGTTCGGAGGAGACAGGTGTCTGCGCTCAGAGGAGCGTTCACGGCTGCAGATAGAAGTACGCAGGGGCATCGGGGAGGGAAGTTCCCGTAGCAGAGACGATGTCCAAGGGCCGAGAAGATGCCACAGGGTAGACTCCATGGGCCTGTTTGCGGCGAGAGCCCATCTTACAGATGCAGAAGCTGAGGCCCAGAGAAGTGAAGTGAATATTTACCTCTTCCTTTCTCTGGAGTGGAAGGGTCAGTAATCAGCCCAGGCCTGCCTCTGGTGTCCTGGGCTTGGAGGCCTCACAGATGAAAACAGTAGAGAACAGAAGCCAGGTGTCCCATGGGAGCCAGGTGACCAGGGGAGCACAGGAAGCCTCAAGCAGCTGTCTTGAAGGTCCACTGAGCCTGAATCCATTTGTGGGGTTGGGGGTGGTGGGGGCGGGTCGAGGGGGCTGGGAGGCCCTAAAAGATGGTGTCTGTAGCTGGCGTGGGTTTTATGGTGGCATTTCTAGGGGACAGAGATGAAGCTGGCCTCTTTTCTTTCCTCTTGATACTTCTCCTGTCCCCATTTCTTTCTTTGTTTTTGGCAGGGAGGGCCCGGGGGTGATGCCAGTTCTCAGGTTTTAGGGCAGCTCCTAGCTCTGGAAGCGGGGTTGCCTTTTAGAGCCAGGAGGAAGGGCCGAGAGGCCCAGACGTCGCTCCGGGCTCGAGGGCCTCACACGTTGCCATTTGTGGATGCGTCGTGAGGCTCCTCCTCAGAACCAGGGCTGCTCAGGGAAGAGCTCACTTCCTAACGTGCGGAAGAATACTTGCCACGGTGGCTTGAAATGGGCCTCTCGAGGTGACATTTCGGTGACTTTTTCCCCTTCCTGAAGACGCATATAATTTTTACATTCCAAACGGGTATAGAACTGTACCTGGTGAAGAGAACAGATCTTTGAAGGCGCTAACCTCGAAAGCTCCCTAGGTGTCAGTGACCGAGGGAGGAGGGGGTTCTTCTCACCTCCGTCTTGCCTTTGAGAGAGGAGCGGCGTGTTTCCACTTTTGTGAACTTCCGGGAACCCCGCTGCCACCCCGATCCCTGGTTTGGCTGGGAAGGTGGGAGGTGGCGAAGCAAACATCCCGTCACCAGCGAATCCCGTCGAAGGCCGCGCTTGGCAAATGAGTCTGCAAAGAAACAGTTCACGCCACGCGTGGAGCCCTTGACCATGGTGTCGCGAACGTGCTCAGAGCCCAGAGGTGGGCAGGGGTGGACGGGGACGAGCGACTCCTTCTCCACTTGGGCCCTCCTGACCACCCGCAGCTCTAGGGGAACCCCCCCAAAGGGCCCCCGCTCAGTGCGGCTCCTGTGCCATGCCACGGTGCACCCCACTTCCGTGGGCACCTCTTATTAAATGTGTGCCCAGATGGTCCCTCAGGATGGGGCCCCCCCTGTTGTCCCCACCTAGAAGTCCAGCCCCGGGAGGCAGGCTGCGGTCCTGCGCTGGACTGAATGTCCACTGTCTGGAACGGGGACTGCGGCGTTGGCGGCTCACAGGTCAGATTTACAGGAGGAAGGGAAGGGCCTGGCTGCCCGCAGTGCCAGCTCCTGGTGCTCTGTCACCCCACACTCACACAGCAGTGCCCTCCCCTCCTCCGTGCCGTGCTTCCTGCTGTCGCCTCCCTCAGGCTGCAGGGGCCTCTCTTCCCACCTGCCTCCAACCTTCAAGTCCTCCCTGTCCTTCAAGGCCTCGTCCAGGTGCCACTCCCTCTGGACAAGCCGCCCCCTGCCGCCCCCCCCGCCCCCCCCGCCCCCGCCACCGCCCCCCCCGCCCTCCCCGCCTCCTAAGTACCCCATCACGTGCCCCCTCCTCACTGACTGTTTCCAGGAGGCCCACCACCACCACCACACACCCTTTATCGAGTAGTGTAGCTTTAGAGGCAGTCCCAAAGATGGTAGTACCGTACCTTCCTCTCACTATGTTCTGCTTCCATACTGGGGAGGCGTGTTGAGTCTGCCGCTGGGATCTTCACTAGGATTGTCTTGACTCTGTAGATCCTGTTGGGAAGAGCTGACATCTGCTGAACAATACCGAGTCAACCTATGAAGAAACATGGAGGAAGTCTGCATTGCTGTTGGTCTTCTGTGATTTCTTCTGTCAGCGTGTTGTAGACCTCCTCACATCGATCTTGTGCGTAAGTGTTTAGATTTACACCTGTGTGTGTCATTTTTGATGCTGATATCAATGATGTGTTTGTAACTTTAAATTCGAGGTGTTCACCGTTAGTATAGAAGAGAGTTGAGAATCATTTTCAAGCCCATTCATTAGCACGGTGATTAAGTCTTCCACAACCTGTGATGAGGCTCTGTTCTGCCTGGGGCTGTCTCTTCAGGCCTGGGATCCCTGGTCAGGAAGGTAGAGCCAGATCCAGTCCCCTGGGTGTTCACGGCACTCTTGATCCTACCGTCCCCCGGGGAGTGGAGGGTTTTGTGGGCTGTAAGCAGCGAAGAACCGCCACCGCCCCACTCTCCCCAGTTTGTTGCTGCGTCCCCGCTGTCCCCATCCGCGAGAACGCTTGGTGCCGCTGTTCGCAAACCAGTCGGCTAAACGACTTTTCACATCTGATCCCGTGATCGTCTGTTTTCTTTGCACTCCAGACGAAACCTAAAATCTGCAGATTTATTTTCACATACACAATACTGCTACCACCTTGTATGGGCAGAACTTTCCGTGGACTCTACCCCCCCTTCTGTTCTGGGGAGACTTTGGCCAGGAGGGCCAATGGCCCTGGGAGGCCACCGTCAAGCTGTTCCCTTCTGTGAAGGAATTTCCGACCCGGCGACATGATGCAGGGAGCTCAGCTTCCAGGCGTCCTCTATGGGGAATGTGGATCTGAGAATTTCTGCCTGTTCTTCCAAGGGGATACGCAGGGAAGGGGAATTCATGCGACCCACAGTGGACATGTCCTGTGGTTTGCCTCCGACGACAAAGGGAGAGGCAAGTCCTGGCTGAGCTCCCTTCCTGTGACAGCCAGGGAGAGCCAACGCTACGGAGAGATGCCACAGCCTCGGAACAAATGCGTGGCTGGGAGTGTACAGCCGAGTCAAGGGAAGGAGCACAGGCCTGTGAGACCAGAGCCAGCCTTGGGTCCTGCTCCAAATCCCAGAGAGGTGATCTGCAGTGTCCTGGAAAGGGAGGAGCTGGCTCGATCTCGGTGGTTCTTCTTTTATGATCGGAGTTTCGTGGGTGCAGGGGAATGTGCTGGAGTGGACCCCACATCCCCGGCTCTGCCTTGAGCATGAGGAAGAGCCATGGGGCTCTTATCCCCCAGTTCTGTGCCGGGGAAAGAAAGAGGCTTCCAGAAAATTCCCAAGGACTGAACTTGACTGTGAGCTCCCCGTGAGGCTGGGCCTGGAGGGAGCAGAAGCAGATACTGATAAGCCTTCCAGAACCGTGACTCCCCGCACAGGTCACACGCACATCCGTGGACACACACCATTCCTCACAACCACAGGGCAGACGCACGAGGTCAGGCGATTACCCTTCTCATGGGCTCCCCTCCCACAGCATCCGTTACGAGAGGTTGCATGACTGGGAGATACATTTAAGTACTCGTATATATCTTTAGCTGCTCTTCTGCTCTTTACTGTTACGTCTTCTCAAGCCGAGGAATATTTCCCGAGACGACCTTGAAGAAATTAATTGGAAATCTGAAGACTAAGGAGGGACTGCACTACGATGACGTGTATGTCCACATGCAGATCTGGAAAAAGTCGCAGGCTTAGTACAATCCACTAAAGTAGACTTTTGGTGCTCACGTAACTCAGTCATGCTTTTCTCTGCCTTCACACTGCACGTGTCATGATAGGGACTGGATAGGTTCTGTGATAGGTATTGGAGACTAAGCGGTGACACTGACAGGGAGACGCTTGAGCAGAGACCTGAAGGGAAGGAGGGAGACCAGCACGTGGGTCTCACAGGACAGGGATTCAAGGCAGAGAGAGGAGGAAACGTCAAGCCCTGGGGCAGGAGCATCTTGGCGCACTCGTGGAGCAGGAAGGAGGCCTGCGAGGCTGGGGCAGAGCGCGTGAGGGCCCAGCTGTGCAGTTCGACCGGGGAGGTAACCGGGGGTCAGATCCCGTAGGGCTCCTGGGGCATGGGTGTGTTTGACTTGCACTCTGATGAGTGGAAAGCTGCTGGGGGCGTGAGCTGAGGACGGACCTGACTGGATCCTCTGGAGCTGGGTGGAGAACCGACTGCACGGCTGAGGGCAGGAGAAGGAGCTTGGTTAGGAGCAGCCACGCTCATGTTGTCAAAAGGTGAAGGCGACTCTGAACAGGTAGGGTAGCGGGAGGCAAGGAATGGCCGGATGAGGGCATTACTCTGATGCTGGGAATGAAGGCTTTGCCGATGGGGTGGAGGTGAAGAGGAGAGAGGGGAGAGGTCAAGAAAGACCACAAAGCTGGGGCCTGAACCCCCGTCGGGGTGGAGTTGCCCACGTGGAAAAGAGGGAGAGCGGGTTCAGGGGAGAATTGGAGTATGGTGTGGGCTCGTTCGATGTCCACGTGGGGATGTCACGGAGGCAGCTGGGTGGGTGTGAGTCCGGACTGTGTGGCAAGGTGTGGAAAGGATAAATAAACGTGGAAGTCACGACAGCACAGATGTCATTGAAGTCCGGAGACTGGCTAAGGTCAGCAAGGGCTCAAAAGCGGTCCAGGATCTACGTCCTGGGTCAACACTGATGCTGAGAGGTTTGGGAGAAACACAGACGTCAGCGATGGAGACAGAGAAGGAAAGGCTACTGAGGTCAGAGAAACACGCCAGCCGACGACAAGACAATCCTCGAAAGAGTAGAATGGACCGAACCGGCAACGAAGTGATGGAAGCATTTCAAGGAGAAGGGACCGACTGTGTCGAATGCAGCCAAGAGAGTCAAGGGTGAGTGATGGACTTTTCCTACAACGGCACTGTGATAGTTACACAACTCTGCACTTGTACAGAGAAAAATCAGTGAATTGCGTATTTCGGTGTGTGAATTGATGACACTAAATTGTGCCTCAAGAAAACGGTTTCAAAATAAAAGGGCATTTAGCGTGTATCTACCCAGCATTTCTACTCCCGGGTATTCTTCCCCCAAGGTAAATGAAACTACGTGCTTATAAGGCAGACGTATACGTGAATTTTCACAGCATCTCTGTTCATAACATACCACGCTTGAACTAACGCAGAAGTACATTATTATGTGAAGGGCTGGACATTTTGGGATATATTTCCATGAGGTCAAAATACTCAGCCTTCAAAGGAGGGCGTACTGCTTATTCAAAGAAAAATATATAGATCTCAAAAAACATTGCTTTGAGCAAAACAGACAGACATCGAACTGTAGGCCGTGATTTACTTCCTTTTCATGAAGTTCTGCCACGACCCAACTGAAGGATGTCAACAGAAATGAAAACAGAGGCTGCGCATGTCGAGGGTGGTTGGGTCTCAATTGAAACGTTGCAGAGGGCTGTTTTCTGTAGTCATGGGAATGATTCATATAGGGGAGGGGGTTTGGACGCTCTAGGGGTTCGTGAAGTGTCGAAGATTGGTCAAGTCACGCAGCTAATGTTGACACGTTTCACTCTATTTTCATTTGATTTGACTAAAAAGCGAAAAGAAAGAGGGAAATCAGAAGGAACACTGAACCGTCATGGAGCTACGCATAGTTTATTTACAGATCTCCCCCCAGCCCCACCATGTAAGTGACCTTTCCAGACTGTCAGTTGCCGGTCGGGTTCCAGGCGGAATGTCGGGAGCCGACATTTGTTGTGGCTGGTGTTGCCACGGTGACTGGGCAGAGCCCTGTGGTGGGTCAGTGCCATGGAGGGGCTGCCGTCCTCTGTGGAGCTGGGCTTTGGGCCGATCCTCGGCAAGCTGGGCGAGGTGGTGGTGGCGCTGCTGCCCGATGGCCTGAGTCCACGCCTCACTTGCCACAGCCTCCAGTGGGAGACAGTGATGCGCCCACCTGTCGTCGGTTTACTGGTGGGTCTCTTATTTCTCTTCAGACTTGTTCAGTCTGTTAGAAGTCGACGTTACGTGAGACGTGAAAAGCGGCTGGCAGAAGCAGTGGCTGCAGCGATTGAGGAGAAATGCCAGCTCATTGACAAGCTCAGCGCTGCTCAAGAGGAGTATATGGGGATCGACTCGTCTTCAGAGAACGCCAGGCTAGAGAGAGAGTCGCTAAATATACCCGGCCTCACAGACGCTTACCGAAAGGTGACGAGGACCAACTCAGTGCTGATGGAGGAATTAACTGGCCTGGTTCGAGAACTGAAGGCAGAGAGAGCCAAACGGTCGAAAGAAGAAGGAGAGATGGCCGAGATGCTAAAAGCGCTCGCGTCCGTAGAAGCGGTCGTGAGATCCAGCACGTCACGAGGAGCTTTGCCAAAGCTGCCCGGAGGCCGAGAGCCAAGCCCTGCTGGTCCCTTCCCCGGCGGTGGGCCTGGGTCTTAGAGCGGGCCTGTTCTCTCCCCCTCCACGCAGGCCTCCCAAGCCGCCTGGCTGCCTCCAGCCAGCTGGACCTCCATCGGAGCGTTCCTGAGGCCAGTGGATGCAGGGGAGCCCCTTCGCTGGGCTGGAGATCCTCTACCTTCGCCTGCTGGACACCGCAGACGGCTCCTTCGCGGTCAGTTCCTCCAAATCGACAGACTTTTGGAATTCCTAGAGCACACCGAGAAAAGTGGGACTTTGTTTCACTTCACGGACTGTTTGGATTATCCCTCGTTAGTAGTGAAGAAGAGACTGATCTTTTCCTTAAATTGAACCTTCATCAAACTACCTTTCTCTAGACGGTATTGTGTAAATATTATGTATATATTAAACTTCAGTGAATTATTAACGGTGTCTGTCTCAGTGTTGCATTGAAAGTTGTAAATGTGCGCCATGTAGCAGTCAAGACTTTTAGCAATCGACAGCAGTCTTGTTTCAGAGTAGTATTCCCAAGAGTCGCGACTCACAGGTCGAAGGAGCTTTCTTGGACTAAGTATGTAGTGGTTAGAAAAAGAAAAAGCTGATCGATCTCTTTGGGGATCAAGTTAGATTGCCTGGTTAGAGAGAGGTTTGCCTTCTTTTGTGACTTGATTCTAATGTGGCAACGGCTAAACAATTTTCAAGAAACAAATGATAAACTACGTGGAGGTTTGTCCTTGCACTACACGAAGGCCGAGGGAGAGTTTACTGATGAAGAGGAAATCACCTTTGACATGTGGGGGGAACCTCCTCGTTGCTGCCCTCGGCCCCCTCTACTCACCAGCTAACGCTCCACACTGGAAAGCTGAGGGAAGTCTCAGGGGTTTCTCTCCCATGTGACGAAGTGAGGGTCTCGATCATTCCTAGTTTCACTCACAGATAATGTCCCCCAGTTAGGCAACGAGCACCAGCTGCGGATGACTCTAGTGGCAGGAAAGCAGCAAGTGGCAGTTGGAGCAAATAGGAGGGGTCACATGAGACAAATGGCAGAGACAGCATCAGCAGCACAGAAAGGATTTCTCCTCTTAAGTCGAGAGAAAGCAACAAACCAAAAACCTGCGCTTGCCTTGGAAACAGAGCAATGAAGACTCGAATGCGAGAGCCTGCCCTTGTGTTGCTGACATTTTAGGAAGGACAGGCAGGTGCTAAAGAATCAAATTGAGTAGAAGACATGGCATATTAGGTGATAACGAATGTTCTGGAGAAGAATAAACAAGGCAGGGTAAGGGGTGATGGGTGTGGGAATGGGGGGCACACTTGCCTAGACACACACTCTCGGTGGGAGTGGTCACCTGAGCACTGAGGAGCCCTGGAGGAGAGCTCTGTAGGCAGGGGGGGCAGAACGGGCCATGGCTCTGAAGGCGGCATGAGCACGGTGAGTGTGAGAAGCGACCAGGAGCCAGAGTGGCCCGAGTGCAGTGAGTGAAGCCAGAGAGAAGGGGGTCAAGGCCATCAGGGGTCAGAAGGTGGAGGGAGTCGAATCCACCGTAAAGAGTTTGGTTTCCCTTTCAAAGGACAGAAGCTGCCATGGGGAAGAGGAGAACAGAGGGAAACCTGTGGGAGAGCATGGCAGGGACTCGAGGCTGAGGATGGTGAAGGCTGCCCCCGGGCAGCGGTGGAGGTGGAGACGGAGAGGTGGGGTGGGATCCGGGACCTGTCCTGCAGGCAGAGACCGTGAGACGTGCTGATGCCTGTGGGTGTGAGAAAAGAGAGGAGTCGGCATGGGGACGGGAGCCCCAGGTGAGGGGTGGTGTCCTTCAGCGAGATGGGGGGAATGGCAGAGGAGTGCCTTTGGACGGGAAATCAGAGTGGGCCTCTGTGAGAGTTAGGTTTCAGGGCCCCTCAGCCAGCAGAGTAGAAATACCAACTGTTCGGAGGAGACAGGTGTCTGCGCTCAGAGGAGCGTTCACGGCTGCAGATAGAAGTACGCAGGGGCATCGGGGAGGGAAGTTCCCGTAGCAGAGACGATGTCCAAGGGCCGAGAAGATGCCACAGGGTAGACTCCATGGGCCTGTTTGCGGCGAGAGCCCATCTTACAGATGCAGAAGCTGAGGCCCAGAGAAGTGAAGTGAATATTTACCTCTTCCTTTCTCTGGAGTGGAAGGGTCAGTAATCAGCCCAGGCCTGCCTCTGGTGTCCTGGGCTTGGAGGCCTCACAGATGAAAACAGTAGAGAACAGAAGCCAGGTGTCCCATGGGAGCCAGGTGACCAGGGGAGCACAGGAAGCCTCAAGCAGCTGTCTTGAAGGTCCACTGAGCCTGAATCCATTTGTGGGGTTGGGGGTGGTGGGGGCGGGTCGAGGGGGCTGGGAGGCCCTAAAAGATGGTGTCTGTAGCTGGCGTGGGTTTTATGGTGGCATTTCTAGGGGACAGAGATGAAGCTGGCCTCTTTTCTTTCCTCTTGATACTTCTCCTGTCCCCATTTCTTTCTTTGTTTTTGGCAGGGAGGGCCCGGGGGTGATGCCACTTCTCAGGTTTTAGGGCAGCTCCTAGCTCTGGAAGCGGGGTTGCCTTTTAGAGCCAGGAGGAAGGGCCGAGAGGCCCAGACGTCGCTCCGGGCTCGAGGGCCTCACACGTTGCCATTTGTGGATGCGTCGTGAGGCTCCTCCTCAGAACCAGGGCTGCTCAGGGAAGAGCTCACTTCCTAACGTGCGGAAGAATACTTGCCACAGTGGCTTGAAATGGGCCTCTCGAGGTGACATTTCGGTGACTTTTTCCCCTTCCTGAAGACGCATATAATTTTTACATTCCAAACGGGTATAGAACTGTACCTGGTGAAGAGAACAGATCTTTGAAGGCGCTAACCTCGAAAGCTCCCTAGGTGTCAGTGACCGAGGGAGGAGGGGGTTCTTCTCACCTCCGTCTTGCCTTTGAGAGAGGAGCGGCGTGTTTCCACTTTTGTGAACTTCCGGGAACCCCGCTGCCACCCCGATCCCTGGTTTGGCTGGGAAGGTGGGAGGTGGCGAAGCAAACATCCCGTCACCAGCGAATCCCGTCGAAGGCCGCGCTTGGCAAATGAGTCTGCAAAGAAACAGTTCACGCCACGCGTGGAGCCCTTGACCATGGTGTCGCGAACGTGCTCAGAGCCCAGAGGTGGGCAGGGGTGGACGGGGACGAGCGACTCCTTCTCCACTTGGGCCCTCCTGACCACCCGCAGCTCTAGGGGAACCCCCCCAAAGGGCCCCCGCTCAGTGCGGCTCCTGTGCCATGCCACGGTGCACCCCACTTCCGTGGGCACCTCTTATTAAATGTGTGCCCAGATGGTCCCTCAGGATGGGGCCCCCCCTGTTGTCCCCACCTAGAAGTCCAGCCCCGGGAGGCAGGCTGCGGTCCTGCGCTGGACTGAATGTCCACTGTCTGGAACGGGGACTGCGGCGTTGGCGGCTCACAGGTCAGATTTACAGGAGGAAGGGAAGGGCCTGGCTGCCCGCAGTGCCAGCTCCTGGTGCTCTGTCACCCCACACTCACACAGCAGTGCCCTCCCCTCCTCCGTGCCGTGCTTCCTGCTGTCGCCTCCCTCAGGCTGCAGGGGCCTCTCTTCCCACCTGCCTCCAACCTTCAAGTCCTCCCTGTCCTTCAAGGCCTCGTCCAGGTGCCACTCCCTCTGGACAAGCCGCCCCCTGCCGCCCCCCCCCGCCCCCCCCGCCCCCGCCACCGCCCCCCCCGCCCTCCCCGCCTCCTAAGTACCCCATCACGTGCCCCCTCCTCACTGACTGTTTCCAGGAGGCCCACCACCACCACCACACACCCTTTATCGAGTAGTGTAGCTTTAGAGGCAGTCCCGAAGATGGTAGTACCGTACCTTCCTCTCACTATGTTCTGCTTCCATACTGGGGAGGCGTGTTGAGTCTGCCGCTGGGATCTTCACTAGGATTGTCTTGACTCTGTAGATCCTGTTGGGAAGAGCTGACATCTGCTGAACAATACCGAGTCAACCTATGAAGAAACATGGAGGAAGTCTGCATTGCTGTTGGTCTTCTGTGATTTCTTCTGTCAGCGTGTTGTAGACCTCCTCACATCGATCTTGTGCGTAAGTGTTTAGATTTACACCTGTGTGTGTCATTTTTGATGCTGATATCAATGATGTGTTTGTAACTTTAAATTCGAGGTGTTCACCGTTAGTATAGAAGAGAGTTGAGAATCATTTTCAAGCCCATTCATTAGCACGGTGATTAAGTCTTCCACAACCTGTGATGAGGCTCTGTTCTGCCTGGGGCTGTCTCTTCAGGCCTGGGATCCCTGGTCAGGAAGGTAGAGCCAGATCCAGTCCCCTGGGTGTTCACGGCACTCTTGATCCTACCGTCCCCCGGGGAGTGGAGGGTTTTGTGGGCTGTAAGCAGCGAAGAACCGCCACCGCCCCACTCTCCCCAGTTTGTTGCTGCGTCCCCGCTGTCCCCATCCGCGAGAACGCTTGGTGCCGCTGTTCGCAAACCAGTCGGCTAAACGACTTTTCACATCTGATCCCGTGATCGTCTGTTTTCTTTGCACTCCAGACGAAACCTAAAATCTGCAGATTTATTTTCACATACACAATACTGCTACCACCTTGTATGGGCAGAACTTTCCGTGGACTCTACCCCCCCTTCTGTTCTGGGGAGACTTTGGCCAGGAGGGCCAATGGCCCTGGGAGGCCACCGTCAAGCTGTTCCCTTCTGTGAAGGAATTTCCGACCCGGCGACATGATGCAGGGAGCTCAGCTTCCAGGCGTCCTCTATGGGGAATGTGGATCTGAGAATTTCTGCCTGTTCTTCCAAGGGGATACGCAGGGAAGGGGAATTCATGCGACCCACAGTGGACATGTCCTGTGGTTTGCCTCCGACGACAAAGGGAGAGGCAAGTCCTGGCTGAGCTCCCTTCCTGTGACAGCCAGGGAGAGCCAACGCTACGGAGAGATGCCACAGCCTCGGAACAAATGCGTGGCTGGGAGTGTACAGCCGAGTCAAGGGAAGGAGCACAGGCCTGTGAGACCAGAGCCAGCCTTGGGTCCTGCTCCAAATCCCAGAGAGGTGATCTGCAGTGTCCTGGAAAGGGAGGAGCTGGCTCGATCTCGGTGGTTCTTCTTTTATGATCGGAGTTTCGTGGGTGCAGGGGAATGTGCTGGAGTGGACCCCACATCCCCGGCTCTGCCTTGAGCATGAGGAAGAGCCATGGGGCTCTTATCCCCCAGTTCTGTGCCGGGGAAAGAAAGAGGCTTCCAGAAAATTCCCAAGGACTGAACTTGACTGTGAGCTCCCCGTGAGGCTGGGCCTGGAGGGAGCAGAAGCAGATACTGATAAGCCTTCCAGAACCGTGACTCCCCGCACAGGTCACACGCACATCCGTGGACACACACCATTCCTCACAACCACAGGGCAGACGCACGAGGTCAGGCGATTACCCTTCTCATGGGCTCCCCTCCCACAGCATCCGTTACGAGAGGTTGCATGACTGGGAGATACATTTAAGTACTCGTATATATCTTTAGCTGCTCTTCTGCTCTTTACTGTTACGTCTTCTCAAGCCGAGGAATATTTCCCGAGACGACCTTGAAGAAATTAATTGGAAATCTGAAGACTAAGGAGGGACTGCACTACGATGACGTGTATGTCCACATGCAGATCTGGAAAAAGTCGCAGGCTTAGTACAATCCACTAAAGTAGACTTTTGGTGCTCACGTAACTCAGTCATGCTTTTCTCTGCCTTCACACTGCACGTGTCATGATAGGGACTGGATAGGTTCTGTGATAGGTATTGGAGACTAAGCGGTGACACTGACAGGGAGACGCTTGAGCAGAGACCTGAAGGGAAGGAGGGAGACCAGCACGTGGGTCTCACAGGACAGGGATTCAAGGCAGAGAGAGGAGGAAACGTCAAGCCCTGGGGCAGGAGCATCTTGGCGCACTCGTGGAGCAGGAAGGAGGCCTGCGAGGCTGGGGCAGAGCGCGTGAGGGCCCAGCTGTGCAGTTCGACCGGGGAGGTAACCGGGGGTCAGATCCCGTAGGGCTCCTGGGGCATGGGTGTGTTTGACTTGCACTCTGATGAGTGGAAAGCTGCTGGGGGCGTGAGCTGAGGACGGACCTGACTGGATCCTCTGGAGCTGGGTGGAGAACCGACTGCACGGCTGAGGGCAGGAGAAGGAGCTTGGTTAGGAGCAGCCACGCTCATGTTGTCAAAAGGTGAAGGCGACTCTGAACAGGTAGGGTAGCGGGAGGCAAGGAATGGCCGGATGAGGGCATTACTCTGATGCTGGGAATGAAGGCTTTGCCGATGGGGTGGAGGTGAAGAGGAGAGAGGGGAGAGGTCAAGAAAGACCACAAAGCTGGGGCCTGAACCCCCGTCGGGGTGGAGTTGCCCACGTGGAAAAGAGGGAGAGCGGGTTCAGGGGAGAATTGGAGTATGGTGTGGGCTCGTTCGATGTCCACGTGGGGATGTCACGGAGGCAGCTGGGTGGGTGTGAGTCCGGACTGTGTGGCAAGGTGTGGAAAGGATAAATAAACGTGGAAGTCACGACAGCACAGATGTCATTGAAGTCCGGAGACTGGCTAAGGTCAGCAAGGGCTCAAAAGCGGTCCAGGATCTACGTCCTGGGTCAACACTGATGCTGAGAGGTTTGGGAGAAACACAGACGTCAGCGATGGAGACAGAGAAGGAAAGGCTACTGAGGTCAGAGAAACACGCCAGCCGACGACAAGACAATCCTCGAAAGAGTAGAATGGACCGAACCGGCAACGAAGTGATGGAAGCATTTCAAGGAGAAGGGACCGACTGTGTCGAATGCAGCCAAGAGAGTCAAGGGTGAGTGATGGACTTTTCCTACAACGGCACTGTGATAGTTACACAACTCTGCACTTGTACAGAGAAAAATCAGTGAATTGCGTATTTCGGTGTGTGAATTGATGACACTGAATTGTGCCTCAAGAAAACGGTTTCAAAATAAAAGGGCATTTAGCGTGTATCTACCCAGCATTTCTACTCCCGGGTATTCTTCCCCCAAGGTAAATGAAACTACGTGCTTATAAGGCAGACGTATACGTGAATTTTCACAGCATCTCTGTTCATAACATACCACGCTTGAACTAACGCAGAAGTACATTATTATGTGAAGGGCTGGACATTTTGGGATATATTTCCATGAGGTCAAAATACTCAGCCTTCAAAGGAGGGCGTACTGCTTATTCAAAGAAAAATATATAGATCTCAAAAAACATTGCTTTGAGCAAAACAGACAGACATCGAACTGTAGGCCGTGATTTACTTCCTTTTCATGAAGTTCTGCCACGACCCAACTGAAGGATGTCAACAGAAATGAAAACAGAGGCTGCGCATGTCGAGGGTGGTTGGGTCTCAATTGAAACGTTGCAGAGGGCTGTTTTCTGTAGTCATGGGAATGATTCATATAGGGGAGGGGGTTTGGACGCTCTAGGGGTTCGTGAAGTGTCGAAGATTGGTCAAGTCACGCAGCTAATGTTGACACGTTTCACTCTATTTTCATTTGATTTGACTAAAAAGCGAAAAGAAAGAGGGAAATCAGAAGGAACACTGAACCGTCATGGAGCTACGCATAGTTTATTTACAGATCTCCCCCCAGCCCCACCATGTAAGTGACCTTTCCAGACTGTCAGTTGCCGGTCGGGTTCCAGGCGGAATGTCGGGAGCCGACATTTGTTGTGGCTGGTGTTGCCACGGTGACTGGGCAGAGCCCTGTGGTGGGTCAGTGCCATGGAGGGGCTGCCGTCCTCTGTGGAGCTGGGCTTTGGGCCGATCCTCGGCAAGCTGGGCGAGGTGGTGGTGGCGCTGCTGCCCGATGGCCTGAGTCCACGCCTCACTTGCCACAGCCTCCAGTGGGAGACAGTGATGCGCCCACCTGTCGTCGGTTTACTGGTGGGTCTCTTATTTCTCTTCAGACTTGTTCAGTCTGTTAGAAGTCGACGTTACGTGAGACGTGAAAAGCGGCTGGCAGAAGCAGTGGCTGCAGCGATTGAGGAGAAATGCCAGCTCATTGACAAGCTCAGCGCTGCTCAAGAGGAGTATATGGGGATCGACTCGTCTTCAGAGAACGCCAGGCTAGAGAGAGAGTCGCTAAATATACCCGGCCTCACAGACGCTTACCGAAAGGTGACGAGGACCAACTCAGTGCTGATGGAGGAATTAACTGGCCTGGTTCGAGAACTGAAGGCAGAGAGAGCCAAACGGTCGAAAGAAGAAGGAGAGATGGCCGAGATGCTAAAAGCGCTCGCGTCCGTAGAAGCGGTCGTGAGATCCAGCACGTCACGAGGAGCTTTGCCAAAGCTGCCCGGAGGCCGAGAGCCAAGCCCTGCTGGTCCCTTCCCCGGCGGTGGGCCTGGGTCTTAGAGCGGGCCTGTTCTCTCCCCCTCCACGCAGGCCTCCCAAGCCGCCTGGCTGCCTCCAGCCAGCTGGACCTCCATCGGAGCGTTCCTGAGGCCAGTGGATGCAGGGGAGCCCCTTCGCTGGGCTGGAGATCCTCTACCTTCGCCTGCTGGACACCGCAGACGGCTCCTTCGCGGTCAGTTCCTCCAAATCGACAGACTTTTGGAATTCCTAGAGCACACCGAGAAAAGTGGGACTTTGTTTCACTTCACGGACTGTTTGGATTATCCCTCGTTAGTAGTGAAGAAGAGACTGATCTTTTCCTTAAATTGAACCTTCATCAAACTACCTTTCTCTAGACGGTATTGTGTAAATATTATGTATATATTAAACTTCAGTGAATTATTAACGGTGTCTGTCTCAGTGTTGCATTGAAAGTTGTAAATGTGCGCCATGTAGCAGTCAAGACTTTTAGCAATCGACAGCAGTCTTGTTTCAGAGTAGTATTCCCAAGAGTCGCGACTCACAGGTCGAAGGAGCTTTCTTGGACTAAGTATGTAGTGGTTAGAAAAAGAAAAAGCTGATCGATCTCTTTGGGGATCAAGTTACATTGCCTGGTTAGAGAGAGGTTTGCCTTATTTTGTGACTTGATTCTAATGTGGCAACGGCTAAACAATTTTAAAGAAACAAATGATAAACTACGTGGAGGTTTGTCCTTGCACTACACGAAGGCCGAGGGAGAGTTTACTGATGAAGAGGAAATCACCTTTGACATGTGGGGGGAACCTCCTCGTTGCTGCCCTCGGCCCCCTCTACTCACCAGCTAACGCTCCACACTGGAAAGCTGAGGGAAGTCTCAGGGGTTTCTCTCCCATGTGACGAAGTGAGGGTCTCGATCATTCCTAGTTTCACTCACAGATAATGTCCCCCAGTTAGGCAACGAGCACCAGCTGCGGATGACTCTAGTGGCAGGAAAGCAGCAAGTGGCAGTTGGAGCAAATAGGAGGGGTCACATGAGACAAATGGCAGAGACAGCATCAGCAGCACAGAAAGGATTTCTCCTCTTAAGTCGAGAGAAAGCAACAAACCAAAAACCTGCGCTTGCCTTGGAAACAGAGCAATGAAGACTCGAATGCGAGAGCCTGCCCTTGTGTTGCTGACATTTTAGGAAGGACAGGCAGGTGCTAAAGAATCAAATTGAGTAGAAGACATGGCATATTAGGTGATAACGAATGTTCTGGAGAAGAATAAACAAGGCAGGGTAAGGGGTGATGGGTGTGGGAATGGGGGGCACACTTGCCTAGACACACACTCTCGGTGGGAGTGGTCACCTGAGCACTGAGGAGCCCTGGAGGAGAGCTCTGTAGGCAGGGGGGGCAGAACGGGCCATGGCTCTGAAGGCGGCATGAGCACGGTGAGTGTGAGAAGCGACCAGGAGCCAGAGTGGCCCGAGTGCAGTGAGTGAAGCCAGAGAGAAGGGGGTCAAGGCCATCAGGGGTCAGAAGGTGGAGGGAGTCGAATCCACCGTAAAGAGTTTGGTTTCCCTTTCAAAGGACAGAAGCTGCCATGGGGAAGAGGAGAACAGAGGGAAACCTGTGGGAGAGCATGGCAGGGACTCGAGGCTGAGGATGGTGAAGGCTGCCCCCGGGCAGCGGTGGAGGTGGAGACGGAGAGGTGGGGTGGGATCCGGGACCTGTCCTGCAGGCAGAGACCGTGAGACGTGCTGATGCCTGTGGGTGTGAGAAAAGAGAGGAGTCGGCATGGGGACGGGAGCCCCAGGTGAGGGGTGGTGTCCTTCAGCGAGATGGGGGGAATGGCAGAGGAGTGCCTTTGGACGGGAAATCAGAGTGGGCCTCTGTGAGAGTTAGGTTTCAGGGCCCCTCAGCCAGCAGAGTAGAAATACCAACTGTTCGGAGGAGACAGGTGTCTGCGCTCAGAGGAGCGTTCACGGCTGCAGATAGAAGTACGCAGGGGCATCGGGGAGGGAAGTTCCCGTAGCAGAGACGATGTCCAAGGGCCGAGAAGATGCCACAGGGTAGACTCCATGGGCCTGTTTGCGGCGAGAGCCCATCTTACAGATGCAGAAGCTGAGGCCCAGAGAAGTGAAGTGAATATTTACCTCTTCCTTTCTCTGGAGTGGAAGGGTCAGTAATCAGCCCAGGCCTGCCTCTGGTGTCCTGGGCTTGGAGGCCTCACAGATGAAAACAGTAGAGAACAGAAGCCAGGTGTCCCATGGGAGCCAGGTGACCAGGGGAGCACAGGAAGCCTCAAGCAGCTGTCTTGAAGGTCCACTGAGCCTGAATCCATTTGTGGGGTTGGGGGTGGTGGGGGCGGGTCGAGGGGGCTGGGAGGCCCTAAAAGATGGTGTCTGTAGCTGGCGTGGGTTTTATGGTGGCATTTCTAGGGGACAGAGATGAAGCTGGCCTCTTTTCTTTCCTCTTGATACTTCTCCTGTCCCCATTTCTTTCTTTGTTTTTGGCAGGGAGGGCCCGGGGGTGATGCCACTTCTCAGGTTTTAGGGCAGCTCCTAGCTCTGGAAGCGGGGTTGCCTTTTAGAGCCAGGAGGAAGGGCCGAGAGGCCCAGACGTCGCTCCGGGCTCGAGGGCCTCACACGTTGCCATTTGTGGATGCGTCGTGAGGCTCCTCCTCAGAACCAGGGCTGCTCAGGGAAGAGCTCACTTCCTAACGTGCGGAAGAATACTTGCCACAGTGGCTTGAAATGGGCCTCTCGAGGTGACATTTCGGTGACTTTTTCCCCTTCCTGAAGACGCATATAATTTTTACATTCCAAACGGGTATAGAACTGTACCTGGTGAAGAGAACAGATCTTTGAAGGCGCTAACCTCGAAAGCTCCCTAGGTGTCAGTGACCGAGGGAGGAGGGGGTTCTTCTCACCTCCGTCTTGCCTTTGAGAGAGGAGCGGCGTGTTTCCACTTTTGTGAACTTCCGGGAACCCCGCTGCCACCCCGATCCCTGGTTTGGCTGGGAAGGTGGGAGGTGGCGAAGCAAACATCCCGTCACCAGCGAATCCCGTCGAAGGCCGCGCTTGGCAAATGAGTCTGCAAAGAAACAGTTCACGCCACGCGTGGAGCCCTTGACCATGGTGTCGCGAACGTGCTCAGAGCCCAGAGGTGGGCAGGGGTGGACGGGGACGAGCGACTCCTTCTCCACTTGGGCCCTCCTGACCACCCGCAGCTCTAGGGGAACCCCCCCAAAGGGCCCCCGCTCAGTGCGGCTCCTGTGCCATGCCACGGTGCACCCCACTTCCGTGGGCACCTCTTATTAAATGTGTGCCCAGATGGTCCCTCAGGATGGGGCCCCCCCTGTTGTCCCCACCTAGAAGTCCAGCCCCGGGAGGCAGGCTGCGGTCCTGCGCTGGACTGAATGTCCACTGTCTGGAACGGGGACTGCGGCGTTGGCGGCTCACAGGTCAGATTTACAGGAGGAAGGGAAGGGCCTGGCTGCCCGCAGTGCCAGCTCCTGGTGCTCTGTCACCCCACACTCACACAGCAGTGCCCTCCCCTCCTCCGTGCCGTGCTTCCTGCTGTCGCCTCCCTCAGGCTGCAGGGGCCTCTCTTCCCACCTGCCTCCAACCTTCAAGTCCTCCCTGTCCTTCAAGGCCTCGTCCAGGTGCCACTCCCTCTGGACAAGCCGCCCCCTGCCGCCCCCCCCCGCCCCCCCGCCCCCGCCACCGCCCCCCCCGCCCTCCCCGCCTCCTAAGTACCCCATCACGTGCCCCCTCCTCACTGACTGTTTCCAGGAGGCCCACCACCACCACCACACACCCTTTATCGAGTAGTGTAGCTTTAGAGGCAGTCCCGAAGATGGTAGTACCGTACCTTCCTCTCACTATGTTCTGCTTCCATACTGGGGAGGCGTGTTGAGTCTGCCGCTGGGATCTTCACTAGGATTGTCTTGACTCTGTAGATCCTGTTGGGAAGAGCTGACATCTGCTGAACAATACCGAGTCAACCTATGAAGAAACATGGAGGAAGTCTGCATTGCTGTTGGTCTTCTGTGATTTCTTCTGTCAGCGTGTTGTAGACCTCCTCACATCGATCTTGTGCGTAAGTGTTTAGATTTACACCTGTGTGTGTCATTTTTGATGCTGATATCAATGATGTGTTTGTAACTTTAAATGCGAGGTGTTCACCGTTAGTATAGAAGAGAGTTGAGAATCATTTTCAAGCCCATTCATTAGCACGGTGATTAAGTCTTCCACAACCTGTGATGAGGCTCTGTTCTGCCTGGGGCTGTCTCTTCAGGCCTGGGATCCCTGGTCAGGAAGGTAGAGCCAGATCCAGTCCCCTGGGTGTTCACGGCACTCTTGATCCTACCGTCCCCCGGGGAGTGGAGGGTTTTGTGGGCTGTAAGCAGCGAAGAACCGCCACCGCCCCACTCTCCCCAGTTTGTTGCTGCGTCCCCGCTGTCCCCATCCGCGAGAACGCTTGGTGCCGCTGTTCGCAAACCAGTCGGCTAAACGACTTTTCACATCTGATCCCGTGATCGTCTGTTTTCTTTGCACTCCAGACGAAACCTAAAATCTGCAGATTTATTTTCACATACACAATACTGCTACCACCTTGTATGGGCAGAACTTTCCGTGGACTCTACCCCCCCTTCTGCTCTGGGGAGACTTTGGCCAGGAGGGCCAATGGCCCTGGGAGGCCACCGTCAAGCTGTTCCCTTCTGTGAAGGAATTTCCGACCCGGCGACATGATGCAGGGAGCTCAGCTTCCAGGCGTCCTCTATGGGGAATGTGGATCTGAGAATTTCTGCCTGTTCTTCCAAGGGGATACGCAGGGAAGGGGAATTCATGCGACCCACAGTGGACATGTCCTGTGGTTTGCCTCCGACGACAAAGGGAGAGGCAAGTCCTGGCTGAGCTCCCTTCCTGTGACAGCCAGGGAGAGCCAACGCTACGGAGAGATGCCACAGCCTCGGAACAAATGCGTGGCTGGGAGTGTACAGCCGAGTCAAGGGAAGGAGCACAGGCCTGTGAGACCAGAGCCAGCCTTGGGTCCTGCTCCAAATCCCAGAGAGGTGATCTGCAGTGTCCTGGAAAGGGAGGAGCTGGCTCGATCTCGGTGGTTCTTCTTTTATGATCGGAGTTTCGTGGGTGCAGGGGAATGTGCTGGAGTGGACCCCACATCCCCGGCTCTGCCTTGAGCATGAGGAAGAGCCATGGGGCTCTTATCCCCCAGTTCTGTGCCGGGGAAAGAAAGAGGCTTCCAGAAAATTCCCAAGGACTGAACTTGACTGTGAGCTCCCCGTGAGGCTGGGCCTGGAGGGAGCAGAAGCAGATACTGATAAGCCTTCCAGAACCGTGACTCCCCGCACAGGTCACACGCACATCCGTGGACACACACCATTCCTCACAACCACAGGGCAGACGCACGAGGTCAGGCGATTACCCTTCTCATGGGCTCCCCTCCCACAGCATCCGTTACGAGAGGTTGCATGACTGGGAGATACATTTAAGTACTCGTATATATCTTTAGCTGCTCTTCTGCTCTTTACTGTTACGTCTTCTCAAGCCGAGGAATATTTCCCGAGACGACCTTGAAGAAATTAATTGGAAATCTGAAGACTAAGGAGGGACTGCACTACGATGACGTGTATGTCCACATGCAGATCTGGAAAAAGTCGCAGGCTTAGTACAATCCACTAAAGTAGACTTTTGGTGCTCACGTAACTCAGTCATGCTTTTCTCTGCCTTCACACTGCACGTGTCATGATAGGGACTGGATAGGTCCTGTGATAGGTATTGGAGACTAAGCGGTGACACTGACAGGGAGACGCTTGAGCAGAGACCTGAAGGGAAGGAGGGAGACCAGCACGTGGGTCTCACAGGACAGGGATTCAAGGCAGAGAGAGGAGGAAACGTCAAGCCCTGGGGCAGGAGCATCTTGGCGCACTCGTGGAGCAGGAAGGAGGCCTGCGAGGCTGGGGCAGAGCGCGTGAGGGCCCAGCTGTGCAGTTCGACCGGGGAGGTAACCGGGGGTCAGATCCCGTAGGGCTCCTGGGGCATGGGTGTGTTTGACTTGCACTCTGATGAGTGGAAAGCTGCTGGGGGCGTGAGCTGAGGACGGACCTGACTGGATCCTCTGGAGCTGGGTGGAGAACCGACTGCACGGCTGAGGGCAGGAGAAGGAGCTTGGTTAGGAGCAGCCACGCTCATGTTGTCAAAAGGTGAAGGCGACTCTGAACAGGTAGGGTAGCGGGAGGCAAGGAATGGCCGGATGAGGGCATTACTCTGATGCTGGGAATGAAGGCTTTGCCGATGGGGTGGAGGTGAAGAGGAGAGAGGGGAGAGGTCAAGAAAGACCACAAAGCTGGGGCCTGAACCCCCGTCGGGGTGGAGTTGCCCACGTGGAAAAGAGGGAGAGCGGGTTCAGGGGAGAATTGGAGTATGGTGTGGGCTCGTTCGATGTCCACGTGGGGATGTCACGGAGGCAGCTGGGTGGGTGTGAGTCCGGACTGTGTGGCAAGGTGTGGAAAGGATAAATAAACGTGGAAGTCACGACAGCACAGATGTCATTGAAGTCCGGAGACTGGCTAAGGTCAGCAAGGGCTCAAAAGCGGTCCAGGATCTACGTCCTGGGTCAACACTGATGCTGAGAGGTTTGGGAGAAACACAGACGTCAGCGATGGAGACAGAGAAGGAAAGGCTACTGAGGTCAGAGAAACACGCCAGCCGACGACAAGACAATCCTCGAAAGAGTAGAATGGACCGAACCGGCAACGAAGTGATGGAAGCATTTCAAGGAGAAGGGACCGACTGTGTCGAATGCAGCCAAGAGAGTCAAGGGTGAGTGATGGACTTTTCCTACAACGGCACTGTGATAGTTACACAACTCTGCACTTGTACAGAGAAAAATCAGTGAATTGCGTATTTCGGTGTGTGAATTGATGACACTGAATTGTGCCTCAAGAAAACGGTTTCAAAATAAAAGGGCATTTAGCGTGTATCTACCCAGCATTTCTACTCCCGGGTATTCTTCCCCCAAGGTAAATGAAACTACGTGCTTATAAGGCAGACGTATACGTGAATTTTCACAGCATCTCTGTTCATAACATACCACGCTTGAACTAACGCAGAAGTACATTATTATGTGAAGGGCTGGACATTTTGGGATATATTTCCATGAGGTCAAAATACTCAGCCTTCAAAGGAGGGCGTACTGCTTATTCAAAGAAAAATATATAGATCTCAAAAAACATTGCTTTGAGCAAAACAGACAGACATCGAACTGTAGGCCGTGATTTACTTCCTTTTCATGAAGTTCTGCCACGACCCAACTGAAGGATGTCAACAGAAATGAAAACAGAGGCTGCGCATGTCGAGGGTGGTTGGGTCTCAATTGAAACGTTGCAGAGGGCTGTTTTCTGTAGTCATGGGAATGATTCATATAGGGGAGGGGGTTTGGACGCTCTAGGGGTTCGTGAAGTGTCGAAGATTGGTCAAGTCACGCAGCTAATGTTGACACGTTTCACTCTATTTTCATTTGATTTGACTAAAAAGCGAAAAGAAAGAGGGAAATCAGAAGGAACACTGAACCGTCATGGAGCTACGCATAGTTTATTTACAGATCTCCCCCCAGCCCCACCATGTAAGTGACCTTTCCAGACTGTCAGTTGCCGGTCGGGTTCCAGGCGGAATGTCGGGAGCCGACATTTGTTGTGGCTGGTGTTGCCACGGTGAGTGGGCAGAGCCCTGTGGTGGGTCAGTGCCATGGAGGGGCTGCCGTCCTCTGTGGAGCTGGGCTTTGGGCCGATCCTCGGCAAGCTGGGCGAGGTGGTGGTGGCGCTGCTGCCCGATGGCCTGAGTCCACGCCTCACTTGCCACAGCCTCCAGTGGGAGACAGTGATGCGCCCACCTGTCGTCGGTTTACTGGTGGGTCTCTTATTTCTCTTCAGACTTGTTCAGTCTGTTAGAAGTCGACGTTACGTGAGACGTGAAAAGCGGCTGGCAGAAGCAGTGGCTGCAGCGATTGAGGAGAAATGCCAGCTCATTGACAAGCTCAGCGCTGCTCAAGAGGAGTATATGGGGATCGACTCGTCTTCAGAGAACGCCAGGCTAGAGAGAGAGTCGCTAAATATACCCGGCCTCACAGACGCTTACCGAAAGGTGACGAGGACCAACTCAGTGCTGATGGAGGAATTAACTGGCCTGGTTCGAGAACTGAAGGCAGAGAGAGCCAAACGGTCGAAAGAAGAAGGAGAGATGGCCGAGATGCTAAAAGCGCTCGCGTCCGTAGAAGCGGTCGTGAGATCCAGCACGTCACGAGGAGCTTTGCCAAAGCTGCCCGGAGGCCGAGAGCCAAGCCCTGCTGGTCCCTTCCCCGGCGGTGGGCCTGGGTCTTAGAGCGGGCCTGTTCTCTCCCCCTCCACGCAGGCCTCCCAAGCCGCCTGGCTGCCTCCAGCCAGCTGGACCTCCATCGGAGCGTTCCTGAGGCCAGTGGATGCAGGGGAGCCCCTTCGCTGGGCTGGAGATCCTCTACCTTCGCCTGCTGGACACCGCAGACGGCTCCTTCGCGGTCAGTTCCTCCAAATCGACAGACTTTTGGAATTCCTAGAGCACACCGAGAAAAGTGGGACTTTGTTTCACTTCACGGACTGTTTGGATTATCCCTCGTTAGTAGTGAAGAAGAGACTGATCTTTTCCTTAAATTGAACCTTCATCAAACTACCTTTCTCTAGACGGTATTGTGTAAATATTATGTATATATTAAACTTCAGTGAATTATTAACGGTGTCTGTCTCAGTGTTGCATTGAAAGTTGTAAATGTGCGCCATGTAGCAGTCAAGACTTTTAGCAATCGACAGCAGTCTTGTTTCAGAGTAGTATTCCCAAGAGTCGCGACTCACAGGTCGAAGGAGCTTTCTTGGACTAAGTATGTAGTGGTTAGAAAAAGAAAAAGCTGATCGATCTCTTTGGGGATCAAGTTACATTGCCTGGTTAGAGAGAGGTTTGCCTTATTTTGTGACTTGATTCTAATGTGGCAACGGCTAAACAATTTTCAAGAAACAAATGATAAACTACGTGGAGGTTTGTCCTTGCACTACACGAAGGCCGAGGGAGAGTTTACTGATGAAGAGGAAATCACCTTTGACATCTGGGGGGAACCTCCTCGTTGCTGCCCTCGGCCCCCTCTACTCACCAGCTAACGCTCCACACTGGAAAGCTGAGGGAAGTCTCAGGGGTTTCTCTCCCATGTGACGAAGTGAGGGTCTCGATCATTCCTAGTTTCACTCACAGATAATGTCCCCCAGTTAGGCAACGAGCACCAGCTGCGGATGACTCTAGTGGCAGGAAAGCAGCAAGTGGCAGGTGGAGCAAATAGGAGGGGTCACATGAGACAAATGGCAGAGACAGCATCAGCGGCACAGAAAGGATTTCTCCTCTTAAGTCGAGAGAAAGCAACAAACCAAAAACCTGTGCTTGCCTTGGCAACAGAGCAATGAAGACTAGAATGCGAGAGCCTGCCCTTGTGTTGCTGACATTTTAGGAAGGACAGGCAGGTGCTAAAGAATCAAATTGAGTAGAAGACATGGCATATTAGGTGATAACGAATGTTCTGGAGAAGAATAAACAAGGCAGGGTAAGGGGTGATGGGTGTGGGAATGGGGGGCACACTTGCCTAGACACACACTCTCGGTGGGAGTGGTCACCTGAGCACTGAGGAGCCCTGGAGGAGAGCTCTGTAGGCAGGGGGTGCAGAACGGGCCATGGCTCTGAAGGCGGCATGAGCACGGTGAGTGTGAGAAGCGACCAGGAGCCAGAGTGGCCCGAGTGCAGTGAGTGAAGCCAGAGAGAAGGGGGTCAAGGCCATCAGGGGTCAGAAGGTGGAGGGAGTCGAATCCACCGTAAAGAGTTTGGTTTCCCTTTCAAAGGACAGAAGCTGCCATGGGGAAGAGGAGAACAGAGGGAAACCTGTGGGAGAGCATGGCAGGGACTCGAGGCTGAGGATGGTGAAGGCTGCCCCCGGGCAGCGGTGGAGGTGGAGACGGAGAGATGGGGTGGGATCCGGGACCTGTCCTGCAGGCAGAGACCGTGAGACGTGCTGATGCCTGTGGGTGTGAGAAAAGAGAGGCGTCGGCATGGGGACGGGAGCCCCAGGTGAGGGGTGGTGTCCTTCAGCGAGATGGGGGGAATGGCAGAGGAGTGCCTTTGGACGGGAAATCAGAGTGGGTCTCTGTGAGAGTTAGGTTTCAGGGCCCCTCAGCCAGCAGAGTAGAAATACCGAATGTTCGGAGGAGACAGGTGTCTGCGCTCAGAGGAGCGTTCACGGCTGCAGATAGAAGTACGCAGGGGCATCGGGGAGGGAAGTTCCCGTAGCAGAGACGATGTCCAAGGGCCGAGAAGATGCCACAGGGTAGACTCCATGGGCCTGTTTGCGGCGAGAGCCCATCTTACAGATGCAGAAGCTGAGGCCCAGAGAAGTGAAGTGAATATTTACCTCTTCCTTTCTCTGGAGTGGAAGGGTCAGTAATCAGCCCAGGCCTGCCTCTGGTGTCCTGGGCTTGGAGGCCTCACAGATGAAAACAGTAGAGAACAGAAGCCAGGTGTCCCATGGGAGCCAGGTGACCAGGGGAGCACAGGAAGCCTCAAGCAGCTGTCTTGAAGGTCCACTGAGCCTGAATCCATTTGTGGGGTTGGGGGTGGTGGGGGCGGGTCGAGGGGGCTGGGAGGCCCTAAAAGATGGTGTGTGTAGCTGGCGTGGGTTTTATGGTGGCATTTCTAGGGGACAGAGATGAAGCTGGCCTCTCTTCTTTCCTCTTGATACTTCTCCTGTCCCCATTTCTTTCTTTGTTTTTGGCAGGGAGGGCCCGGGGGTGATGCCAGTTCTCAGGTTTTAGGGCAGCTCCTCGCTCTGGAAGCGGGGTTGCCTTTTAGAGCCAGGAGGAAGGGCCGAGAGGCCCAGACGTCGCTCCGGGCTCGAGGGCCTCACACGTTGCCATTTGTGGATGCGTCGTGAGGCTCCTCCTCAGAACCAGGGCTGCTCAAGGAAGAGCTCACTTCCTAACACGCGGAAGAATACTTGCCACAGTGGCTTGAAATGGGCCTCTCGAGGTGACATTTCGGTGACTTTTTCCCCTTCCTGAAGACGCATAGAATTTTTACATTCCAAACGGGTATAGAACTGTACCTGGTGAAGAAAACAGATCTTTGAAGGCGCTAACCTCGAAAGCTCCCTAGGTGTCAGTGACCGAGGGAGGAGGGGGTTCTTCTCACCTCCGTCTTGCCTTTGAGAGAGGAGCGGCGTGTTTCCACTTTTGTGAACTTCCGGGAACCCCGCTGCCACCCCGATCCCTGGTTTGGCTGGGAAGGTGGGAGGTGGCGAGGCAAACATCCCGTCACCAGCGAATCCCGTCGAAGGCCGCGCTTGGAAAATGAGTCTGCAAAGAAACAGTTCACGCCACGCGTGGAGCCCTTGACCATGGTGTCGCGAACGTGCTCAGAGCCCAGAGGTGGGCAGGGGTGGACGGGGACGAGCGACTCCTTCTCCACTTGGGCCCTCCTGACCACCTGCAGCTCTAGGGGAACCCCCCCAAAGGGCCCCCGCTCAGTGCGGCTCCTGTGCCATGCCACGGTGCACCCCACTTCCGTGGGCACCTCTTATTAAATGTGTGCCCAGATGGTCCCTGAGGATGGGGCCCCGCCTGTTGTCCCCACCTAGAAGTCCAGCCCCGGGAGGCAGGCTGCGGTCCTGCGCTGGACTGAATGTCCACTGTCTGGAACGGGGACTGCGGCTTTGGCGGCTCACAGGTCAGATTTACAGGAGGAAGGGAAGGGCCTGGCTGCCCGCAGTGCCAGCTCCTGGTGCTCTGTCACCCCACACTCACACAGCAGTGCCCTCCCCTCCTCCGTGCCGTGCTTCCTGCTGTCGCCTCCCTCAGGCTGCAGGGGCCTCTCTTCCCACCTGCCTCCAACCTTCAAGTCCTCCCTGTCCTTCAAGGCCTCGTCCAGATGCCACTCCCTCTGGACAAGCCGCCCCCTGCCGCCCCCCCCCGCCCCCCCCGCCACCGCCACCCGCCACCCCGCCCTCCCCGCCTCCTAATTACCCCATCACGTGCCCCCTCCTCACTGACTGTTTCCAGGAGGCCCACCACCACCACACACACCCTTTATCGAGTAGTATAGCTTTAGAGGCAGTCCCGAAGATGGTAGTACCGTACCTTCCTCTCACTATGTTCTGCTTCCATACTGGGGAGGCGTGTTGAGTCTGCCGCTGGGATCTTCACTAGGATTGTCTTGACTCTGTAGATCCTGTTGGGAAGAGCTGACATCTGCTGAACAATACCGAGTCAACCTATGAAGAAACATGGAGGAAGTCTGCACTGCTGTTGGTCTTCTGTGATTTCTTCTGTCAGCGTGTTGTAGACCTCCTCACATCGATCTTGTGCGTAAGTGTTTAGATTTACACCTGTGTGTGTCATTTTTGATGCTGATATCAATGATGTGTTTGTAACTTTAAATTCGAGGTGTTCACCGTTAGTATAGAAGAGAGTTGAGAATCATTTTCAAGCCCATTCATTAGCACGGTGATTAAGTCTTCCACAACCTGTGATGAGGCTCTGTTCTGCCTGGGGCTGTCTCTTCAGGCCTGGGATCCCTGGTCAGGAAGGTAGAGCCAGATCCAGTCCCCTGGGTGTTCACGGCACTCTTGATCCTACCGTCCCCCGGGGAGTGGAGGGTTTTGTGGGCTGTAAGCAGCGAAGAACCGCCACCGCCCCACTCTCCCCAGTTTGTTGCTGCGTCCCCGCTGTCCCCATCCGCGAGAACGCTTGGTGCCGCTGTTCGCAAACCAGTCGGCTAAACGACTTTTCACATCTGATCCCGTGATCGTCTGTTTTCTTTGCACTCCAGACGAAACCTAAAATCTGCAGATTTATTTTCACATACACAATACTGCTACCACCTTGTATGGGCAGAACTTTCCGTGGACTCTACCCCCCCTTCTGCTCTGGGGAGACTTTGGCCAGGAGGGCCAATGGCCCTGGGAGGCCACCGTCAAGCTGTTCCCTTCTGTGAAGGAATTTCCGACCCGGCGACATGATGCAGGGAGCTCAGCTTCCAGGCGTCCTCTATGGGGAATGTGGATCTGAGAATTTCTGCCTGTTCTTCCAAGGGGATACGCAGGGAAGGGGAATTCATGCGACCCACAGTGGACATGTCCTGTGGTTTGCCTCCGACGACAAAGGGAGAGGCAAGTCCTGGCTGAGCTCCCTTCCTGTGACAGCCAGGGACAGCCAACGCTACGGAGAGATGCCACAGCCTCGGAACAAATGCATGGCTGGGAGTGTACAGCCGAGTCAAGGGAAGGAGCACAGGCCTGTGAGACCAGAGCCAGCCTTGGGTCCTGCTCCAAATCCCAGAGAGGTGATCTGCAGTGTCCTGGAAAGGGGGGAGCTGGCTCGATCTCGGTGGTTCTTCTTTTATGATCGGAGTTTCGTGGGTGCAGGGGAATGTGCTGGAGTGGACCCCACATCCCCGGCTCTGCCTTGAGCATGAGGAAGAGCCATGGGGCTCTTATCCCCCAGTTCTGTGCCGGGGAAAGAAAGAGGCTTCCAGAAAATTCCCGAGGACTGAACTTGACTGTGAGCTCCCCGTGAGGCTGGGCCTGGAGGGAGCAGAAGCAGATACCGATAAGCCTTCCAGAACCGTGACTTCCTGCACAGGTCACACGCACATCCGTGGACACACACCATTCCAGCGAGAGCCAAACGGTCGAAAGAAGAAGAAAAGATTGCCGAGATGCTAAAAGCGCTCGCGTCCATAGAAGCGGTCGTGAGATCCAGCACGTCACGAGGAGCTTTGCCAAAGCTGCCCGGAGGCCGAGAGCCAAGCCCTGCTGGTCCCTTCCCCGGCAGTGGGCCTGGGTCTTAAAGCGGAGCTGTTCTCTCCCCCTCCACGCAGGCCTCCCAAGCCGCCTGGCTGCCTCCAGCCAGCTGGACCTCCATCGGAGCGTTCCTGAGGCCAGTGGATGCAGGGGAGCCCCTTCGCTGGGCTGGAGATCCTCTACCTTCGCCTGCTGGACACCGCAGACGGCTCCTTCGCGGTCAGTTCCTCCAAATCGACAGACTTTTGGAATTCCTAGAGCACACCAAGAAAAGTGGGACTTTGTTTCACTTCACGGACTGTTTGGATTATCCCTCGTTAGTAGTGAAGAAGAGACTTATCTTTTCCTTAAATTGAACCTTCATCAAACTACCTTTCTCTAGACGATATTGTGCAAATATTATGTATATATTAAACTTCAGTGAATTATTAACGGTGTCTGTCTCAGTGTTGCATTGCAAGTTGTAAATGTGTGCCATGTAGCAGTCAAGATCAGCTGGAGAGAACCTCAAACTCCTGGACAGGGTGTCCATCTGGTTTTCCAAACTCAGAAAGGCTAAATCCCAGTGATGCGTGAGGAAGTCTGCTTTTCATGGGGGAAAGAAAAATAATCACCATGAACAACCACAGCACATTCCCCAGCCCTTTTTGCAGAACCAGGCACCAGGTAAGCACCTGCCTTGGCTGATTCCATGATTTCCTAAAATAACTTTATGAGGTTCATCTTCTTACCAACCCACTTTTCAGAAGAGCAAAGTAAAGCTCACAGAGGTGTGTTGACATTCCCCATACACACGGTTGGTAGATGGGACACTAACCACTGTGCTCTGGAGGCGGCAGCACTCGCCTATGGGGCAGCTAGTCCAGTACCTGTTGGGTGGTGGTGAAGACCTGGTACATGCATGGGAAGGCGGCAATGTAGGAGATGTTTCTATCCGGGAAAGCTGGTACCAGGGACTCTACCACCTTCTCCATTGTGCCTGCCTTGGGGGTCGGCATTGAGTAGGCCTCATCCCGGGAGAGGGTTGACTCCTTTTCACACCAAGTGGACGAGGAGGAACAAATAGTGAGTGGCATCACCATGAGCCACCAGGAGGATCAGGGTCTGGAGCTCAGACCAGAAACTCCCATCACCTCAGGAACTTGGGCAAGAGGAGGGACATGAGTGCCCACACAGAAAAAGGTTCCAGGCTTTAAAAGCATCATTTGATTTTGGGGAGAGTGATAAACAACCAGTACCTTCAAGGCTTTGTGTTAGCTGAGAAACAATAGCACCTCCCTGTATTGATAGCCTGTATTAAGAGCCTTATCTCAGTGAGTCATCAACAAACGTCCCCACTGTAGATATTGAGAAACAGAGGGTTAGGGATTTCAAGGGGCTGCTCAAGATCACACAGGTCAGAACTGAGAACTGCCCCTACCATGGGCTGCATGACATTCCCTCTAAACTACCTGAGGCTTCATCAGCACCTGGCATGAAGCGGAAGGCTCTGGGGAAACCACATTCCTGGAAGGAACCCAGGGGATTCACCAGATTGACTGGGTTCTGGGTTCACCCCGGTCATCTCAGTGTCCTGGGTATGGAGACCACTATGTGCCCACACTTACCCCAGACCAGTGTTGGCCATTGTTCATCGCCAGATGCATCTGCCCCTTGTCTAGTGAGATGGAGGAGTTGAACCCATCAACCAGCTCCTTGACAATGTCCTGGGTGGAGCTCTACAAAGACAGAAACCAGTACCGTGCCAGTAAGCATGAGGGGCCATCCACCCACTTGGTGGTTCTATGTTACAGCAGACCCAGCAAACTAACACAGTCTATGAGGACACATTTAAGATGTTCCTGCAGCACTGCTGAAATGGCAACAGAATTGAATCATGTCAAGGTCCGACAACATTGAAAAGCTGAATTGCTGTGGCAAATGACTTCCTTTATGGGATATTATGAAGTCACATTAAGGCCACAGCTCCTGACCTGACAGCCCTACAGTGATTTGATGCAGTCTGTGAAATGACAAGTTGCACAGAAATGTATAGAATTGGAGGAACCAAGCTAATCGAAGCCTGGATTCCTCATCCACAAAACTTGTGAGCTATTAAATATTTGTAGTTTTAAGATGCATGGTATTGGGGCAACGCTTTCAGAGAGGAAGGGATAACTAACAATCTAACAGCCCCCAAGATCTGGCCCTGCCCTCCTCCTTCTGCTCCTCTCTCTTCCCAGGCTCGCTCCAGCCACACTGGTCACCTTTCTAACCGCCTCAGGTCAAACTCACTTCTGCCTGCAAGTCTCTGTACCAGTGGTGCCTTCTCCCTGACACACTGCTCCCAGACTTGTGCAGGGATGGCTCTCTCTTGTCATTCTAGTCTCAGTAAATGTCACCCCAGTGAGGCCTTTCAGATCTTCCTACCCAGCGACTGCCATCTCATCTCTCACAACACCCTGCTTTGTTTTCAGGTTAGCACTTACTCTTTTCTTTCACATGTCTTGCTTCTGTGCTTTTGTCCTTCTCTCCTCCAGACTGAAAGCTCCTGGAAGAGAGAGACCATTTGGCACCTGGCACAGGGTGAGCCATAATCTCGGAATAAATAAATAAATAAATCTCCGAATAAATAAATAAATGGGGAGATCTTGGAGCTCTTCTTCCTGCCTCTGCCCAGCTCATTCTGTAGAAATGATCACTAATCGTAGGAGGTGCATATTGTTTCTGAAGCAGAGGCGTGGCCGAAATGACATTCTGCATGGCTCTTCCTGCCCCAATTGCTCCAGCAAAGCTCAGTGGGCACCATGAACCAGGAGGCTGCCTGTCCCCTGGTGGCCAGCACTAGCACTGCAGCCCCAGGCAGGAATCTTTCTTTGGGTGACCTCAAGGCAAAGGCTCTCCGGAGTCCCAGGAGTAAAACAGCAGGCCCTGAAGGATTTCAGGGCTGTGGAAGGGACCTCAGAAGACACTCCTGCCGCCCTCTTTGCCACTCCCCTCTGGGGTGTCTAGTTTTCTCAGAAGGCATCCTCACCTCAGCCAGGGCAATGATTCCCCCTACTTCCAAATGAGGACCCCAAGGATCCAAGTATGAGTGGTCTTGTTCCTGGACCCTTAACTTTCAGTCCCTGGCTCTGTCTTGTTCTTCCCTACCCCAAGTCCTCATTCCCCAAGCTCCTCTCTGCCACGAAGGACCTTCAGGGAGTGGGAAGCATTTATCCATGTCCTTGGAGGACGATGGGTCATTGGTAGAGAATCAAGGTCTACAGACTTTCCAAGCATGCAGAACCCTTGGGTACTGCCATTGCAAGAGCCCAATTTGTAGAGAAGGAAACTGAGACCTTCTCTCCTGTAGTCCCTGTCTATACTAGGGGATGAAGTATGCTCGGTCCACTTCCAGGAGCCTAGCACAGTAGACTGCAGGACCCCAGTCCCTGTCCTCTGGAGACTACTATGGAGTTGGCCCCTGCCCAGGCAGGACTGTGGGAAATTTAAGGATCGCCTTCATGCTATGGACCTCTGGACATGTTGCCGGGAGAATGGATGCCCCTACTCTATTGCAGAGCTGGCTCCAACCCCTCTCTCCTCTTTCCCTTGTCATTTTCAGGGTGTCTGCTCTTCTTAACCACCCTCCCATAGTCCCCAGCTGGAAGTCTGCTTCTGTTTGTGCGTGCCTGCGTGCTTGTGGGGATGCAGGAAGGAAAATGGTCCAAACTGGGAGGGGTTGGGTAGGATCCTAGTCCAAACTAGGATCTTAGGGGCTTTCATTTCCAAAGTAAACATGACTGGAGGAGTTGGGCCCGGGCCTATGAAGCCGGTGTCCTCACTTTTCTTCTTGACTCTGACCACATACTGTGCCCTGGGCCTGCCTCTTTCTGAGCCTCAGTTTCCCAATTATACAAAGAGGGGCTGAATGCAGAATTTCATAAGCACAAGCACAGCAGGGCATGTTTTCAGGCTCCATCGACACTGGATGGGGTGTTGGAGTGGGCGAGCTCAAGTGGGCACAGGTGCACAGGCCTCCTAACATGGGCAGATGCTGGTGGACATGGAGCGGGAGCAGCCAGGTCTCCTGTTGAAGGCCCAGTGCTCACAAGCAGCCCCAGGACTGTGAGTGCCCCTGAGCCCTGCCTTGCCGCTGGCATGAGCACTGCACCAGCTGTTCTGCTCATGAGATGAGTTCTTTGAGATCCTCTACCTGCAGCCTCCGAGAACCCCATATCTTCTGCAGCCCCATGGGCACCCCCAGTGCAGTCAGGCAGGTCCTCAGGGTGCTGGACCTGGTGGGCCTGCAAAGTCTGAGAGGAAGGAGTCCCTTCTCTATTTTCCCCTGGCTTTGTTACATCTTCAATATGACAATTTTGTCATGGTATGACTGAGCTTGAGCATATTTTCATACATTTAGGACTATTTATATATCATTTTCCGTGAACTGTGGGTTCGTGTCTTTTGTCAATTTTTCTACTATGTGTTATTTTTCTTATCAATTTCTAGGAACTTTTTCTAATTGGGGATATGAACCCTTTTGTGACATGAATTACAAATATTTCTTCTCAGTTTATCGTTTCTTCCTTCTTTATTGTGATGTTTTCGTTTGGTTCAGGTTTTTTTTTGGTATTTTTATTTGTTTGCTTTGCTATGTATTGTTAATATGTCACTTCTCCCCTCATTGATCTACAGATTCATACAATCACAATAAAGTATCTCAGCAGATATCTTGTGGACACTGACTATGCAATTTCAAAATCTCCATAGAAATACTAGTGGCCACATTTAGTCAAGACAATCTTGAAGGAGAATAAACTTGGAGGGCTTCTGCTACTAGATATGAAGCCTTGGTATAAAGCTACAGTCATCAGGGAGGTGTGCTGTCATAGTGCAGGGACAGCCACAAGGAGAAGTAGAAAGAATAGAGTCCTCCTGGGACCCAGACATACGAACACTTGTATGTGACAGAAGAGGCAGGCAGAGCACTGGGGAAAAGACAGTCTTCTCAGTAAATGGCCCAGGGGCACTGGTTACCCACACAGGAAAGAAATTCATCTTGATTCCTACTTACACCATAAACAAAAGTCAACTCCAGGTGGATTTTACATCCAAATGTGGTGTTTAAAACAATGACATTTGTAGTAGATAATACAGGATAATATTCTCATGACTTTGGGACAGGCAAAGGTTTCTTACACAGATCACAGGGTACATTAAACATAGAGACAAAAATTAATAAATTGAACTTTAAGAGAAGTCAAGATAGCGGCATAGGCAGACTCGGAACTCACCTCCTCCCATGGCCAGCAGACATACAACTATTCTTGGAAAAATTACCCCTGAGAGAGAACTGAAAACTAGATAAGCGGAACCCCTGCAACAAGTGGCAGTCCTAACTGAGGTAGAAGTGGCAGAAATTCCCTTCTGGAGACAAAAAACGTCACTTTCACAAGCCACAAGACTTCACGGCCATGCAGAGGGAACCCAAAGGTATGCAGCCTTCCCTGGAGGAGTGGGGGACCTGAGCCAGGGAGGGGAGTGTTGCTGCTATAGGCAATTTTTGGACGCAACACAACTGAGACAAGTGTCGTAATATCTGGCTTTGCTGGCTACTAACAACAACAGGGAGTACCCCTAGAAAAGCTGGGTCACAAAGAATTTAAAGCCGGCTCTTAAAGGGCCCATACACAAATTCACCCATTTCAGAAAGCAACCTAAAATCACCAGAAAGAAAGGTGCACAGTCCTTTGGTGAAAAGAGACTCACCTGATAGGCTCTGGGTGCATCTCCATGAAAGGTGAGACCTCTCGAGGGACTGGGACATTGGTGGCAGCCATTGTTGTGACCTGGCATGGGTATGGGCATGCTGACATACATGCTGGCAGACACCATTGGAGTTCTCCCTGTGACTTGCTAGTCCAGGGTCTGCCTCACCCACTAGAGCACCGATTTAATCCAACTCAGCCAAGGAAAGCAGCCCACCCTAAGGACTGGCCCCACCCAACAACAAGCCTTTGGGCAACTTGTGGGCCTGCAGAAGCAAGCTGCCTGGATTCTCTGCAGCCTGGCAAGTGGGTCCACCTCTGTGGGGCACGGTGTGCATGAGGAGTGGGTGGAGCGTGTGGGGCATTATTGGAGTCTGTGGGGCTCCTGCCTTGCAGCAACTGGATCCACTTCAGGGGGTCGGGGTGTGCGTACCGGGCAGGACTGTGTTGACTGTGTGTGTGGCCCTGTGGGTGGTGGGGCTTGTCAGCTGCAGAAGACGTGTGCTTCTCAAACAGCCACATATGGGATCAGCCCCACCTTCCAAAGCCTGAAACAACTGGGTGCTCTTGTGCCTGGGGCCAGCCCCACCCAGCTGCAATCCTCAGAGAGCAGACAAGAGCCTTATAGGCCAGAGGCTTATAGCAATTGTAAGCCCCTGAGCCTAACAACCAGCTACACTGGTGGCCTACTCACTTAATAGAAAAACTGCAACAGGAATGTGCTATTAGATCTTGCAGCCAACTGTGCTGGGGCTCCCCACACCCGATAAAGAGACTGAAGGGCCCACAACAACCACACGCAGCTGAGCGTTATAACCAGCTGGCCACGGAGACAGCTTAGCCTCCCTGGGCACCTATGGCAAGAGCAACCCTGCCACAACAGAAGGACACACGTAGCCCAGAGAGGGGTCACTCCTGGAATATTTGGAACTGGTGATGAGAGGGAAGCACACTGCTGGGCCTCAAAAGGCATCTCTTACATAAGGCCACCTCTCCAAGATCAGGAGACGTAGCTGACCTACCTAATACATAGATAAAAGCACAGAGAAAGAGGCAAAATGAGGAGGCAAAGGAATATGTTCCAAGTTAGGGAACAGGACAAAATCCCAGAAAATGAACTAAATGAAACAGAAATGAGCAATCTATCTGACAGAGAGTTCAAACAAAGGGTCATAAGGATGCCCACCCATCTTGGGAGAATAATGGATGAACTCAGTGAGAATGTCAGCAAAGAAATGGAAGATATAAAAAAGAACCAATCAGAAATGAAGAATACAATACTGGAAATAAAAAATTCACGAGAGGGGCTTAAAAGCAGAGTAGAGGATACAGAACAGATCAGCAAGCTGGATGAAGGAGTAGAGGAAATCACCCAAGCTGAAGAGATAAAAGAAAGAAGAAAAAGAGTGAGAACAGTATAAGGGACCTCTGGGACAATATCAAGTGCATTAACATCCGTGTTATAGGTGTCCCAGAAGGAGAAGAGACAGACGAAGGGGCAGAGAATCTATTTGAAGAAATAATAGCTGAAAACTTCCCTAACCTAAGGAAGGAAACAGACATCCAGGTACAGGAAGCACAGAGAGCAGCAAAAAAGAAAAACCCAAAGAGGCCCACACAAAGACACATCATAATTGAAATGTCCAGAATTAAAGATAAAAAGAGAATCGTAAAAACCACAAGAGAAAGACAAGTTACATACAAAGGAAACCCCATAAGGCCATCAGCTGACTTCTCAGCAGAAACCTTACAGGCTAGAAGAGAGTGGCATAATATATTTAAAGTGCTAAAAAGAAAAAACCTACAGCCAAGAACACTCTACCCTGCAGGATGGAGAGATAAAGAGTTCCCCAGACAAGCAACAATTAAAGGAGTTTGTCACCAAGAAACCAGTCCTGCAAGAAATGGTAAAGGGACTCATTTAAGGGGGAAAGAGAAGCTCACAAATAGGAAAAAATTATCTATTTCCATGATAAGAGGGTAATGATACAAACACACAAAAAAGAGGTTACACAAAATATCAAAAACATAAAATGTGGGAGAAGGGGAGTAAAAGAGTAGAGCTTTTAGAAAGAAGTCAAACTAAAGAGACCATCAACTTAATATAGATTGCTATATATGTAGGTTATTATATATGACCCTCATGGTAATCACAAACTAGAAACCTATAATAAATACACAAAAAACTAAGAGAAAGGAACCCAAACATAATACTAAAGAAAGTCATCAAATCACAAGGGAAGAGAGAAAGAGAAGAAGAAAGGAACAGAGAAGAACTACTAAAACACCAAAAAATGGCAGTAAGTACATACTTATCAATAGCTACTTTAAATGTCACTGGACTAAACGCTCCAATTAAAAGGCATAGGGTGGCTGATTGGATAAAAAAAAAACAAGATCCATATATATGCTGCATCCAAGAGACACACTTCAGACCTAAAGACACTCACAAACTGAAAGTGAAAGGATGGAAAAAGATTCTCCATGCAAACGGCAATAAAAAGAAAGCTGGGGTAGCAATACTCATATCAGACAAAATAGACTTTAAAACAAAAACTGTAACAGGAGACAAAGAAGGGCACTACATAATGATCAAGGGAACAATCCAACAAGAGGATATACACTCATAAATATCTATACACCCGACATACGAGCACCTAATATACAAAGCAATTATTAACAGACATAAAAGAGAAATAGACAGTAACACAATAATAGTAGGAGACTTTAACACTCCACTTACACCAATGGATAGATCATCCAAACAGAAGATCCATAAGGAAACACTGGCCTTAAACGACACACTAGACCAGATGGACTTAGTAGATATATACAGAATGCTCCATCCAAAAACCGAAGAATACACATTCTTTTCAAATGCACGTGGAACATTCTCCAGGATTGATCACATATTAGGCCACAAAACAAGTCTCCATAAATTTAAGAAGACTGAAATAATACCAAGCATCTTTTCTGACCACAACATTATGAAACTAGAAATCAACTATAGGAAGAAAATCAGAAAAGCTACAAATACGTGGCGATTAAACAAAATGCTACTGAACAATGACTGGGTCAATGAAGAAATCAAAGAAGAAATCAAAAAACACCTGGAAACAAATGAAAATGAAAATATGACATGCCAGAATTTAGGGGATACAGCAAAAGCAGTTCTAAGAGGGAGGTTTGTAGCAATACAGGCCTATCTCAACAAAAAGAAAAATCTCAAATAAACAATCTAACAGTGCACCTAAAGGAACTGGAAAAAGTGGAAAAGAAGAACAAACAAAGCCCCAAATAAGCAGAAGGAGGGAAATAATAAAAATCAGAGCAGAAATAAATGAAATAGAGACTAAAAAACAATAGAAAAAAATCAATGAAACCAAGAGCTGGTTCTTTGAAAAGATAAACAAAATTAACAAACCTTTAGCTAGACTCACCAAGAAAAAAAGAGAGAAGGCTCAAATAAGTAAAATCAGAAATGAAAGAGGAGACATTACAATGGACACCTTAGAAATACAAAAGATTATAAGAGAATACTATGAAAAGCTATATGCCAACAAACTGGATAATCTAGAAGAAATGGATAAATTCTTGGAGTCATACAACCTTCCAAAACTGAATCAAGAAGAAATAGAGAATTTGAATAGACCAATCACCAGTAAGGAGATCAAAACACTAATCAAAAACCTCCCAAAAAATAAAAGTCCAGGACCAGATGGCTTCCCTGGTGAATTCTACCAAACATTCAACGAAGACTTACTACCTATGCTTCTCAGACTCTTTCAAAAAATTGGGGAGGAGAGGAAGCTTCCTAACTCATTCTACAAAGCGAACATTACCCTGATACCAAAACCAGACAAGGACAGCACAATAAAAGAAAATTACAGGCCAATATCACTGATGAACATTGATGCAAAAATCCTCAACAAAATACTAGCAAATTTCATACAACAATGCATTAAAAAGATCATACACCATGACCAAGTGGGATTTATTCCAGGGACATAGGGATGGTTCAGCATCTGCAAATTAATCAATGTGATACACCACATTAACAAAATGAGGAATAAAAACCACATGATCATCTCAACAGATGCAGAGAAAGCGTTTGACAAGAGCCAACATCCATTTATGATAAAAACTCTGAATAAAATGAGTATAGAAGGAAAGCACCTCAACATAATAAATGCCATATATGAAAAACCCACAGCCAACATCATACTCAATGGGGAAAAACTGAAAGCCAACCCTCTGAGAACAGGAACAAGACAAAGGTGCCCACTCTCACCTCTCTTATTCAACACAGTACTGGAGGTTTTGGCCAGAGCAATTAGGCAAGAAAAATGAATCCAAATAGGCAATGAAGAAGTGAAACTCTCGCTGTTTGCAGACAACATGATTTTATATATAGAAAACCCGAAAGAATCCATTGGAAAACTATAGAAATAATCAATAACTACAGCAAAGTTGCAGGGTACAAAATCAACTTACAAAAAAGAGTTGCATTTCTATACTCTAATAACAAACTAACAGAAAGAGAACTCAAGAAGACAATCTCATCTACAATTGCAATGAAAAGAATAAAATATCTAGGAATAAATTTAACCAAGGTGGTGAAAGACCTACACAATGAAACTATAAGACATTATTGAAAGAAATTGATGATGACATAAAGAAATGGAAAGATATTCCATGCACATGGATTGGAAGAATAAACATAGTCCAAATGCCCACACTACCTAAAGCAACCTACAGATTCAATGCAATCCCAATCAGAATCCCAATGACATTCTTCACGGAATAGAACAAAGAATCCTAAAACTCATATGGGGCAACAAAAGACCCCAAAGAGCTAAAGCAATCCTGAGAAAAAGAACAAAGCTGGAGGCATCACAATCCCTGACTTCAAAATATACTACAAAGCTATAGTAATCAAACACCATGGTAGTGATACATAAACAGACACACAGATCAATGGAATAGAACTGAAAGCCCAGAAATAAAACCACACATCTATGGACAGCTAGTCTTTGACAAAGGAGCTAAGAACATACAATGGAGAAAGGAAAGTCTCTTCAATAAATGGTGTTGGGAAAACTGGACAGCCACATGCAGAAGAATGAAAGTAGACCATTATCTTTTGCCATACACAAAACTTAACTCAAAATGGATCAAAGACTTGAAGATAAGACCCGAAATCATAAAACTCCTAGAAGAAAATATAGGCAGTACACTCTTTGACATGGGTCTTAGAAGGATCTTTTCGAATACTGTGTCTACTCAGACAATGGAAACAAAAAATAAACAAGTGGGACTTCATCAGACTAAAGAGCTTCTGCAAGGCAAAGGAAAATAGGAACAAAACAAAAAGACAACCCACGAACTTGGAGAAAATAATTACAAATCATATATCTGACAAGGGGTTATTCTCCAAAATATATAAAGAACTCACACAACTGAATAACAAAAGCAAACAACCCGATCAAAAAATGGGCAGGGGATATGAACAGACAGTTTTGCAAAGAAGATATACAGACAGCGAATAGGCACATAAGAAGATGTTTAACATCACTAATCATCAGGAAAATGCACATCAAAACTATACTAAGATATCACTTCACACCCGTTAGAATGGCTATAATCACCAAGACAAAAAATAACAAACGTTGGAAAGGATGTGGAGAAAACGGACCCTCATACACTGCTGGCAGGAATGCAAACTGGTACAGCCACTATGGAAAACAGTATGGCGATTTCTCAAAAAATTAAAAATAGAAATACCATATGACCCAGCTATCCCACTACTGGATATTTATCCAAAGAACTTAACATCAACAATTCAAAGAGACTTTATGCACACCTATGTTCATTGCAGCGTTCTTCACTATAGCCAAGAAGTGGAAGCAACCCAAGTGCCCATCAACTGATGATTGGATAAAGAAGATGTGGTATACATACATACAATGGAATACTACTCAGCCATAAAAAAAGACAAAACCATCCGATTCGCAACAATATGGATGGACCTTGAGGGTATTATGTGAAGCGAAATAAGCCAGACAGAGAAAGACAAGCACCATATGATTTCACTCACATGTGGAAGATAAACTAACACACGACACACAGACAAAGACAACAGTTTAGTGGTTACCAGAAGGTAAGGGGGTTGGGGGGTGGCACAAGGGATGAAGGGGAGCATTTGTATGGGGACTGACAAATAATAATGTACAACTGAAATTTCACAGTGTTATAAACTATTATGACCTCAATAAAATAAAAAAAATAAAGTAAAAACTGCACTACTTTCCCAAATGTCCAAGCATGGATGAACAAAATACGGTATATACAAGCAACGGAATAATATTCAGTTTTAAAAAGGAAGGAAATTCTGACACATGCCACAACAAGGCGAACTTTGAGGACGTTATGCTAAGTGAAATAAGCCAGTGACAAAAGGACAAATATTGTAGGATTCCACTTACATGAGGTCTCTAGAGTAGTCAAATTTATAGAGGCAGAAAGTAGAATGGTGGGTGCCAGAGGCTGGAGGGAGGAATGGGGAGTTAGTGTTTAATGGATGCAGAGTTTCAGTTTGGGAAGACAAAAAGGTCTGGAGACGGATGGTGGTGATGGTTGCACAGCAATGAGAATGTGCTTAATGCCTCTGAGCTGTACATTTACAAATGGTAAAAGAAAAGAAACACTTCGAATTGTTTTGTGTTATAACACATGATCACAGTTTTTCTTTTAAATTATGTTTGCAGCAGTTGTGCCTGTTCTAAAAGTTCTCAAAGTAGTCGATTTAAAAGTTTCATTTTACCTTTTAGAACAACAACAACAACAAGGTAATTTCTAGAATCAAGGGGTGGCTAACCTCTGCCCTTGGCCATGAACCCAGCCCTCTTCACTACCCATGGGGTCTGCCCGAAAGCTCTGCCGTGTGTCACCCCACTCTCCAGCCGCCTCCCTCCCTCCCCTGTCAGCCCTTCACCCTCCATAGGGCAGTCTTCCTCATGCTCAGTGACTCACTTGCACTGTTGATGGATCCACGGAAGCCTTACCTTAGCATTTCTTTTCTCCACCATCACGATGGCCTTCTTCAGTCCCACTTCATGTGCTACTCAAACCAGATGATCAGACCTGTCTACACCTCGCCTGTCTCTTCCCTGCTCTGCCTTTGCCTACAGGATCCCCAACTCTGGAAGGTGCCGCCTCTGTCTCCCATCACCCAAACCCCACTCTTTTAGAGCCTAGATCAGTCGCCACTTCCTCCAAGAAGCTTTCCCTGTTCCTCTTTCTCCATTGCAGGGATGGACAAGCTACAGCCCGTGGCCAAATCCAGCCTGCCGCCTGTTTTGATAAAATAGTTTTATTGGGACACAGCCTGCCTGTTTATTTATCCGCTGTCTGTGGCCACATGTCCTACAAAGTCTGCGAGATAATAGATAGTTCTGCAATTGAAAGTAAAATTCAAACACCCTCTTGACTGCACGCAAGTGCATTAAGTGTTCAGCACGTTTAAGGATAATCTCTAAGCCTGCACGAACACCATTAGCTTGTACACGTGGTTGAGTAAACAAAACAGGCACAAAGGCACAATCTGCCAAAAAAAAAAAAGTTTACATGCGGCAGAGTCTACAGTGGCCCCCAAACGCTAGCAGGATCTCCAGTCCCTCTGCCCGCGCTCCAGGACCAGCACCTGCCAGGTGTCTCGACACAGATACCCTGTACTTGTACCTTGTCAGCATCAGCTGCTCAAGAGGGACTCCTGATCAGCCCTGGGTGCTGGAGGCCCAGCCCAGGATGGCCCACCTCCAGTCAAGGTCTCTTAGGAGAATCTGTGACATCAAATTCCAGTCACAGCACAAGACAGTGAGCCAGGCTCTGTCTTCAGAGTTCATGCTGTACTAGACCTGCTGTCATCAGAAGTGCAGGCTACTGTGATATCACAGAATTATAGCTCAAGGAAGCAGAACACGCACATTTATATCACAATCACTAGAGAGGTAACCTCAGTGAGGCTAGACTTATCAAGGACTGGATAAACTGCATCTTTTGAGATTATCCATCTCACTTTGTTCTGATTCCAAACCTGCTGTTGAATAATTCAACTCCCCAGATATCCTGATATTAAAGGGGGTGACGTAGTCTTTCATGCATTTGGTTAGCAAGTGCATTGATAAACCCAGAGCTGAGGGCCAGGTCCCAGGGCCCCTGGTCGACCCAGGTACTGCCACTCCCTGGGTGCTGGTACGACCTCCATATGAGAGGGCATCTTCACCACATCTCCCACCACAATGCACTAACTGGCCAACACTATGCACTAAATGGTCAACAGCATGTTAAATTAGTTCGTTCTAAATAAGAACAAATGGGTTCTGATTACCACTGAAATAAGGCACAATCACTCTCCTGAGCCCACAGAACCCATTTGTTATATACTTGTTGATTGATTAAAATGATAAAAAGTTATGAAATAAACAGCTAAAGGTGCCTGGCAGTTTTCATTTTGTTTGTTTGCTTAATGCTGGTTAATTGCTAACACCTGCTGGCATCAGTGTTTGCTATCTCTTAAACGCTTCCATTTCTATGGAATTCACATTTCTAGGTACTGGAGTCTCTATGTGTATGTACTATCAGAAGACAAACATTCCAGAAGGTAAATGTGCATTGACTTATATCATACTGATTTTCAAAGAAATATCTCCGCACTATCTTTTCAGTTTCCATAACAAACAACAAGATTTCACAGCTTAGATCTATCAGCCAATGATTATAAATTCCAAAAAACTCCAGATTAGCCTTTGAACTTGACAACAAAGGAAAAAAAGCTATTACCATTTGTTTCATACTTTTCTGTTTATAATTTACTAAAGATAGTACAATAGAACTAGGTTTCAGAAGCAGCATCTGGGTAAGAACTGCAGTTAGCACACTAACAAAAAGTGAAAGTTAGAATAAAAACATCAAAGATGTTAATGTTAAAACTAAGTCTAGTGCTTAGAAAAACAGTTGTATAAACTAAAGTAAAAAATGATAATGTTTTTGGGAAAAAATAAAGCTCTAATCCATAACATAATTTAACAAAAAACTTAAAGTATGGGTGGATCTGATGGCAAAAGCAAGAACTTCTTTACGTGCAAACAAAATCCTAGTAATTAGTGAACAATACAAAAAGAAAAATCAGGAGTATAATCACTTACTGAGTAGGAAGTAGAGAGATTTGGGTTTTATAAATCTACAATATAAAAATATGTTTTGTAAGACCAACTCTTAACTGAAATAAGGAGAAAATCATATAGAACACTACAAGGGGGTGTGGCATAGGAGAATCTGAAATGTACTAAAAGCATTTTACTTTATTTTTATATTTTTATTACTTGGCATAAGGCACAATAAACCTTTTGTCTTCCAAGTGCACACCTTCAGTCTTTGCCTCGTTTGAGGGTGGGCTGCATTCTGTACGCTCCCACAATCACTTCTAGCACACATCTCCTTGACTCTCTATACGGAGATTTCTTCATCATCAACTGCATCAAAGTGATCCAGGGCACTTTCATAAATATATGGGTGACTATTTCTGAGATATGAAACATATATGTATTGAGCCTCAGACATTATTCTCATATAAAATAACATTTGTTTTAATATCCCTATATATGAGATCTTTCCTCAAGCAGAATGTTCAGTTTCAGAGAGCAATCTAGAATGGAGATTCATACAGGTTCATGATGAAAACCAGCATGCAGGACCATTTCAAAGATAGATCAGAATGCTGCAGCCAGCTGAGTTTCAGAAATACCAAAAAAGCTTGAAAAAGATACTTTAAAAAAAATTTTGCCTATAAAATTAAATACCTGTGTTTTATGGACTCAAAGTGGTTAAAAAAATTTGTTTATGTGTGTGTGAGTCCAAAGAGAATTCTAAAATGTGTCAGTACATCTCTGTCAATATATACTATGCTACATAAGGCAAGCTGGATGGGCCAAATTCACCCCAACAAAGAACGGAAGGACAGGTCACAGCCTGATGCCCCAGCCCACAGGTTACTGGCCCATCAAGTCTTCACCCTGCTCACGCGGCCTCTTGGGAAAGCTCAATGCTTGGTGTCTAATTCCTACTGCTGGCATTCCTCCAGGAAAGGGCTCTGGTGTGGGTCAACAGCAAGACAAAGGACCACAGGAAGAGAACGTCTGAATAGAAGGAGCAAGAAGGTATTTAGAAATGGACAACTGCTAAGCCTTTGGGTTCAGGCCAAGCCCCAGCTAGTAATAGAGAGTGTGCCTCCTTAAAGTATTCCAGCAGATAGTACAAGGAGATGAACCAAGTGCCAGCACGGGCCGTCCTGAGCCGCAATACCAGCAGCCTTGCAGCACCACCCAGGCAGCCAGCATCTGCATCTCTAGGGGCACGCATGTCCACCTCTCCTTAACAATCCACCAGACAGGATTTTAAAATAATGTTTGCACAACATCACCTATACAATATTCTTGCCAAAAAGGTTTGACCTAAATCTAATATTGAGGAAACTCAGAAAAATCCAAGTTGTGGCAACTCTAAGAGTGAATGCCCTGGGCTCTTCAGAAATGTCAGTGTCGTGAGAGAGAAGGAAAACACAAACACTGTTCTAGGTGAAAGTAGACTAGGTAGACATGGCAGCTAAAGACATCACATGGCCCTCCTCTGAATCCTGGGTTGGAAACAACCCGGCTACAGAGGATATTCTGATACAGGTGGGAAGTTTTGAATATTATTGCATCAAAGTTAATGGGTGTGATATAACATTATGGTTATGCAGGTAAACTTCCTTATTGGGAGATATGTGATAAAGTACTCATGAAAGAACCAGCATGATCTAAAACTTGAACATGATTTGGAAAACACGTGCTATGACAGATAGATAGACAGATGGATAGTTGATTGATAGACAGATGAGACATAGACAGATGATTGATAGATAGAAAGATGGTAGAGAGCTAGATTTGAGTAGATAAAGACAGACAGACAGACATAGATAACACATGAATGTGGCAAATGTGAGTCTAGGTGAAGCGTCTATTAGTATTCATTGCACTATTCTTTCTACATTTTCTATAAGTTTGAAATTTTTCAAAATAACTTGGGGAAAATACTTGTAGTGCTCTAGCATCTGAAACGAAACAGCTATAGAACGTTTGGCTATACAATAATACAACATCAATTTAAAGTTGAAATAAAAATTTTAAAAGTGCTTTCTACAAAATCTCTGTATACATATAGCTAGATATATGAAAATAAATCAAATTGTTTCACACAAGTCTATAATATTTTAGCTGCATTCCATAAAGAGATCATCACAAACATGAATTATATATCACACTCCTGGCCAATGTAAGCATCTAA